>NW_020664587.1:18042567-18058256 GCF_002925995.2 Terrapene triunguis
TGCCCAGACACAGCGAGAGACAGGCCCTGCCCCAGCTGAGATCAGGGTCCCGCTGTGCCGGGTGCTGCACAGACACAGTCATCGCTCTAACAAGCTCCAACTGTAAATAATCTTTTTTCTTAAGTTCTAACCGTTTTTCCACCCAAATGGGATCCCCTGTCCCCCTGGAGCCAATAACTCTGACAGACCCTTCCTCTGGGGCCAAGGCTAAAGGAGAGACAAGTCCCCACACAACAGCTGGCTTTGCCTTCACACATTGACACATAGCTGCATGCTCTGTAAATGAGGTGTCAGCAGGGGAAGCTCTCTCAGCTGGGAAGAGAAGAAGTGCTGGGGGTGGGGGAAGGCTCCGGGGGTGCAGCCCCAGCCCCATTTGGTCTGGTGTTGCTCTTTTAAACTCTCTCGCTCTGTTTGAATTTGCTGTTAATGAGGCTCTAAAGATGGGTTTTTATGTGGAGGGTCAAATGCAAGTTTAAATGCAAACCGTATTCTCCCTGCTCAGAGCATTCAGGCCAATGAGATTTTCACAGGGTTCACAGATGCTACAGTAGCCCTGAATTTGTACCAAGTGTGGGACAGAAAAGTTGGTTTGCAACAGTTTTTGTACGTTCACCTACTGATCTCCAAGGGCTCTGGCCTTCCTTGGGTGTTCTGATAAAATAAACTTGCTTCATGCTGCACTTTATATCCGACTAGGGTGACCAGATGTCCCGATTTTATAGGGACAGTCCCGATATTTGGGGCTTTTTTTTATATAGGCTCCTATTACCCCCCAACCCAGTCCCGATTTTTCACCTATAACTGACAATAATTGCATCTTTACCATGCACTTCCCTGAACGGACTGAAACGCCCCAATCGATCAGCTGCTGCTGTCAGGTTTCTGACCTCGCATGCCTGTGGGACTGCTGTTTAGACGGTAATTCCTGGGTTTGCGCCCTTGTGATATTAGCCAGTCAGCCCCAGCAGCCAGGCTGCTCTTGTATAGGAATGCAGAGAACGCACCTGACTCCGCCTTTGCCAGGAGGTACCACAACCAGGGGATTTCTGAACAGATCAGCAAGTTCCGAGCTGAATATTTACCAACAAGAAAAGCAGGTAGAATCTGAATCCTCTGTCGAGAGCAGCAGCTAATTGGGGTGACATTGGTTCTTTACTGACACTTTCTTCTCTGGGAACTCTAGTTCTGGGATTCTTCTTGTGCACACTGCATGGGAATGTGTGCCGTCTCTTTGGAGCCCTGCCCTCTCCTCCCTTCTCCCAAAGCAGGGCGGGGTTATGCCAGCTGAAGGTCAAGGCAGGCCCAGGGACAGAGAGATGACTCTGCCTTAGCAGCTCTTATGTGGCCTGAGAGACTGGAATTCAATTTAGACCAGCAGCCAGTTTGACTGTGCTGTGCACACCGTGTGTCTGGTCACATCTCTGTTCCTGACAGCATGACCCTACCGTGTCCTTTCAGTTCTGGAGGGGAAGAGAGCTCTCTGCCCTGGAATCCCGGTGGGGACATTAGAAAGCTGAGCTGTCCTGGAAGTTCACCTTAGACTGTAAGCAGTTCACACCTTGCCCTGCTGTATTAATTCCAGGAGTTCATTGTTTTGAACATCAGAAACGCCAGGATCCTTGAAGTATTTCTGACCCATAAGCTTTTTTTCACCTAGCCTTAACTCAGTTGTGAATTCCTGTCAAGTTTAATAGCTGATTCCCATGTAGGTTTAAAGTTCCCAGCTATAAAAAACCAGCGGAGGATTAATTTTTGTCCCCCAAGTTCATTATCATAAGTTGGAAGAGTCAGTTTGTGCTCTAAGGCAAATGAATAATCTTCATGCCTCTGCCACAGCAGGAGAATGAACCCCGGGAGTCCCCCTGTACAGCATGTGCTGCTTTCCAAATAATCATCCTGCCCCTCCAGCAGTGGAAATTAATAGGATTTAGTGCCTGGGATCCAAGGACATTTAACACGGGGAAGGAAGGATGTGAAGTTAGACACCGACTGATCCATAAGGGCACATCCTGTCTTTGCTCTTACTTTCACCAGTTACTCACCTATTCTACGGGATCCATCCCTCTGCTTCAAATTGGAGCAGACCAGTTCAAGCAGGTGAGTCAGCATCCTGCTGGCCCAGGCACTGACCTAAGAGCACCTGGGGGCTCCCAGGTCATGTTCTCCTCCCCTGGGGAAGCCTCTTCCATGTGCAGAGACGATCTTCTGGGGCAGGTACCCGCAGAATAACCAAATCAGCAACTTCAAGAGTCCCTGGCCCTTCTCACCCTGCAAGGAAAAGGATATTTCTCTAACACTCCTCGGTGTCTAACTCCCATAGGTCCAAGCCAGCTCCCATTGGAAAAAACCCTCTGAACTGGATACAGCTCTAGGTCTTAGTCCAGGTGTTAACTAACAGCTTTAAGCAGCCCAGTGTTCAGCAGGCTTTGGCCTTTCGTGTGGACCAGGCCAGTGCTGGCGAGTGGGGGGCTGAGCCTAGGGAGATGCAGAGTGTTAGCACGGCTTCTAACATGATGCTCTGCTCCCAGTGCGGACAAGGCCTGACGCACACAGGAGCTAGACGGAAGGCCAGGAGGTCCTGCAGAGAGCAACCTGCTTGGGCGGGAGCTCAGGCGAAGCAGATAGTCCTGCCTCTGGGCTCTGTTACATAAATGAATAGTAAAGGAGGCACCTTGGGGAGAAGATTGGAGGCTCTTTCTGAAAGATCTGCTGTAGCTCAGCCAGGAGCCCTGGGCTGGCTGCGGGACTCACTGCGTAACTCCATGGGCCTGCTATGCAGGAGCTTAGATCGGGCCCTTCTGGCCTTAACAGCTTTGAATCTTTATCCAGCTGTAAAGCTCATGCCCCAGGCCAGACCCCGATCACAGCTCCTTTCTCCCCCAGCATTCAGTGAGCTGGAGGCAGCTGGTGATAGATGGATACAGGCCCAATCATTGCACCAAGTCCTTGTAAACGACTGATTAAAAATTAAAGAGAAATGCACGGAGGCCACTTCAGCTTCAAAATCAGAAAAATCAATTAGCAATTCACTTGTGAAAGGGATGGAGACAGAGGAGCTGGAAGAGCCGTGCTCACCAAAGAAACAGCCCCTTCTTAATGATAAATATTTTTCAGATTAAAAAATGAAGCCTTAACATGGTAATAAATTGTTTGGCACGTGGCAGCTTTCACTCAGCACATTTTTCATCCATTAAAGACATTTTGTTATTGTTGTTGTTGTTGTTCAAAGACGTTGTTACAATTATAAATGTATTATGAAAAGTTCCTCCTGGGATTAGAGGTTAATGGGAATAAAACAAACCGGGTTTGAACTCTGCTGGGTCAGAACACGGGGGACTTCAGACAACAGCTCTTCCCTGGGAGCCCCAGAATGACCAGTCACGGCCTGATCCCTGCCCCTTCCCCTGTTGTCACCCACTAGCATTGCCAGGCAGTGAGGTGTAAGGGTTAGAGCCGCAGCCTGCACCTCCGGACACCTGGGTCTATGCTCGGTTCAGCCACTTGTCAGCTGGCCCCTGTGAAAGGGGCTGAGAACACCGGCCTCCTGGCAGGGGAGGGGTGAGCCTGCCGGGAGAGGTGCTGGGGAAGCACAAGGTGTGAGGGCACAGTACTACGCTGCCCCTTTGATGTTCCCAAAGGAGGCTCTTGGCACTGATATGGGGCAGGAGTTTCTATCTCCTCCTGGAGGGTGCGCTGGCCAAACCAATAGCCATTCCCTCCTGGCCTGAGGCCTGTCTCTCCAGCTGTGCTCCACTAAGCCACATGCACAGAGCAGGATAATAAAGGCGGTGAGAGCCAGCAGCTGCGCAGAACAGCCAAGCTGCCATGTTGGAAACTCTTTGGACGCAGAGCTACAAGCTGGAAACAGCCTCCAAAGGTCCCGCTGGCAGGTCTGTGTCTCTGAGCGGCTCAGCCACAGAGCGGTGAGTGACTCACAGGTCCTGCACTCACTCGGTGAGAAAAAGGGCAAAATTCCCATGCATTTCAATAGGAGCAGGACCGTGCCCTGATGGAGACCAAGCCCTGTAGGGGAATCATCTCAGCATAGTGTCTTGCTGAGACTTGAGGTTTCCAGGTTAGGATGTTGGTTTGGAGGCAGGAGGCCATGGCCATGAATCTGCCACCCATGTCTGCGAGGGAAACTCCACCCTGGGCTGCCTAGTCTAAGGATCTAACTTGGTCCCTGGGCTGCGAGGCTCCTTGCAGTTGTCTATAGCCATCTCCTTGCTTTGTCTGACTCGTTCTGCCATAGGGTCCAAGGCCAGAGGGACCGTTGTGCTCACCTCGTCTGACCTCCTGCAGAGCACAGGCCAGGGACCCCCGGAATCATCCTGTTTGAACTAGAGCAGAAAAACCAGCTGCCTGCTCAGAGAGCAGGAGATGGCGCTGGAGGGAAGGAAGCCAATGAGCTTGTGTGCGTACGGGTGCTAGAACTGGGCCCCTGGAGGGCAGACGCCAGCCCAGCTACTGGAAGATCAGAGCAGGGATGGAGCGAGCCCAGGAACTTGCACACACCTTGCTCCTGGGCTCCTCAGCCCCCCACATGTCTTCGGGGGTCTCAGACTTGAGGGCTAAGTGGGAGCAAAGCATTACCTGACAGCATTGCACAGCTCCTGTGCGGGGCGACTGGACCCCATGTGAGGGGCCCACAGCAGGGAGCAAGGTGTGCTTCTCCAGTGAGTACTGTGGGGAAACACACCCTTCCTGGCCGGCTGCACTCATGCCCCTGGCCGTGGTGCTGAAAAGAGGCATCGAGTGGTATGAACTCCCGCTGATAATTACTTTGGATACGACTGGTCTGTCTGCCTGTTCCTCCACCACCCTGTCGGCCATTCCCTTCCAGATGCAGGGAATCAGAGACACTCCCCATCCAGCTCAATCTGTGGCCCTAACTCTGACCTCTGCTGGGAGCAGCTTGGACCATTTCACTGCTGCTGTGTCAGCCTCTGAGCTGGGCTAATGCAAAGCCCCTGATCCCCCCTTCATTACAACAGCGTCCCCCCGGTGAAGCCAATGGAGTTACACCAACATTAGCACATCACAGTGTGGAGATCAGACCCCAAGCTCCAGCCAGCCCTCCACAAACACCTCCCAGCACAAACACAGGAACAACCAACAAACTCCTCCACTGTGAAGTAGCTGAATAGACCCCACTGAAGCTCTCCGCCAGGACAGACTGGCCAGTCATAGCCTGTTGGCCTGAGCTTATCTGCCTCTTTCTTCCTATCCAAGAGGGACCCACTAGCTCCGGGCTTCTGCTAAGCCCCTTGGGCAGCGACTATGTCCATTATTGTGTGTCAATGACCTCTGAGCCCCTGGGGGCTGTATAACGAACACTCACTAAGGAGGATTTCTTTCTTCTGTGTAGTCTTTACATTTTTCCTTTGCTAGTTTTATTTCCTCTGCTCCTTTCACTTTCTCGATTTGGCTTTTAACTAGCACATCTCATTGGTTCACGCAGTAATCAATCAACATTGGCAGCATCCTGCCCCCTTCTCGAACCCCATCCACTCCTGGTTCTCGTAGCACTTTGCACAGAGTCACCAACAAAGCCTCACAACCTTGCCATGGGTGGGACCTGTATGATCCTTCCCTCTACCAATGGGGAAGGGTCTTGCTCCGTGTTGCTGAGTGGGAGCTGCCTTGTCTGTTCCGAGCATTCGCATTTTATAAAAAAGGGAGGGGGAGGGCTAGACACAGGGATGGCTCTTGACTGAGCTGTCTTTTGCGTGTTACTTATTGCATATCTTTATAGCGCCAAAGTAACCAGTAAAAAATGCCCTTGGGAACAGGCAAGTGGAACCAGGTTTAAAGTTGACACAATTATTCAGCCCCTCACATCAGTAGGAAATTGCGGAAATGTTCGTCAGTGGGGAGAGCTCTTCCTTGCAGCTCTCCCTCCCTAGCCAAGCATTTGCAAATGCCTGAGTCCTGCCACTCTGGGTAGTGTCCTGGAGGCACTGACAGTGACTGAATCCCTAGCATGAGCACGATTGAACTGCTAGCGCTGAATGCATCCTGGTGACAGCTACAGCAGCCAGAAGACACCTGGAAGCCAGAGTAAAGACGTAATTTATAGTGACTGCTTTTCCTCTGGGGGAGCAAGGTCACCAGCCGTCCTGCCAGAGGCCTGACATGCGGCTTGTCCTCTTGACTCTGGTTTAACAAATAAAGCTGTCACCGCAGAGGCACAGAGCGCCAACAGCTTCAAAGGCATCAATGCCAGACAAGGCAGCTAACATGCCCCAGCCCCTTTCCCACCAGCCCCCTGAAGGGCTGCTCAGAGACACCAGCAAGGGTTGTTCTAGGCCTGGGCCAGAGACACAAGCCTGAAACAAGGCTTTGGGGCCCACAGAGTCACGTGGGCTAACAGAGAAGTGTGCTGTGGGCAGAGCCAGGATACATCATTCAATGCCCTCTACCACATGGCATCTGCTGCATTTCTTAGCTAACATCACTCCCTTCTGCTCTGCGGGGCTGGGACTCATGTCCCATCCTGGGCTGCCTAAGGAGCCTGCTAGGGAGAGCGAGGGAGAGAAAGCAGGTGCTGATTCATTAGTGCCCTCTTTGGCAGGGGCGAGGGGTGGCTAGGTTTTGCCCCTGGCTGGGGGCTGCTGTTTTCTCCTAGTTAAACAGAAATCTGCAGGTTTTAGCACCTTGAGGCCTCAGTTGTTCTCCTTGCAGTCACAGAGCCAGGATCCTGTCCTCTCGGGTTCCCTGCAAAGAACTGGGCAGCTCCCTAGCCAGGGCTCTCCCTGGTGCCCTCCCTGCCAGCTGCCAGTGTTGTAGCAATTGCTCCTCGGTCAGGCTGACCAAGCCTGGGGTTGCTGACCATCAAACCTGCCTTCTTTGGCTGCCCGCCCCCAATTTGAGGAGCGGGAAGGTGGGTCAAGCAGGGACATGGCCTCAGTGCGCCCCCTTGGGCTGATGAGGGCTTTTCAGTCTGTCCTGTGCCCAGGGGCCCAGCGCTGGGCAGGAGTTTACAAACAGAGACAGAAAGACACGGAATACATGAAACTCGGCCCCTGCTGAGGATGCTGCGCCGCCTGCCCCTCCGCTGACACGCCGCGGGGTCTGTTACGTACCCAGCGCCTGGGGCAGGGTGTCCTGCTGCTGCGGGATCGACCCCAGCACAGGTGTTCACACCTCAACTGCTAGCAGAGCACCTCACCCCCCCGATTGAACTAACCTCGTTATCTCCATACTGATTTATACCTGCCTCTGGAAATTTCCATTACTTGCGTCTGATGAAGTGGGCATTCACCCACGAAAGCTTATGCTCCAATACTTCTGTTAGTCTTAAAGGTGCCACAGGACTCTCTGTCACTTTTTACAGATCCAGACTAACACGGCTACCCCTCTGATACGTGATACCAACTCCATGACACTCAGGCGCTAATTTCTCCTCTTTGCTATGGCAAGTGCTAAGCACAGTCAGAACCGAGACTCCTTCGCTCCAGCACCTACTAGCAATTGGTAACCTCTGCACTCCAGCAGCAAGCGGCACTGTCTGCAGGCCGGCTCCTGACCACCCACCCCAGCCCTCCCCGGCAGCAGTAAAGACGCACACCCTTAAAAAGCAAAGGTGCTTTTGTTGCCTTGTACAAACATAACGCACAGCTGGACCCTGCAAACTCTGCATCACATGTGCACTTTTAAACCCAGTGGGGAAATACTCTTTGTCCTACACCCAGCCTGGTAAAGATGCCTGTTTAAACTCTCCCGGCAGTGACCTAGTGCCATCTAGTGGTGGGAACCCATCTTGTTCCAGCCTCACCAGGGATTTGGAGGACTGGAAGCATTTGGGACCCGTTGGCACGCCAAGGAATGGTTCAGGGGGTTGCAGCGATAATGAGCCCGTGTGGATTGATGTATCAAACAAACACTAGCTCAGCAGTCATCTCAGGGGGCAGCCAGCCCCGATGGTGATGGATGCCCCAATCTCAAATCAATTAGGAACGCTCATTTCTGGCCTTTCCATTCCTTTGCTCCATGAAGGGAATTTCATCAGTATGGCAGGTGGAGGGACAGGATCCCAATAATGAAACTGATTCATCACACGAGGCCCTCGAAATACAGAATTTACACGGGAAACGATGCAGCGCGAGCTGGCAACCCCACTACTTCTGCCCCATTAGAACTCATCATTCGACATCGACTGTTCCCATTAGCATTTCACATTGCTGATGACTCTCCCATCTGATCATTACTCTCCGAATATTTTGCATGTAAATGGTTCCACTCTTTGCCTTCAGCTCCTGCACCAGCAATTTACGTTGCCAAGTCATAAATTAAATGTCACTGCTGGTATCCACAGGAACTGAAATCATGCAGGGAGGGTAGGCTGACAGCAAATTCACTGGACTGCAGATTGCCATCCCTTGCCCTTCTCCTGGGCACCAGCCATAGAAAACCTAAAGCTTTTCCCCACCTCTCTGGAGCCATCTACCCTCTGCAGTTTGACCTCTCTGAGCAGCTGCAGATAGCTGTTTGAAAGGGAATGAAGCACTCACCCGTGGGCTGGCAGGGCTGAACAGTGCAATTTAACACTGTACATCAAAAAGCAGGAATATTTAGCCCCACTGGCTGCGTCTCCCCATCTGGTTCTTGGTGGCTGTGGTGTACTGGAATGCAAGGAGTTGTAGACTGGAAGGTCACACTCATCACAGTTCCCTTTGCATGAATGAAGAAGAGAGATCTCCAAGAAAAGGAGTTAGAGCACCATATAACTAACTCGCTGTGACGGGTTAGACCCCCCTTCTGGGGTGCTCCCTGATGTACTGGGGTTTTACTGAGCCCCTCCTGCTCCACCAGCCTGGATTCCCTCTCCCTGTTTTGCTGAATTAGGCTCTCCAGCCTCCTGCAGCACACACAGGGCCGGCCCCAAGCAGCGAAGAAAAAAAAACAATTGAGCTGCCGCTGAAGTGCCGCCGAAGAGGAAGAGAGGGAGTGAAGGACCCGCCGCCGAATTGCTGCTGAAGACCTGGACGTGCCGCCCCAACAACGGACGGACTGCTGCCCCTTTCTATTGGCCGGCCCAGGCACCTGCTTCCTTCGCTGGTGCCTGGAGCCGGCCCTGAGCACACACACATACAGGTAGGGCCACACCCAGCTGCAGACACAGACTGAAGTCAGCTCTGTGTGAGAGGATTAACCCAGCATTTATGTGCACACCCCCTTTGGGGAATAAACCCAAAATAATACTGTCTTGCGTTGTACAGAAAGATCTGCACAGCACAAGCTCATAAAAATTCGCCCTCTCCCTCAATGTGAAGAGAAATATGCACAACTTCTCCCCCCCCAGTTAGAAATTGCACAAACTGGGTTTAATATTAAACAAAACAATTTTATTATATTATAAAAGGCGGATTTTAAGTGATGATAAGGGATAGCAAACAGAGCCAAGCAGATTACTAAGCAAATAAAACAAAACACGCAGACTAAGCTTAAGATCTTAAAGAGACTAGTTTCAAGAAATAATCTCTCACTCAAAATGTTATTTTAGGCAAGTTGCAAAGTTTCTGTAGCTTAGAGTTCCAGTTATCTCTTCTCACAGACTGGACCCCTGCCTCAGTCTGGACTTACCCCTGCCTTTCCCCGCGGGTTAGTTCCTTTGTCTCTTCAGGTATTTTCAACAGTCTTTCTTCTTGGGTAGGCAATGGAGGAGAGAGTCCAGATTAACCCACTTCCCAGCCTTAAAAACGATTTTCCTAAAGCGGGAAACCTTTGTTTGATCCCCATCCCCCTACAGAGGAAAAGTACCAGCAGTGTCCAAGGTGGTATTTTGTATCAGGTGGTTTTATCACCTGACATTGCGGTGTTAAAGCAACTATGAAACCAGGTTTATTTGCAGTGTCCACAGGAAGGAACTCCAGGCAGATGGGAGAGCCACAGCTTCAAAGATCCATTGTCTTTTTCTAAGGGCCCATTACGGCTGATTGCTTACTGTCTGGTGGGCGTTTCCCAAGTACACACAGATGTAGTTGTTACATAGTCAATATTCCTAACTTTAGATACAGAAATGATACATGCACACAAATTGGATAATCACATTCAGTAAAACATAACCTTTCCAATGAGACCCTACATGAGACATCTTGCATAAAGTATATCTTAGTCATACCATATTCATATCATAACCATATTTCTATGAAGAATATGGGGTGTAATGTCACACTTGCTGAACCAACTGGCTCAGAGGGACACACTCACTGCACCTGGAAGAGATTGCAGGATGGAAATTAGATTAAAAGACCTTCCCATTTCTAGCAAATAACTGCAAGTCAGGCAGGGAGGGGAAATCCACATAGACCCAGGGGCCCTAAAGGAGCCCAAGCAAATGGAGTCTGATGAATAAACACACAGCACTGCTGACCCCAAGCATTCAAAAACTCTGAGACAGGCCCCCAAAATCATGAGATTGACTAAAAATAATGAGACTTGGGGGGGAAATTGAAAGGGTGGGAGGTCTTTTGATTCGCTTTCTGGTTTCCGAGTATGAGGGTGCACTCACATCACAAGTTCAAGCTTTTCTTTCTCTGCAACCATGAGGGCTAGAAACTTACTTTTAAAAAAGAAGTAAAGCTGGTATTCTCTTCGCCGCTCATGACTTCAGAAGCTGGGACTTTGAGAAAAGCCCCAGGTACTGCAAGACATGCTATAAAATCACAGGCATTGGCAGCACTGAATATGTCAGAACATTGCACTCATTTATTTCTCTCCTTCCCGTGAAACATAAATGCTGCCTTTTGATGCGCCCCGAACTCATGTCTCTAACTTGCACTGAGATTTGTGTGTGAGGAGACCGGCTGGACCAGCATCTGCTCCCACTGCAGGGAACACACACATAAATGTGTTTAAAGTATGTAAGAACGTCTGTGGCACTAACAGAGCAGTTTGCTGACTAAAAGCTCTGGCTGGCAAAGGCCTTACTGCTCAAAAGCGCTGAAAGGCAAAGCCATGTGGATCTGCTCACGTCACTCTTGTTTCAGTGAACAGGAATCTATGCTTTAAAAAATGTTCTTTTCCTTTTCATTTAGATATTTGCACCTGAGGCTCTTTGGTTTGTGTGCAGCACGTGGAATTCACTCCAGTGCTGCGTGGCCAGGAATAGGCCTAGATACCACATAATTTCCACTTCAGCCCTACAAGGCCTGTGCATTACCCAAGTTCCACGTAACCCTGTATGGCTGAAATGAATCTTAGGTGGTGCATAGGTAGGGCCCTACCAAATTCATGGACATGAAAAACGCGTCACGGACCATGACATCTGGTCTCCCCCTGTGAAATCTGGTCTTTTGTGCACTTTTACCCTATACTATACAGATTTCACAGGGGAGCCCAGCGTTTCTCAAATTGGGGGTCCTGACCCAAAAGGGAGTTGCAGGGGGGTTGCAAGGTTATTTTAGGGGGGTCACAGTATTGCTACCCTTACTTCTGCGCTGCCTTCAGAGCTGGGTGGCCAGAGAGCAGTTGCTATTGGCTGGGTTTTTACAGAGTTGGATAACCCAGTGGTTGTCAGTGACATCAGGAGTTCTGCAGGCTGAACCACTGACCATGGCCATTGACTCCCATAGGGTGCTTTAGCAGGGTCAGAAAAGAGCGCCCCACCCTCTTTCCTTGCCCTAGTGCAGTGGTCTCCAAAGTGGGGTGCGCGCAAGAGGATCCTTGGGGGTGCGCGGCAGGAGGAGCGTTGGTGGGGTTTTTTGCTTCGTCCGAGCGGCTTTATTTTTTATTTTTTTGCTTTGGCAAAAATGGTAGAGCCGGCGCGGCAGGGGGTGCGTGCTCAAAAAATTTTGACCGATAGGGGTGCGCGATCAAAAAAGTTTGGAGACCACTGCTCTAGCGCACTGCGCACTGGCCAGCATCCACTTGTGCAATTCCTGCCTTAAAGCAGATCAGCACTTCCATCGAGAGGCCACTTGTCTCCAGTAGATGTCCTCATTGAACTGGAGGAGGGATTCACCTCTAGGATGATGCTGACATGACTGAATGCCACATGCTCAGAGCACAGACAGCTGCTAGTGACCAGAGCTGAACTGGCAGGGGGCCCCTTGCCAGATACGTTGGTCTGGCTCCTGTTCAATGAACCTATGGCACTGAGAAGTGTGTGTGTCCCACAAGCTCAGGGGATAGCCAGGTCTGTAAATGGGGAGCAGCCAGCAATGCTGACTGGATGGTGAAAGCCTGAAACTACTGTACCATGTTCTTTCCCTTCCATAGATAACAACTTTACAGCTAACCCAAGCTGATAACGCTCTGCATAGCCAAGGGACCCGCTAGTGATAGAGCCACAGAACAGAACTCAATTGAGTCCCTTTGATTCCCAAGCTCTTTCTGATTATGGCTTTATTTTTGTTTAAGGAAAGGAGCCTGCGCCTTTGATTCCAGAAGCCATCTGTGGAAGCCTTTTGATAGCTTTGTAAAGGCCTCTTGCCTAGGGCTTGTCTATGCCGCTGTGCCGCTCTAGCACTTCGGCGAAGACGCTACCGACGGGAGAGCGTCTCCCATTGGCGTAGGCACTCCACCTCCCCGCGAGGCAGTAGCTACACCCTCCTGCCGACAGAGCGCTGTCTACACCAGGAGTTAGGTCGGTAACCGTCGCTCAGAGGTGTGGCTTTTCCATCCTTTGCTAGTGTAGAGCACGCCTTAGGGAATGGGCAGTACTTGATTAACTTCACCTGTGGGTGAAGGCAAATGATTTTATAATACATAGGCCCAAAGCTCTGAAGCAAGATTGAAAGTTAAATTCTAACCCGAGCAGAGAAAATTCTGATTAGATTCTAAACCAATCAGCTCTCTCAAAGGCAAGCTGACACCTTGCTGTTACTCCAGCTCGCTAACACTTAGCCAAACTCTTACTAAAGAATGTCATTCTGCATGGACAGATTCTGTGAGCAAACCTCGGCCAGAAACCTCCATCACTTTGGAGAAAGTGTCAGCCTCAATTAAGCAAAGTAATGTCATTGGCAGAGCCAAACCTACTGGGAAGCTACGAAACGCCGGCTCCGGATTTGCAGTCGATTTGTTCCCTTGACAGGTTTATCTCATTACCCAGTTTCCATTTAGCAGGAGTTTTATCGTCTGTAACATTTGTGCATAACAGAGTCACCCAATTAAAATGTTATTCCCATTAATGGCTCCGATAGTCACATTTCAGTGTTTGCTGGAGCGTGTTTTCCTTTTCTTGAATACATTTAATCTTTTATCAGCTGTTTATTTAGAATTGTTTCACTTGAGACTCTAGTGCAAATGGCAGCAGGCTTCATTCTCTACCACTGGACCCTCCCTTTGTTCCCACTGCCATTCAAGGACACAAAGACGACAAGCCAACAAGATTGTGATTAACATTCAAAGCGACGAGCTTGCTCCAGAAACGAGATGAGCATCTTCTGTTCCCACTGACTCCAATCAGAGTTAGCTCAGCACCTTACAGAATCGGCCCTTTATCGCAAATACATCTCCCTATGAAGGTATTGTTAGGGAGCCAAGCGCCATGGGATCAATCACCAAACATATTTCAGACTTTCCTCCTGGTGAGACTTGTTCTGTACCTGGAGCTGCCCATGAGGGTCCAAGTGCTCAGAGGAAATGGGTCAAGTTTCCCCTTGAAATTAGACCTTGCTTGATTTTAAATTCTCCTGGAAAGCCCCTCTTCATTGGACACCAGCAAATCACTTCGAACATAGTTGAGGTTTATCAGCTTTTTATTGCAGACCCATATTCCTTACACAATTGACACACAGATGCCATATGCACGCACGTACCATAGGTACACACGCACATGCACATACACACATGTCATAATCAAACGACTCTCCCAGAATTACCTGGCACTGCCTGCCGCCATCCCTGTTAGAATACACGTTATGCAAAGACAACCATGGTCTGTGTTTAGCTCAGAGACCTCCAAGGAATGCTTCAGTGCTCCAGGAACTGGTGTTATGGGTTCAATACATGGCCCCCTTCACTCTGAGTCAGCCCTGAACTAGTATACCAGATTAGTATTGTGGAGATGCAACCTTTTGAACAAACCCCAAGCTTCAGACAAAGACAACACAAGCCAGCCATCTATGGTGCACTGGGGGAAAGTGTCAGAGGGGTAGCCGTGTTAGTCTGAATCTGTAAAAAGCAACAGAGGGTCCTGTGGTACCTTTAAGACTAACAGAAGTATTGGGAGCATAAGCTTTCGTGGGTAAGAACCTCACTGCTTCAGATGCAAGTGGGGGAAAGTGCTGGCTCCCCAGGCTGGAGCTGTCAAGGGGTCACTACTCCATCACTGAGGAGGAGAAGGGTGCTTTTCAGAGGAGAGGGTGATTATCTGATGCATGAGAAGGCATCACCTCTGAGGAAGGGAATACAGAGTGAAAGTGTATTGATGGGAGTGGGAGTGGAGAGAAAATAAGTGTGGCACTTTGCATATCAATTGAGTTGAGATAGGAGACAAAGAGTTGAAATGAGACTGAGGAGGCCTTGTGAACTTCATCCCTTGGAAAAGGTTTCTATTGCACCTCATAATCTGAAACAGCATTGGGTCTTCCGTGCTCAAAGACATTGGGTGGGATATAACCTGTGGGGGCAGAGTTTGGTTTGGGCCCTAGTTTGGCAATTGGCTGTGCATGCCAAACCCCCGCAGGCTTCACTGGGACTCCAGGCAGCACACGGGCTGCCCAAACAGCATCAGTAATGCAGGGCTTAGACTTGGCCCTTCTGTGGTGGTATGGTAAGTGCCATCTTATGCTCCAGAATCTTCATTATAAAGTCTCTAGCTATAATCTTTGCAAAGAAACCCACAGTAACATGAATGATGTGTAACCGATGTAGCAATGCCTGCCTGAGTCTGCAGAGAGCCTGAAACAAGAGCTCTGAAGTGAGACCCGCCCCATTCATTTTAGCGAACGCTTAGCACGGATGGCCAGGGATGATTGTGTTAACACTGACATTGCCGACATCATTGCTCCTGTGAAACAGGAACACGAGGGTCCCGGTGCTGCACAGCTCCCTGCGAGCGACCTCTCATCCCATGGCCACAAGCGGGTGGCATTAGGGACCAAGCCATGGCTAGTGGGCCTCAGCCTGGGTCACAGGTGTGTTAGCAGGCGGCTTATCCAGCCCATGGTCGGACCCTGTTTAAAGCACAGACCACGCCCCTGCAGGCCGGAATAATGCCCAGCCCCGCCCCTCGGCAGCACAATCCCATCCGAGGAGCAATAATGGGAGGCGTGCAGCATGGAAGGAGTTAATTCAGAGCAGGTCCCCACGCGTCCATGGAGCTGCTGGGACTGTACCATCTAACGGGGGGGGGGTAACTCAGCCACCCTCACTCTGCACAGCAAGGAGGCCTCTCTAGCCTCCCCCCCCCGGCGTATAGAGACTGTTCCAGGACTCGTCGCCCCCCCCGTGGATGGGCTGCCCCAGGTAGGTTGAGCCTGCGTGTGTAGGGCCTGCCCGCACCGATTCCGGCCGGAGCGCTTCCTCCCTCTGTGGGGACGGTTCTGTGGGATTCGCTCAGGCTGTGGAAGCGCAACGCCGCGGGCGGGCGGAGTGCGGAGCTGCAGCCCCGGCGGAAGCCAGCAGGGGGCCCCACCTCCCGCTGCCGGGCGGGGACGGCTCGGTGCCGGGCCCGCAGCGCAGAGCGGAGCCGCCGTCCCGCTGGCCGGAGCATGCAGCGGCCTCGCCCGGGCCCTGGG
>NW_020664587.1:18063256-18140118 GCF_002925995.2 Terrapene triunguis
CCCTGATGAGCTCTATCCCCCCCACACCCAGACCCCCCTGCTGAGCCCCAACCACCTTCATCTGGACCCCCCCTGAAGAGTCCCATTACCGTTGCCCCCAGAACACCCCATCAAGTCCAAGCACCCGGATCCCCCACTGAGCCACCTGCACCCAGATTGCCCCACAGAGAACCCTCTCAACCCACACCTGGATCCCTGCACACTTGCATCCTGCCTTGCTGAGCCTGCCTGCTCACACCTGGTGCACCTGGCATAAAGGGGCAGGGCTGGTCCTTCTGCTATGTCAGGGTTGGGTGCAGCCTCACGGCTGAGTCTGTGTTTCGGGGGGGGGGGGGGGGGGAGCTGCAGAGTGATCTCCCACCTTTGTGCAACCAGTGGCCCGTGCTCCCCAATGCCATGCCAGAGCCTCCACATTTATCTGACAAATAAAATTTGCAGAATTTTAAAATATTGTGCGCAGAATTTTTAATTTTTTGACACAGAATGCTCTCAGGAGTATATAGTACAGTGCAGATGAGCCCTTGAACAGTTTCTTAATAGCTACAGATACATTTCCCACTAGTCTCTAGAAACTATAACTTTAGATATCACACTGGTCAGTAAGAAAACTATGGATGAACTGTTTTTCACTGTTTATTAATAAATCTCTAGAATAATACAGATTTGAACATGCATATATAATCCTGCATTTCACAGGTCTCTTCAATCTGTTCAATCTTAGTTCATCCCACTTGCGTATAAGCATTATGATACAGTCTTTAATTACATGATCACATATCTTTTTTTCACAGGACCCTTACCTCCTTCAATGAGCCGGACAGATGGTGCTCACTGAATGGGTGACTAGTTAATATGTCTTTTAGTATCACATGCATTATTTACTGCACACTATCCAAAATCCGCACTGAATTATCAGCTTCCTCATGTGTTTTTCTATGATCTTATCTTACTTATTTACAAACTTTAATTACCTTATCTGCACAAAATAGAACTGAGACACAGTGATTAAAGTCAAGAATGTCAACTACCTTTGGGTGCCCAATTTGGGAAGACTTGGACCTGATTTTCTCAGGGCTAATCTACACTAGAAGCACTACAGTGGCGCATCTGTACTGATGTAGCTCTGCTGCTGTAACACTGCTAGTGCAGACGCTCTGTGCCGACAGTAGAGAGCTCTCCCATTAGCACAGTGGTTCCCAAACTTTAACAACTTGTGAACCCCTTTCACTAAAATGTCCAATCTCGTGAACCCCCTCCTAAAAATGAATATTTCCAGGGATTTTCTCCTTTACCTGAGTATAAATTATAAGAGCAGTGATCTTGGAAATATAAAATTTGTTTTTATGACATGCTTATTACATACTATTTATTATTAATTATTATTTATAATTACACTATTTTTATTACATTATGAAAACGGCAACATTCTTCCAAGATCTCACTTTCGTAGCTTGTATCACTTTGAATAAGCCTGTTATAAGACCAGGCTCCTATGTTTCATCAAGGAGTATCAGATTTGAAACAGCATGAAGGTATTTAAGAAGCCAACTCAAAGAGTTCCTCCTACATAAGCATTCAGGTCTTGAGTAGTCCAGGCAAACAACGCACGTTACAACAAAGCTTAAACTTGTTCTTTATAATAATTTTAAAAACAATACTCCTGCCTATTTAATTTTAAAAACAGCAAAAAATATCCACCTTCCTTTCCATTTCTTATAAGGAGTCTTGAAGTTTAAATCTCCTCAGTGTGATAGCTATGCATGCTTTGATCTGCTTAGCTCTTGGAAGTCCAGGGGCTCCAGGCTACTGGCCCCGTGCTGTCCGGGGTCCCTAGGGACAGCTCTGTCCACCATTAGGGAATTTTTTCCTAAGAACCCCCTGTAACATTTTGTGAACCCCCTGGGGTTCACGAACCCCAGTTTGGGAACCACTGAGTTACAGTGTTTACCAGTGGTCTATCAATTAACCCTTTCCTTTCCAAATGCAGTGTCTTTGTGGTATAACAGGATTTAAAACACCTATGCTGCAGATCGTCCACATAACTAAACTGGAACATATTATTAATACAGACTAGCGTCTTTCCACTATGCACTAGCTAAGGCACTTAGAACTGGTCCTCCTGTAGCACTGTGCCATGGATGGTGCTATTGAAGAGGATTGAGAATTTAACTTCATCCTGAGGAAGTCTCAAGCTGTTACCCTGCTACTAATTATACCTAATGGTGCGGACATCCTGCAAACGCTTGAGGACAATTATAACCATCTCCCCGCACTTGGGTATCAAAACAGAGGAACCAGGCTGGGCAGAGCCAGTGGTTCAGACCCTCCTATTTTAAGGGGTTTCCTTCCTAAATCTGAGGTTTAACTGCTTTGAGAACTAAGCTTAGAGGACTCTGTGCAATTGTTAGAATGACTAGAAATAAGTTTGAGTTCTGGAGTTGCATGGGAGAGGCAGAAGGCAGGCAGGATTTAAATATCAATGCCTTTGGTTGGTCCTGATCTCCTTCTGCAACTTTTTGCAGGAGTCCTGGTTTTGTCTTGGTACCCACCTGGCCTGGCAGATGACAACGGGGAGCCATCAGATAGTCTTGTGCCATTTATCTTGGATGCCGCACACAGGTATGCCATAAAGGTAAGGCTGCTCTCTTGTTGTTTGAAGCTATTAAACTAATTGCTCAAATTAACCAGGAATTGCTGCTGTGCTTCTTCAGCAGGAGCCTGCTCTGCAGTCTCCGTTGCTTTGTATTATTTTTAACTGCTCGTTATGGTAGGCAGTGGGGAGTCTTTATTTCGCAACAGCTGAGCACAAACTAGCATCACGTCATGAGGGGGATTTACAGCTTGTGCTCACAAATATTAAAACTAATTGGACAAAGCTACTATAAAAACCGTTCTAGTACCGGCTCCCAGGGATAGGTTACATGCCCTATGATGATGGAACAGACCCTTGGTCTGTTTCCTGCAAGGGAGCTGCTTAGGCAGCTTCTGGGTGGATACTGTGACCTCTTCAAAGGGTCTGGCACTTACTGATTGTCACCAGGAAAGCATGTGCTGTAAGATTGCTGTCACCACGTCTCCATGATTTATTTTGAAGGTTGCTTTCCACATCCAGCCATACAAAGGGCGCGATGACCACACTGTGCATGAGAACATTAAATACATCATAGACAAGTAAGTGCTTCGCCTTCAGTAGCTGCCATTAGCACATATTTCAGGCCCAACTCTGTGCTGAGAGATAGTGTGTCAGGCCAACCATGTCTTACTTGCATTAAACTTCTTGCTTGCTCTGTATGTGAGCTAAGTAAGTTATGCCACAGGGTGCTGTAGCAGAGAAATTCAACAGCATCACACAAAAGCTTATAAATAGCCCTTTACCTATATGTCATCCTCAGCAACCCTTGTAAAGTGAGTATATTAGCCCCAGAGTCTGTAGAAAAGGCCATTGGCAGAGATGTTAACAAGAAAATAAGATTTAAATGCTGGGGGATAAAGAGCTTTTCACTGTGGGTCACTAACTGGAATGTAGGCGAGCCAGGCAGTAACCAAAAGCTATTCCCATCCATTGGTGGATCTCTCGCCAGTTTGTAAGTGGGCATGTGTCCACGGGGCATTTATGGGCATGTCGATGGTGGTCATCACTGCCGTGTGTCTCAAGTATAAGTTAGTCTGACAGAGTTTCTCAGGGAATGCAACAAAGCTCTCCTGTTCCTCCAGCCATTCCCTCAGCGTGGTAACGTGGGTCTGAAATGTTGATCAATCCAGTGCAACATCCTCCCCTTTGTCGGTCTAACCATGGGCAATGCAGCTGAACCATTCTGGTAAACGGTGACACAGGGAGCACGCAAAGGCCTAAAGTGAAACAACTAGGACATGCAATTGAGCTGGGCTTCAGGCTGCATTTGCCTTGTAATGGGCATACCTGCCTGCTAGTCAGCATGGGGCTTGCTCCCCAGGCTCTGCTCACTCACTGAAATGGTCTGTGCTTTCTCTGTAGGTATGGAGCACATGCAGCTTTTTATAAGTACAAGACCAGTACAGGACGGAGCCTCCCATTATTTTACATTTATGATTCTTACCTGACACCCCCTGAATCCTGGGCCAACCTCTTCACCCAGTCAGGCTCTCACTCCCTCCGCCATACCCCGTACGATGCAGTGTTCATAGCACTGCTAGTGGAAGAAGGACACAAGCATGATATTCTCTCTGCAGGATACGATGGCATGTACACGTATTTTGCATCCAATGGCTTCTCTTTCGGCTCATCCCACCAGAACTGGAAAGCTATCAAAGCCTTCTGTGACTCAAACAACCTGATGTTCATTCCCAGCGTTGGCCCAGGCTACATTGATACTAGTATCCGCCCGTGGAACAACCACAACACTCGCAACCGAGTCAATGGAAAATACTATGAAACGGCTCTGCAGGCTGCACTCATGGTGAGGCCGGAGATAGTCTCCATCACTTCCTTCAACGAGTGGCATGAAGGCACTCAGATTGAGAAAGCGGTGCCCAAAAAGACACTAACACGCCTGTATCTGGATTACCTGCCTCATCAGCCCAACATGTATCTGGAGCTGACCCGCAGGTGGGCAGAACACTTCAGCAAGGAGAAGGAGCAATGGCTGATGTGATTATTCTGCACAGGAAGCCTTCAGACAGCCTGTCTTTGCTTTATGAAAAAGGTCACAATCGGTTGTGGGGACAGGTGCTTAAGGAGCAGTTGGGAAAAGCATCTTATGGGTCACAGTCTCTGTTCAGGGCTGGTGGGTTTGTTCAGTTGGCTAAATACAGTGTTCTCCATGAACAGCCCTAAAGCTGGTTTGAGCACCAACTCCACACTCACAAGAGGAAATGTTAGTGAGCAGAGGGGTCTCTAAGCAGCAGTCTGTTCTATTGCTGCTGTGAGTTTAGTACAGATGTCCCTTTTAAAGCCCTTCTGGATCTGAACTGGCCTGTAAGTGACCAGGCCAGGGAATGAATGAGGGAGAGATCTGTTTTTCTTACAGTGCAAATGTTTAGTGTGGTATTTTAGATATTAGCTGGGCTCCTACCCCCAGCATGTATTTTATCCTATGCCCTTCACCAGTTGCCTGCCGATTACATACTACACACTCCCCTAGCAGCTCTGACAGTGCACTTCTATTATTAGCTGATTGAAGCAAAGAGTTAATTGTTCCTCAAAATTGTTTATTGTAGAAGAAACAAAACCATACAGTTAAATACCCTTTGGGTGGTGTCAGTGAGCTACTGTATCCAAATAACTAAAAACAATCAGAGCTGGAATTTAACCTATTATCTGTATTGGCAACCAATGAACTGAAATGATCTGTACTAAAGGCTCTGTGTTTCACATGTTCAAAACTTAGCCTTAACTTTGTTTTATCTTGTCTCTAGAATCAAATGAAGTGCAACCACTTGCAATAAAATGTAACTGAAAACACTAATGTGTTCTACCAGAAGGAAGTTACATCACTATAGAATAAATACCCTTTTTTGTAACTACAGTACATCCAGGCCCTTCTACATTTGTTGTTTTAAGAACTCATTTGTACTTGTCTTTTTATCAATAAAGTGAGAAGTGGCAGCTTTAGATCGGAGTTAGTGCACAAGGCTCTACCTTGTCACATTAATTATGCTTAATTTAACTGTACAGCAAAAGTCAGAATTTGTATAAAGCACTATTGGTTTCAGTTTTCTCCATTTAATGCAAATGATTGAAAATGCACTCTTTCTAGCATATCACTCTAGGTAAAGAAAATATTAAAATCCTAGAAGTGTAGGGCTGTAAGGGAGCTCAAGAGGTCTAGTCCAGTGGTTCTCAAATTGGGGGTCAGGACCCCATTTTAATGGGGCCCAGGGCCAAAGCCTGAGCCTAAGGGCTTCAGCCCTGAGTAGAGGGTAAGCATTTAGTCTGAGCCTCTGTTATGGTGTTCATAAGACATTTCCATGCAGCTTACAGGCATTTCACTCCTGTGACTGTTCCTTTTAATTTCTATTTAACTAGATTCCTCGTTTTTGAGTAGTTCCCCCTTTTGAAGTTAAATGCTACTCTGGTGGGATTCTGTGGTATTTTTCCCCCTACAAGTTAAACTTAATTACATTATAGTTGCTATTACTAAGCGGTTCAGCTATATTCATATCTTGAATCAAATCCTGTATTCCACTTAGGGCTAAATCAATGTGGGTTCCAGGACTAGCTGCTCCAAGAATCAGTCATTTATGGTGTCTAGAAATTTTATCTCTACATCTTGTCCTGAGGTGACATGTACCCAGTCAATAGAGGGTAGTTGGAGCCCCCATTATTATTGTTTTTATTTTTTATAACCTCTGCATGTTGCACAATCACTAGTACCAGCCTGCTCCCGTGGTCAGTTGTGTATTCCTACTTCTACACTCCTACTCTCCAAGCATGGAATTTCTATCCAAAGAGATTCTATGGTAGAGTTTTTTGTATGAATCTGTTTTCTTTCACAACCTACTCTGTTTGTATATATTTTGTACCCTGGTATTACCATGTCCCACTGATTATCATCATTCCACCACATTTCTATGATGCCTATTATATTAATATCCTTATTTAATACTAGGTACTCACATACACCCATCTTTGTATTTAAACTCTTGATGCTCATAGAACCTCTGCTTATTACCTTTTATATCCCTTACCAGGTGTAACTTCTTTTGTCCCTTATCCTTGCAATTGTGTCCCTCCATACTGGTGCTATTCTTTTGTATTCCTACTCAGCACTTTGTCCATATTTCCACTGTAATGACCTGACAATCAAAAAGGAATCTTATATAAAGAGCTCCTGATGCAAAGTTCTGTGCATGGTACCAGAGTACGCCTCATTTAGTGCGAGAGTGGAATAAGCAAAAAGCTATCCCTGTGGTTGTGTCTCACTTACAATAGCATCTGGGTTATAAAGCCCTCGTTCATCTTTTTTGAGATTTGATAACAGTCCAGCTGCTCCATGCCTTGCTGCATGATGGGCCTTGTTTAGCAGGGTAGTTGCTAGTCAAATCTTCATCTCTACAATAAGTAACTCTAGGCTGCACAGAGATTAGTCTTAGAAAGATGAAAAGCCACCACCTCCAAAGGTAACAGTGTATGTACAAAATTCACACTTTAATGGCACTAACAAAGAAACATTGCAGAGATCCAGACACCTTAAATCTAAGCATTTATAACAGAGAAATGCTCATCATTACACACAAATGATGAAGAGACCCAGGGTGAAACATGAGGACTGATACAACCATTGACCTTATTAAACAAGGCCATTGACACTGACTTCCTGAAGAGACGGGCACATGGTGCCCAGTTTTACCGACTCCGCACAGCTTCCAGAGTTTGGTATCTCACGAACAAGAAGGTTCTGATGTCAAGCCATATTTCTTCCCCAGGATTTCAACTGTCGGTGTCAGAGCACTATGGAAATAAAGGCAAGTGGAGTGGTGACTAGAAAGGAATTCCCATTTGCAGGACTCAGTTGGTTCCACAGTTTTGTATTTTGCAGTTAAGGGAAAATACGAGAACCAGCTGAGCAAGGTCATCTTCAGCCCAGCAGTGCAAAAGAGGGGTATACTATGAACTAGCAAGTTATATCCTGCTGAACCCAGTATCTGTCGACTGCACTTTGACAACATTATACACTAACCACTGTAGGGAAATGGGCAAAACAAGCCCCATGTTTTAACTTTCAATTGCATTTTGTTTTACTTAAAGTGAAAGCTGCAGCTATGGTCAGCAAATAGTGCTTACCAGCCAGGCCGAATAATGGTGTATTTCCCAGATACAGACAAGTCAACCACAGTTGACCCCAGACGACACTCTGGACTCTGGATATCTCCAATTGCACCTCCATCAATGACCAAGGATAACTGAGGCCAAAGGTCTTGGAATTCCTGAGACAAGAAGGGAAAATTGGGTTCAGCCAACCAAACTTTTGAGGGGGTTTTGTTTGAGTTTTTAAATAGATACCACAAGTGAAGCTCTGTAGGACTCCAGTGTCAGGGAAGACCTCTCCTTTCTCTGAGCTTCTGATCTGAACATGCCACAGACATTGGAACACACGCACTTTCACTAGTTGAGGAGCTACAAGTGCCCTCTAAGGATTCTCAGGCTCAGGACCATTTGTTGCACAATCATGTTTAGTAAAGTACACAGGAAGCCTTTAAACAGTCTGCATTTTAAACTCTGCCCTTCCTCAATCTTTAGGGAGGCTCCCAGCCCAGCAGCAGGGGCTGTAGCAGAAATAGCATGGTTCAGGATGAGGAACAACCACCGTGGGAAAGGCCCTGGGGCTTACTGTACAAACAGGTTAGTAGCTTCTCCCCACTCCTCTCTGAAATCCTAGCACAGCAGTTCTCCCCAGTGACAAAACCAGCCTTACCGAGACGGTCAGCGTGCTCGCCCGAGTACTGATGTTGGCACTCGTTAAAGCCAGTGGTCCTGAGCAAGCCTGTGCCACCTCCCTAATGAAAGTGTGATTTGGAATACGAACGCCAACCAACTACAAGAGAAGAGAGGTGTGTTTATATGCAACAGCCAAAGAGAGGATGCATTTATAGGCAATAGTCACAGAGCTACAGGTCAACCACATATCCCATTACGTGTATAAAGCCCTGTTGACCTAAAGAAGTGTGGTCCAACTGGCAGTCTGAGGGCTTGATTTGGCCCACATAATGATTCCATCTAGCTGCTGCCCCGGCCACTTAACAATTTTCAGTTGTGCTGGGACATGCCCTGATGCCAGGGCAGGGCATAACCCAGATAGTGCAGGGGGAGCTGGTACCATTCAGCCCTACAGACCCCCGGTGGAAAGCCCATAAGGGCTCTAGCTTCCCCCCTCCTGCAGGCGGCTTGGGAAAGTACCAGGGCCTCCAGTTTCCTGCCAGCCCACAGTGCCAGGTCTCTGGCAGGGGCTCTCCCATTGGGAGGTACTAAGGGCGCCCCAGCCTGTTACCTCCTGTGCGGTTGGCGGGTCCCTGGCCACTGTCTCAGGCATGGCTGGAATGGGAGGTAGTGGCTGCTGGGTCTCTACAGCCCCAGAGTCAGCTAAGGGGGAGGCTGGGCCGGCTGTCCCTGCCTCCCTATGGTCAGTGCAGCTGGCATCTCCCACTCCAAGGAAGGGTGAGGGGGATCTCTTTACTGCTGCACTGGCCCAAGGGTCTGAGCACACACACACACACACACACACACACACTGACTACAGCGAAGCCACTGCCAGTCTCCTCCCTGAGACTGGGGTCGGGAAGGGGGACGGACCACATACCATTTCAAAAATTTCTGGGGACACATCTGCCTTGATATGTCACTGAAGTTCAACTTCTGATTTTCGGACTGTCAGAGAGGGAACTAAGCTGGGGGTCTGAACTATGGACAGCCTGTGGCCCTACTGAGGGAGTTTCTCAGCTGGACAGCAACACCCTCAGCTGCTGCTTCCAATGTTCTGTTACAAATATAGATGTTGACATTGGGAGTCAAGTGCTAGAAACTTTTTCCTCGGGGTTCTCACTAAGAGGTGAGCTATTATTTTATTTAATTTAGTTTTATTACTTCCTAACTCCCATTAACACCTTAATGGGTAAATTCTAAATCCTTTAAAACAAGTGATCTGATTCTAGAATCCGGAATTCTATTTCTGAATGTGGCACACAGTATAAAGTTTGGACCACAAAAAAAGGAAGGACAGGTCTTTCTACCAGCTTCATACACTGTCTTGAGGTAAGCACTCTGCACATCAAAAACTACAAGCTATATCACACTCAGACAGGTGACAAGGACACCTACAAATACATCCATCTTGGCTCATGTTCGTTATTGACAGGGCAGGAACTAGCCTCAAGAAGATGTCAATCGATGCTGAATGCCGTGAACACACAACGAACGCGAGTGGGAAGGCCAAGGAACCACGCTCAAAGGAGAAGATAGTCACTTGTCAGATTGCAGAGATGTGTGTCATGTCCCAAAGACTTACCGACGTGAAAGGGTTCAGGTCTTTATTGAGTCCTTCGGAGCGCTGCAATACCAGGGTCACAGGTCCTGGGAGTAGGTCCCGCAGCAGCTCTTCCGGCACATTGACATGGCAGTACCTATAAAGTACATTGAGATGTACTTAAAATTGCTACAGGATGCAGCCATAAGAGACGAACCATCACAGAGAGTGCTGCCACGCTCCCAGCTACCGCGACTCCTCCCCTGATGCTTTACATTTTTGCTATTGCACAGCTGAGACAGGTAGCAAAATGCAAGAAAACAGGCTGGCCCTCCCTGACCAAAGCACCACACAGTGAGAATTCTGGCAGCCCCAGACCCTTCTCTGAGGGGATTTCCCTTCCCTGGGCTCTCTAGGTACATCTGTCCCTGTTTCAATATACGGCACAAGGTACCTGCTCTACTGCAAGCTGTGCTAGACACAGATTTGAGATGTTTAGAGAGGACACATCTTAAAATCTATATCGCAGACTCATCTTTTTCCCAATGTCACCAACATGTTAGATATTAAAACTGAATTCTGAGCATTCCATTTACGTTTGTGATTGAAGCTGCTTGCATTTCTCTCAGCACGAACCATGATGTCAAATTAGTCCAATTCACTTTTATTATACACCACTCGTGAAAACAAAGCCGATGGTAGCTACCCGGAAAGTGCTCAAGTGCTGCAAAGGAAAACTTGCTTAAAAACAACTTCCCACTGCGATTTAATACAGTGTGTTATTTCTGATGGTTTCACAAAAGCTGCTTTTTAAAAGATCAAGTCACGCTTAGGTTGACAGACTCCCTGAAGTGGCTCTGGCATGCGGGAGGCGAGTGTCCCAGCCATGCCATATGCTCACCTGTAAATATGCTCCACGTCTCCCAGACAGATGGCCAGGGGCTTGCCCCCATTACGCCCTTTCAGATTATAGATCTTTTTAATTGCTTGAGAACTCTGGGCTAGAGCCGCGATTCCATAGATGGTGTCGGTGGGGACCGCTACCAGGCCGCCCTCCCGCAGCGCGGTCACGGTGGCGCTGAGCGTCTCCTGCCAGCCTGTCGGGCAGCAACAGCGCCGCGTTAAACCACGGGCCGAGCACCCGGCCCCGTGTCACCGTCTGCCCCGGCCCGGACAGGAGCTCGCCCGGGGCTGGGAGCGCAGCTGACGGCCGCGGAGCCCCCGAGCGGACGCGGATCCAGTGAAGGCACCGCCCGGGCCGGGCTCCCGCCGCTCTGCGGAGATGATCCCCGCCCAGGCCGCGATAACACACCCGGCCCCGACCCAGTCCCAACCCCCCCCCCACCTCTCCTCCCCCGCCCCCATCCCCGGCTCACCCTGCGGGTCGCGCTGCGCCGCGCCGGGCCCGGGGAGCGGGAGCGGCAGCGGGCGGCGAAGGCCCCGCAGCCCCCCGGCCCATCCCGGTCCGGCGCCCCCCACAGTCCCCTCAGCGGCCCGGGCCCAGCCAGCCAGCGCGACCCCGCGCGCGCTCAGCATGGAAGGAGCTTCCGCTTCCGCAGGGAAGAGTCACGATGACGTTGTTCCGGTCACGCTCCTTAAAGAGACAGGCCCCTCCAACTCCAGTTCTGCCCCCGGCTCTGGGAGGGGAGTGGGGCCTAGTGGTTAGAGGGGGCGGGGCTGGGAGCCAGGACTCCTGGGTTCTCTCCCCGGCTCTGGGAGGGGAGTAGGGTCTAGTAAAACATTGACGGGCGCTGAATTTAGAACGACCCTGGTTCTTTATGGCAATAAAGTTCTTGCAGAAGAAACTCATGGAATTTACTTATTGCGTGTGTCAGAGATCCACAGGATCTGCGCCAACCCCCAGCTTTTCAACAGCCCCTCAGAGGAATCCCTTCAGTGTGCCAGACCCCCAGGAGGTCCCACTCTCTTCGGGGTAGGCCACAAGGCCTCACTGCCTTCGAGTCCGACTGCCTGGACTCCAGCACTCCTGCTTCACACCGTGAGCTCTACCCAGCCAGTCAACTGAGATAGACTCCTGGTCAGAGACTTTACACTCTTCAGGGACCAATGCACCTCAGCAAGTATTTGCAGCGACCTCAGGCTGCCTGTCCAAAATGGAGTAGGGACCGTTTATTAGTCAACTGGAACACATCACTGGGAAATCCTTGGGTTAGCCGAGAGAAGCAAAGATGAAGACATAGTCTGTTCTGGCCAGGACAGTGCAATCAGCCAGTTAAGCTGTTTTGGAATCGCTTTCAGCTTTCTCCCCCGACCGTGTCTCTGTGTCTTTCAGTCCCAGGTGAGAGCCCTGTGTCTCACCTAAGGCTAGTTTTTGTCCTAGCCTCTCGACATCTTTTGGCCCACGGTTCTCCTCTAGACCCATGCTGCGATCATGTGTTCTGCTTGCCGGCTGTAGTGTCTCATGGATGTGTCAGTTGTTGCACGTTTGGGGCTCCCCTTGTCTTTCCAGACCCTCCACTGATATGGGTCAGTTTCAGCCAGTCTTTTAATGACCCAATTGTACCAACCCAGACAGTTAGTGACACACACACTCCTCATGTCTCCTGCTCTGCCCCAAGAGCACCTTTTTAACCTCTTTGCATCCACTGGATAGCAAGCTCTAGTCAAGTAAGTCACTGCCAGGCACATCATTCATACAACTATTACAGAAAATTCCCAGTTTGTCACAGCATGTGAGGCAGGTGAATGAATTGTTCTCTGCACCCTGTGCTGTTCATACAAGAGAAAACAGAGCAGGTAGACAGCCATGGAGATACACTATCCCGTTAACGTGCCAAAGGATTCACCATGGGGTGGCAGTGCAGGTTGGGTGGGGCACAACACCCCAGAGTGTAGTTCTTGTCTACTCTGCTAGACCTGCATCCCCGGCCCACTCTCTGGTTAACTCCAGTCCATGGCTCTGGCTTCCACAGTGCTTGATTTGCACAGCTGAGTGCTGCCTTTTTCTGGTGAATGCACCAAGCCACCAGGCCTTTCAGATCTGCTTTTTCTGAAGCTCTTGAGAAGCTAATATGTAGTTCCAGCCTTTTTTTGCCCTGCCCTGCTAAGTCCAAACGTTAAGCCACCTCTGCTTAGTGCACTTCCAAATCTCTCTTGTCATTATACAACTAAAGAAATCATTCGTCATGATCCAAAGGATCCTGTGACAGCTCCATTTAATCTCACAGTACCGGTCACAAAAGTCCCTCCTTGCTTTATCAACTAACTGTTGTCCCAATCTGGTGCAGGGCTGCCTGCTGTCTTTGGAGAGTACACATCAAGATGGGTGCCACTCTCTCTTCTGGCACCCACCGTAGGGACCTTTGATTGTACTACAACTGACAGCAAAGAACAAAGACCTGTAGGAAATAATTTAGCGAAGCCTGAATGAAGGAAAGCAAAAATAGGTTTCTTACAAAGACTTCACTTTTGCTTGAAGCCTTAAGAACAAGATATAATTAGAGGTGTGGCCTGTTTAGAAATGGAACAGGCTGAGGTTTCAAGGAGAACAGGTGGTAGCAATTGACTCACTGAAGGATGTTATAAATAAGGCCTCAGCTGGCTGACCTAGGAGAGCAGAAGGTAATGTTAGCTGCCTTTCCTCAGTTCAAATACTAGCTGGGACCAAAGCACCTTCTAGCTAAATAGCCCTCCTGGGGCACAGAATTTACCATTTAACATAGTTTGAGAAAAACCTTCTGTTTTTTCTCTTTAAATCTATTTGTGCTTGGAAGCTGCCCTGTTTCCCAATATGTTTTCTAAGTATGCAATCTACTCAGTGGAGCAGGTCCCAGTGAAATCTCACTGATTGCCTCAAGATACTGTTTTGGCTTTTTGATTAAATTTTTCCTAGAGTGTATGTGTTCAAGTCAAACACCCCTTTGCCTAGCTTTGGAAATTGATGACCTGCTGGATAATTTATCAATCTAGCTCAAACTGGGAATAAGTACCTTGTTCACCACACCCTTTCCTTCTCTTTTAATGGCAGAGAGGCTAAAGAGATTACCTCTCATTTTCTAGTTAACAGGGCCTGCTCCAACACCACCCTGGGTTTTTAATTTGTGATTGGGAGCAGGGGAGAGAAACCCCTTATAACTGATTTTTTTCCCCCCAGTGTTACTGATCCACTTGAAGAACTTGGTGAACTGGATGTCATCTCCCACACCTAACTGTCCTGACCCTAAGATTAAAACAATCTGCTCTCAACTCTAGCTTGGCAATGGATGCAGAGGAAGCTATGAAACAGGATACTGAGCAGCCCCCAGACACTGAGTCACTGGTTTGTATGGCTGTATGAATGTGTGTGGCTTATGGCATGAGGAGATGGAGGCTGGTGGTAGGGATGAGGTTAGGTTTATATGTAAGAATAATTCAAATATCTATGTGCTTTTTGTCGCTAGACTTTGTCAAAGCCATAAAGCAGCATTTTAACATGGACTCAAAGAAAGAGACTGAGCTGGCTCAAGCTCACCACCATGCTTGAGTTAAGGGTGTGTGGGGATACGATTCAGGTTAGGGGCAACACTTGAATTAACTCAGTGGTGAGGACAAGCCCGTGCATGGCCCAGCTGCTGCCCTTTCCAGGGGGTTTATTGCTTTTGTTGAAACACTGATTCAATTTTCATGTTCAAGACCAAGTGTAACTCATGTAACTGCTCCAGTCATGTGGATTTTACAGGAAGGCTGCTGGGCACTGCAGGCAGCGGCCAGGGAGATTCCCACTGGTACTGATGCTGCTTGCCAGGCCTGGTGCCGATTGCAAGACCCTCACTGGCTCTGGATGACAGAGCCCAGAGGGGTCCCTAGTTACTCTTCCCCAGGCCCTGGAGAATGTATTGTGGTGACTCCTCTCCGCTCCTCTGTAGGTTGAAGGTGTGAGAACCCTGCTAAGATCCCTTGAAGTCCGGCAGCAGCGCCTCCTGGCAAACATTGCCAGCTGTGATGAGCTGATGGCAGAAATCACCAGTCTTCAGGCTGCTCTCTGTGTTGAGTATTGTGATCTTCCCCACTTTCCTTGCAGCAGCAGGGCCATGACAAGGTCTCTGTAAAGGGGGCCGACAAGGGCTTTTCCTTTAACATCACACAACTGGTCTGCTCAAGATGGAGCAACTCCTGTAGTGTGCCCTGGTTTCCACAGGCTGTATCTCCACATGAATGGCAAGATGTGTGTGGGGGGGGGGGGGGAAGGGGTTTGTGCCATTTTTTTTTAATTACTAAGTTCATCAGAAAATGTTATGAGCTCTGGAAAGCAGCATCTTGACCCTGGGGCCGTGAGGTCTATGGCATCCTTAAATTCTGTGTTAAAGCACTCCTGGGAGTTATTGGATTGATGCATGTTTTTATTTGCTAGGCTCCTGCCAGAACAGAGGGCAGCTCCTTGCCTGCACAAGAAGAGGAGAAGAATTCCTGAAATGCCTAATGAGCGGCTCACCTGAGGGCTATTGATGAAGGAAGCCACTACAACTCTCAGTGGCTGTTCCCTACAAAATATACTTGCCCTCTATTCCCTGAACTTTCCATGCGGTTGGTGTGGTGTGTAAGTGCGTGTTGCTGTGACCTGCACTCTCAATCTCATTGTCTAGAAATAAATGACGTAACTGTTTGCTCTAGTGCAGAGAAAGCTGCAGCCTGTCACAAGTTAATGCCTGGGGAAAAGAAACAGTCTGACAGCAGCACTGATTGGAACTGGGCTTGTTAACTCCACTCAGGCTCTCCGGTGTCACCTTGGGTCACTAACAGGAAAGTAGATTCCCCTCCAGTCTCTGGATCTTTTAGTGCACAGGAGCAGTTGCACTGCAGAGGCTGCATCTCACCCTTTGTCCTGCTGATCTATGTCCTTCATCCCCTCACAGCCTTCAGCAGAGGATGGCTCCAGATTGTAAATTCCTTCCCCCTCATTCCTAGGTAGCTCCTATCTGTATTTTGAATGGGGGAGGAGTATTACCATGGAGCAGTGATGCCTTTGACAGCGGGTCAAACAACTGCTGCTAACTTGCGTTCTGCTCCATGAGTCAGGCTTGGGGGGGATGGAGGAGATGCAGAAGCCCAGCTGCCCTGGTTTGACACTAGACATTTCAGTTTAGGAGTTTGAGGGAGCTGCTGCCAGGGCCACGATGCTTTGATTTACTTCAGTCTGACAGAGTGGGTTAAAGAGGGGCCTAAAATAGTCAGGGAAGAACTGACCCCCTTGGAGCCTCGCACTGCACCTCCAGAGAGTCATGCTCCTGGAAAGGCTGGGCCATGGCTCTGGCTGGAGTGAGATGAACCTTGAGTGTAGCAGCTGGTGTGCTCTGACCACGGCTTTGTATCCAAAGTGTGATAATCTCACAGGCCTTGTTCTCCCCCAGCTGTTTGTTGTATCCTGCTATTTTCTCATCATCATAGACTTGGTCCTTGCCCTGAAGAGTTTGAGTCTCTCTCCATTTTGTGTTTCAAGCACAATGGGGTCTCAATCCTGGAGTAGAGTTCCTTCATGCTCCCCTAATACAAATCCTAGACCACTGACAATATAAGAGGGTAGAATGCAGTCAGCCCAGCTGCTTGGGAGAGACTTGCCCAAACACTTCAGCCCTAAATTATGAGGGGCCTTATGGACCCCCTGAGGTCCTTAAATTGGCTCACCAGGTACTTGTTCAGAGGCCAGCAGCCATTACTGATTCCCCTGCCTCTAAAGCAAATAGGCACCCTCTTTTGGCAGCTTCTGGATCATTTTTGAGAGGCCAGTCACTGTGAATGAGCCAGGCTCTCAGCTATTTGAGGCTTTTCATTAACATGCAATACCCTATGACCTTATCTCTGAGTTAATGACTGCAGAGACCTGCAGTTACCACTAGCTGACAAAGCGGGGTGGGGGGGGCAGGCTGAGCAGCAGCATGGTACAGTGGTTAGGGCACTAGCCTATGACTTGGGAGACCTGGGTTGAAGTCCATGCACCACCCTAGACTTCAGTAAATCACAGCCTCTCTACCTGTCAAATCACAAGCACCTCCTCAGGTTGGTGGGAGCTCAGCTGCTACAGAAATAGACATACAGAATAAGTACGTAAGATAGATAATGCCAAGGCTGGGCAAAGAAGCCTTTCCTACTCTTTTTTTCCCTCAATCCTTACTAATAGCCCCGGGTCTAGAGCAGGGGTGGGCAAACTAGGGCCTGCAGGCTGGATCTGACCCACCAGCTGTTTTAAGCTGGGCCTCAAGCTCCGGCACTCCAGTCAGGGAGCAGGGTCAGGGGCCGCTCAATGCGGCTCGCGGAAGCAACCGCATGGCCCCGCTCCGGCTCCTATGCAATCCAATGGGAGCTGCAGGGGCGGTGCCTGCAGATGGGGCCACCTGGCCGCGCCTCCACGTAGGAGTCAGAGAAGGGACATGCCGCTGCTTCCGGGAGTTGCTTGAGGTATGCGCCGCCCGGAGCCTGCACCCGAGCCTCTCCCCATGACCCAGCCCTGATCCCCCTCTCGCCCTCCAAACCCCTCAGTCCCAGCCCAGAGCACCCTCCTATACCCAAAACTCCTCAGCCCCACCCCAGAGCCTGCATCCCCAGCCCGAGCCCTCTCTCTCCTGCCACAGCCTGGAGTCCCCTCCCACACCCTGAACTCATTTCTGGCACCACCCCAGAGCCCTCACCCCCTCCCACACCCCAACCCCAATTTTGTGAGCATTCATGGCCTGCCATACTATTTCTATTCCCAGATGTGGCCCTTGGACCAAAAAGTGTCGTCCCCCGCCCAGTCTAGATCCTCTTATGTACCTGAAATTCTAAGAAAGGCAATCTTATTTTCCAAGCTCACTTTGTTTAAAATTCTTTGTGCCATGGCTGGTTGTGTATTGGCCAATCCATTCTCCTTATCACTTGCCTCTTGTTCTACTTTTATTGCTACTTATGCTCCTTATACTACTTACGTAAGCACCTTTAACCAGTAATACTAAAATGAGTGCCCTACAGAACAATTCTATTTTACCTTCCTCATTCCCTCTGCAGTTTCAAATGGATGAAGATATTCATTCCTCAATTCCTGGAAGGTGGGGGTGTGCACTGCTGAACAACTGCTGCATTTCAGGGGTGAATGAAGTGATCCCTCTATGCTGAGTCTATGAGGTACTCTGGGGTCTTTGGATGAACACTGTCCCTTATGATTATTTTGGGGGGAAGTAGTATACAGCATAAGTATTTACAACAGCTGGTCTTACTCCTTTGCATGCATCTTAAACCATTCCACCGTTCCACATGTCGGAAAGTACCTTTATGAACATGAAGGTCGTGGATCCAAAAACTTTAGTATGTGGGGGGAAAAAAGAAATCCAACTGCATAGGAAAACTATTCTCTCTCAAACTCCAAAGTCTCAGTGCCCTGTTCTGATGGAAAGGAGAGCAAAGTGCTCAGACTCACATTCCAAAGAAACTGATCAATCCTTGAGGAATGACTCCAGTACCACAATGTTTAAATAAGCATTTAATTAGGATTCCATTAGTATTAATATTGCTTTCAATTCCAAAAAATGTTAATTTCCACTTCTTAGCAGATATTTCAAAGTACAATATTAACTTTATACAAAATGAGCAATTAAGCAAACACCATTATTTCACATTTTACATTCTTCAAAAATACAAATTCATATTTACTCTTTTTTGGGTTTTGGAGATGCTCTTCCTTTGGAAGTACTGTACCTGTAACTAACATCTTCATGTTGCTCAATGCAAGTACATTTGTTCCCATGTTTCATAGTTAAATAAATTCCTTTAATACCATACACACACACTTGAGAAATTGATGTGTTTGTTTTTTAAAATCATCTCCAAGACCATTGCCCGGCTCCCAGCACGTGTAAAACACAAGCAGTAAATAAACATCCTAAACTCTTCCTAGATTTGCTGGTCTGAAGATTATGCAGCGATCAATGCTGAAGCAAATGCTCAATAACTAACCAGCAGCTACCTGCCCTCCTAACTGATGCTAGTCTGTGTAAATAAAGCAAAATGTCAGCTATTATTTTCTCTTCAAAATAAGGATCAAGTGAATAGCTTCACTTTATAAGCAGGTGGAAGGACACAAAGCTACAGAGCAAGGAAAACCTTTGAATGCCAGCTACTGTAGCTACGATACTGCAAAAACATACCCTTGATTTTGCTGAAAAAGATCATATGAAAAAAATTTATTGTAAGAAAAAGTAGAAACTGCATTTAGTTGAGAAAGTGTACACTGCATAATGAACCAAATTTTGGCCAGCTTGCACACCATCAAAAGCATGGTGTGGGATTTTTAAACTAGTTCCAAGAACACACACATTTAGACTATGTATGCTACTACATAAATATCCAGTTTAGTTTGCATTTCTCAGTGCAGACATAGAATCCAACTTCTAGAACATATGATTTATATCAAGACGATGCAAAAAAGTTAAAAGTTCAGCCCTGTCCATGAGTAATGACTACAGTAACATTTATAAAAACTCGACATTGTTTCCAAAATATATTGAGGAAAAATACAATTAAAAACAATGCAATCAGAAATGTGTTGTGTTAAAGAAATGGTTATTTTTGCCTCAAAGCCCAATTGACTCTAATTATTAACTGCTCTGCCCAGCTAGCTCGTATTGGTAATACTCCGCACTTCGCCCTTTTCATTCGTACACCTCAGAGCATTTACAACAGTGAATGAGCATCACTCGCCTCATTTTATGGATGAGGGAAACTGAGGTAGAGAGAGGTTAAGTGACTTGCCCATGGTCACACAGCCAGTCAGTGGCAGAGTCAGGACTAGGTTACCTGGCTCCCAATCCACTGCCCTATACAATGGACTGTGCTGCCTCCCATTTCAGTTTCCACCTGCATAATATTGTCCATAAGAGACTAGTTTTTCCATCTCCTATGAGCTCCGAGGCCAATTATACCTTAAATTAACAGTGCCCCCTCCCTCAAGCAGTTCCAGACCCTCAGGCCAGCCAGGAGTTCATTTGCCAATGCTTGCTTCTAACTGGTACAGGAAGAGTATTGTAAACAGGTTAACAATGTTGCTGCAGTTGCAAAAACAATATTTGATGATTCTGCTGGAGAGTTATTCTCAGCGAAGTAAGGCAGATAACATGACATCGAAAATGATTGTGAAGACAAACTCTAAAAGGTGCAACATGCCTGTCTAGGAACAGTTTGTCATGTCTGTTCATGTTCATTCTGAAATAAGATTGGGGGGGACATACAGATGAACACAACAAATAAAAACAACCTATTACTTCTAACCGAAGTGACAAGCAGCTTATCAGAAAGCTTGAGAGGACAGGCCTGCTAAAGCACCGTGCTCTCAGTGGAAGTTTTGCATAGATTGGACATTTGCTAAGGATGCATAATTGTGTGTGTGTGTGTAGACAGGGTAGGGCGATAGGCCACTGAGCTAGTTACTACACAAATTCAGTTAGACAGACATAGACCAACCACATGGGACAATGATCTTTAGCGACAAGTATTGCACCAAGATAAGTGCTCATCTTTGCACACCCCTGTTAACTTTTAATCAGAGCAAAAATAAACTTTCTGAAAGTATATACAAAAGAAATTGCAGCAATTGGGTTAAAGATAAAATAACCTAAAGTGCATTTTAGATACTGGTATGAGGTTCTGCAAACTAGTCTTTCTGGACACAGTCAGCATTACAGAAGTCCCCAATTTGTACATTGTTCTATGTAATTCAGTACCAGCCCTGAACAAATGCTGACTTTCTGTCCCTAGGAGCCTCTACCATCTACAAGCATGAAGAGTGAGTTCTCCTACCTCCAGCTGCATGTTCAGTCAGATCACTGGGGTTACTTACTTGCCTTCCAGAGCTACCAATGTTGGTATTTAGATCAGTTCTCTACTTAGGTTTTGTGTCCATCTAGAAGCCATAGGAACCAAGTAAACCTCCATTAGCCATCGAACAGCAAATGCTTAAACACAGAGCTATGTGGAGCAGTGCAGTTCTGCTGTGAAGACTGATATGGAAAAGAATTCACAAATTGTATACGTTGTACAGGGCGTTCACAACAATCTCAGGGGCCTGACAGCGCATACTCCTCTCAGAGTCTGAGGTCACACCTGGCATTTGCAGGTCTCAAAAGGTAGAAACTTTCCCTTCCTTTTGTCATACTGCTGTGAATTTATTGAGTCAGGGAAAAGCCTCCAGCTGCCCTGGGGTCACGGGCTCTGACGGCTCAGCTGTAACTGCAAAGACTGCGCTTCCCTGCCAGGCACTCGCAGGCTCCTCCACCAGTCTGCAGGTGATACCCTCAGCTGGGCACGGCTTTTGACTGTGCAGCGTCTCGGGCAGTACCAGAGCCGGCGGGGCAGGGCAGGGCGCTGGGAGTGCTTAGACACATGCAGCATAATTTAACATTCAGACAAACAGAGCACAAGTCAAAAAAGCAAAGAACATTAACAAAACAGCTGCCTAAGGGACACGTGTCTTTGTGCTGGGACAGGCCAGGTGCTGATGAAACCCAACTACTCTGCCGTCCTTGGAGCCCTTCTTAGCCTGACCTAAACGGAGACTATTCTAGACCATTCCCGAACCACCCCAGGTCGGATGCACATATTCACACACGCGAGTAACTGCACACCCAGTGTCCCTGAAGGAAGGGCCACCAAGTCCGTCAGGTGCCCAAGGTTTCAGATCTAGGGCCAAATCCTGGTCCTTCTGCACTCAATGGCAAAACTCCCATGACCCCAGCAGGACCTGGGATTTTACACTTTTACTTTCTCTCACTGACACTCACTCTCTCTCTCAAACGCTTTTTAAAAAGCCAAATACCTAAGCAGAGCCAGAGACAAAGGTGCAAGTGCCCCACTGCTGCCAGATTGCTGCCCTGACCCCATACCTCCCACTTCCACGCAACTTCAAAGCAGAATTTGAAACTGGACAATTGTCAGAAGTTCTTGCAAAGGCATTCTCAGCTAAACAGATTCAAGCCTATTTCATGTGTGTTCAACAGCCACCCTCACTGCTGCTGGCCTGCCTGTGCCCCGAGCGAAGGCTGTGAGATGCCAGCCCAAGTCAATCCCTTTGCAGTACTGCCCAGCAGGGTGGGGTGGTGTCACAGAGAGAAGAAAACACTGCAATGCTTTGCTAGTTCATATTTGACAGATGCAAATCTTAGTGCTACAGCAACAGTACGAGGAACCCATACGCACGCCGACCCCGCGGTACATCCCACACTACTGCACTAGGAGCCAACACTTGCAGGAAAGGAAAAGCAGCCAGGGAATTTCCAGTCCTATTACCGTCCCATGAGCCCTTGTCAGTAGGCGACCCAGGACAGAGTGTACTGTTCTAGTATTGTCACTGCTCTTCACAGTCACAAGTCACCCATTTCACTGCCCCATGCCTTCATCCTCCCACAGTGTATAACTGGGGGAGAGCTCCAGACTGCCTGAAAGCCTGCCCCCTTACATTCATTCTGTCTGCACCTAGGCAGTGAGTTTGCAATTGGACAGAACGAGAGATGAAGTCATTGTCCCAGCCTAAGAATATGCCAGATGTTGGTAAGGCTACACAGCTCTCTGGAGGGTTTTAGAAGCCGACACCTCAATGTAGTATATTAAGAAGGAAGGTTTGGCTGCTCTATCAGGATCCTCCCCAAGAACAGATGCTGAGCACAGCTTTGATAAGATGTGAGTAAACAGGAAGAAAACCGAAGGGAGAGAAGGGAAAGGCCTCCACCTTCCAGGAGTTTGCATCCTTAAATCTAATGAACACAGTTGCTCAGCATTATTTGGCTTATGGTCATATCACTACACCTAACACCGTAAACTGAATAAAGACTATTTAATATTCTTTCCTTCAACACAAAAAGACTCACAGCCAAAGCCAGACAGATGGATAAAATACTATAAAATTACATCTTTTAAAATAATGCAGCATAAATAAACCACTTAAAATGAGACTGCATTTATTGCAACATTACAGGCTTTTTGGTGGAAGGGGAGTTTGTGGTTTTTTTTTACCCTGAGTCAGTTAGAATATAGAGTTTCAGCTTGATATGAAAAACTACTAAGTTGTGTAATGCATTTTAGTCAAGAAATAGCCCCATGCACAGAGAGCTGACATTACAGCAGGTTGGAGGCAGATTCAGGCAGGGATTATAGAGTTTAACAGAAAAGAGGAAGCATTTCTGGACTGTTACAGGACATGCTCACTGAATTCTAGTTTACTATATGCTGACAAGGAATCATCGTCAACAAAGGAAGAGATTTACCTGCAAAGTTGTTGCGCTCCTGATGAATTTGATGTGGATTTTTAAAGCCTGACTCATGTTTCTACAGAAAGTCAGATGTTGATCAGATTGGTCAAAACAACAACAGGCACCAATATCACCACATGTGAAACCCACTGCATTCTGCAAGAAGAGGCAAGCAGAGCAGGTTCTACATAGGCAGAGGCTCTGACCACATTTCTAAATTAGGAAGCAATGGACCTGAAATGTACTCTCTGCCCTGATTTAAATCAAATGAATGAACACAGCAGGAGCACAAGTACCTCATGCTCTTCTTTAGGAACTCCCCAAAGGTTTCAGTTGGCTTTGCTATTAGTGTTAGCATCATACAAACAGCCAACTCCTCCCACTAATGGGGTGATGGGACAAGTATCCCATGATTACAAAAGCATCTTAAAGTATCACTCCAGAAAAGCTCCAGATCAGACAACTCCTACTACAATAATACCATCTTCTGCTAGAGAAACGTCATTCTCTGGGCCTCTACTATAGTGCATGGTCAGTATCAGACACAGAAGGAGACAAAAGGAGATTACAGACCCAAGAAGTTGTAACAAAAGACCCACTCGCTGCCAGTACCAAAAACCCCAAACATAAAATGATGTGCAACAGGAGACTGACTGAAACTAAAACCCCCTTTCTTTTTATAATCTTTATGCAGACGAGTAACCTTAACTTCCATGTTCACATATGACAACAAGCAAAAGTGACAGACAGTGCAGCCAAAACAGTTCATATATAACTTAGCTTTTTTTTATCTTTTTTTTTTTCTTTAAAGATTCAACTCCCAAAGATGGATGTTCCTGGGACGTGACTAAAATGACATCCGAGAAGCAGAAGTAGGCCACAAAACTTCAAAAAAAGAAAAAACTCTTGAGCCTTCAGTGTCTGCTTCTAAGGAGGAGGATTTTAGCCTCCAGGTGCAAGGAAGAAGAATCTGGAGCATCTTTACTTGGAGAAGCTGCTATTCAAACCAATTTCTTCCTCCCCCTGTAGTAGTGCTTCAATTGGAATCAGATTGGATGGGGTTTCAGGGCTTTGGAGGGACAGGAAGTCTGATACATCTATGGCACTTAATGTTTCAGTCTGTGAGTCGGAAGGGTTGGCCATCTGACCGGTGGGCTCACAGGAAGAAGAGGAGGAGGAGGAAGGAAAAGTCTGAGGCTGCAGCTGAAGAGTTGGCTGCTCCAAAGTTTTCGGGTCAGGCGAGGAACATCCCTTCTTACTAGTTGCTTTCTCCTTGGCAGAGTCTCGGCAGGCACACTGACACTGGCAGGCCTCCTCTTGCTTTATGATGATAACAGGAACGCTGAGACCAATCTGCTGAACAGAGTTTCCTGAAGGTGAAATAGAAACAAATAGGCGCAGAAGTGAGAGAACTGCATAGTCTCAGTGCAGTGAGACACAAGTAATCTTTTAGGTTTAATTCAGATGTAAGCTCCTCATAGCAAGAAACTTTCATTTTTGTTTGTCTCAAGTAACATGCATGCCTATGGCATCATATCAACAACAACAACAAACAACGAGATCCAGAAAAAGGGAAACAGCATTTCCAATAACCCTAACTCAAAGCTAGGGGAACTGCGGAAGCCCAAGTCGCCATTAACCTGACTCTGAGCTAAAGCACGTAACTATAAATCTGCTCAGCCCTATAAGAGGCAATGAAGGTAACAGGTAGTCAGAGCTGTGTCAAGATGCATTAGCTCAGCACTGATCACATGAACACGCCAAGCTCTTTGCAGCTAGTTACTACTAAGTAGAGGAGCAACATTCAGCCTGCCTAGGTTTCAGTCATTAACTCCTCCTCTTATAATACAGGACTTGACCCAAAGTCACAGGATGACGTGGGGCCATTCCACAGCTCACACAGCGAGCGTTGCTTACCTTGCTCAGTTCCTGTGTGGCATTTCACAAGAACATTGGTGTTTCCCAGCCGATGGCCAGGAGAACCCGTTCAGTGGAAAGGTTACCTGTTCTGTGACACTGGTGTTTAGAAGTCCCAGTGTCAATATCTAGATTTTATACAGCACTCAGCACCAGCTACCCGAGTGCCAACTTAATGTTTTAAACCAGCTTTAAGGGGTTTAAGCAGAGTGGTGTTTAAAAATTAAAGCCCTTTTCTGTTTAAATGCCTCTGTCCCTTTAAAGCAGAGACAATCCCAAGGGATGGTACTATGGCCTCACACCAGCCTCCCTTTCTCATCACCTCAAAGTCAGCTATCTTCCTATTCATTCTCTTTGCTCTGCTTTCCTGCTAGTGACTGCAGGGAGGGTTCTTTCACTTGTGCTCCTCCGTTTATTTAACACAGTCTCCTTTCCTCTTTTTAAATCTCATCTTCAAGCCTCTTTAGCCTACGACTGACTTTGTGAAGCATCTGATACTGTGTATGAAAGATGCCAGATAAAAACAAAATATCTGTGACTGTATATTTTATTAGATGCAGCTCAGAGAGGTGGTCAGCCAACAAATGGTTGGTGCTGGATGGATTAAACAATGTAAATTATCAGCTGCTCCCTCTCCCCTCATGTAAGGATTTAAGGTTGGAAGTGCTCTAAAATCTCAGTGAATACATTAATTATCTAACTTAAAGGAGCTACTTTGACTTTTTCATCTCATACACACATAACATTAGAATACCATATGATTTTTAATAAAAGAGATAACTAATCAAGACAATATATTTTGCAAATTTCTCCCCAATACCTTCAGTATTATCTTTGTTTCCTTCTTAATGTTATAATGCAAGTACCCCCAATAAGGTCAAACATGAGTCTAAAGTGAACTAGGCTTAAACCAGTGCCTTTTAAGAGTGTAAAAAGCTGAAAGGTTTTCTTGGACTTTTTAACTATCAATTAAAACACCCCAACAAGTACTATTCAAGGAGATGTCACCTATTACCAAGGGAATGTCACCAGGCTATAAAAGGGTAAGAAGTTGCATTTCAAATGCACATACCTGTGTTGCCAGCCACTGGTAATGTGGTGGTAAAAAAGACCTTCTCCACCTTTGGAACTTGTGGCTTTAAAAAAATAAAAACACATTTGATGCAGTTAAAATCAGATCTCCATTAAGCAACAGCAAACTCCAAACAGCTGTTAGCAAGAGAAATGTGTATCCCAGAGAAATGACTGGAAAACTGGATTACAAATTAAGTAGTTTGGTTTGATATGGGGACTTCCATGTTCTGGATATCACAAAACTGAGACAATGACATAGGTAGTCCTGAGATGCTGAACTGAGGTGCTGTGGATTTGCCAACACACATTGTTCACACTTCCAACAAAATTAATTAATACTTAACCAATAATCCATCTTTTCCAGAGCGTTCATATCAATGGCTCTTTATTTGTTGGCATTCACAACAGGGGAAGCTTTTCAGATGGCATTGGCTCACTACTTAAAAGAATAACACAAACTATTCTGGAGGTCTCAAACACACAGATCCACTTAGCATCAGACACATCCTTGTTTTGCAGAAGATTTTTCGTTATCCTTATATACAAGGCTCCTCCGATTTATGAGGCAATAGGATTAAGCTACAGAACTGTATAGACTATAAAATGCCTCAATGCTGAAAACACTATAGAGGTTTTGTGCTTCTATTTTGTCACAAAGATGGATATAAAACAATTAAATACAAGTTACTCTCAGGCCTCACACTGCAATGCCCCAGGTGAAGCAAGTCCACGTCCTCTGTGAGGCCTATACAAGGGAGTTTGTCAGACAATAAGAAGAAGAAAACAACCCACTAAATCTTCCTCATCTCTGGATTTTCCAGACATTTTCTCCTTCGTAACCACCTTTTCAGTTCTTCAGGGCAGGGATTGTCAATTTGTGATCTGTACAGAGCCATTCACATCACCACTACCCAAAACTGAAGCAGACACACCTGGGATGGGATTGAATCCTGTACCTCTCCAATATACTAAAGTTAGACATTTTTCTATTAAAAAACAGCCCCCTGCACTATGTGAGGAACATGAATGTTTTGAACAGTCTTTCAGCAATGTTATGGTAAATACTAACCATTTGTTCTTGATTTTGGGGAGATCCATTGGCACCATTTAAAATCCATTGTAAGTTCTGTTCTCCCATGACTATGCTGGACTGCAGAATAGCAGTGCTCTGAGATGGAGTAATTGTTATAGTCGGGTTACTTGTCAGAACAGAGTTCGCACCCACAGGCACAGACTGAACCACAGCCGGCAGAGGCTCAGTGGCACTCGATGCTGCTGGAGCAGAGGCTCCGGCAACCACTGAAAGTCCTTGTACAATGGGCTGTGGTGGTGTCTGAGTGTGCGGCAGAAAGTCTTGGTGACTGGCTGCAAACTGTGTGCTGTGAGGAACAGGCACTTCTGGGGACTGTAAAATAGTCGCAGGATTTCCAAACGCAGCTTGCTGTGAACTGGTTCCTATGGAGGTGGGAGCTGGAGGGGGTGCGGAGGTTTGTAGTGCTGGGTGAGAAGGCTCGGAGATGCCAAGCTGCAGTACAAGTGGGAGAGATAAAGATGCTGAATCTCCTACAGAAGGCTGAACAGTAGTTACTGAGTCTGCATCACCGTTAAAACTTTCAATCAAGGCAGCTGCCAAAGGAAACAAAGTAAAGAAGAAATATGAATACACCAAGTCTCACATGGTCTAGAAAAACTGCTATTCACTGAACCTTGAGAAACTAAGGCTAACTTGCCCTCTAGCTAATAAAATGCCAATAACAATGCTTTTCATAGTCAAAGCCCTGTACAAAACTCATTAACGCAAGCCAATGAAATAGGGACATTTTAGGTAGCCAGGACAGGGACCTTTCTATATCTAAATTTAGGAAGCCAATAACACTGTACTCCTGTTAGAGCCATTAGCTCTCAGGAGCTGAAAGTATTTCTATTATAAACTCCCTTCTACAGATGGTTTCATTCATTCAGCCATAAATGCCTGCTCCAAGAGGAAACCTACTACAGAGGAGTTTATAAGGAACATAAGCCCAGCAGCACCATTTTCAGTGCCATAGGATGACACACAAAGCTGCTGCAAACATGATCTCAGTTCTAGTGACACTGTCCCAACACTCCATAGACTATGAATACTATTTACTTTAAAAATCAAAATAAATTAAACTGGCGATGCTCCCCACCAGCCCTTTCAAAGAGACACCTGTCTGGTTTCTACTAAGGCTTTATATTATCCACTAGGCAATAATTCTCAGTCTGAGACGCATAAATGGAATTAGCTGTCTGCACGGATAGGCGGGAAGGTCTCTCAAATTGCACAGATACAAAGTGTACCTGTCTGTTGAGAATCTTCCTGATTTGCTGTATGATCTGGGCTCTGGAACATAGATTCAAAAATGCTTGCTGGTGAGATTGTGCTAAGATCTCGTCCATGTGTCTGGGGAGGAGAAAAAGGAGAGAGAAGTGTTAGATAACAACAGCTCCCCAATCTTAAACTATTTGCATAAATGCCAGTCATCTAGCATATGTATGTTGCAATCGTTTGCTCAGTTATTTTAATGGGCCACCCTCAAAAAGGGCAGGGTACTTTGTACTTTATGCAACTAGCACACAGCATGAAAGATGCTAGTTAGCTAGCATTAGCCACGATGCAAATTCACCAATCAAATGAACAAGCCTTTATAGAGAACTTTAGCATAACCCTGAACTTAACAAACCCCTTAAAAGGACACTTAACTATTCTTCTGTAGCTGTATTTCATTTTAACCCCTTGTTGTTTGTAATACTTGGGTAGAATCTGAAACATTAGAATTGTTTATATCAGTTTTACCCCTATCATTTGGGAAACTTTCTTATGCACAAGCCTTCATGGCTCTGCTTAGTTTATCTCCTAGTCTGTGCACCAGTGTTACCTGTAATGTCAGAACTGTTCTTGGAACAGGATTTGTTAAATGGCTCCAGGAGCCAGCGCCACTAAAAGATACCAGCCCCTCAATAGTGTCTAATTCTTCTCTATGCAAGATTTAGTTATGGCCACATTCCCCACTAGATGGGAACCGTTTTGCCATAAGGTTAGAGTTTAAAGGAACACTGCTAGTTCCAGAGAAAAATCCTTCCTTTTCACTCTGCTGAATTAGAAAGTCTGTTTTCAGGTTACAGGGACATTTACAACAAACAACCAAAAGTCTGTGCTTGAGATGCCAGCAAGGTGGAATTACTTCCTGCACAGACTTCTACAAGCACCTACAAGTCTCTTCCCAGATAAACTTGCAAAAGGATGCAATCTCTTTCAGCAACACCTGGAGGCAACCTAATTAAGTGATTGTGTCACAGCCAGTTATAGCCTTAGTATACGATTCCACCAATAGATGCAAAATGCAAGTTACAGAAATGGCTGGGGAGGGAAAAGCCAAATGATAGAGACTACGGCAGTACAAGCAAATGGTGCTAATTCTGACTCCAGCATAAGGCTCTTAACTAGCTGCAAGTGCCAAAAGGACAAGCTCGATTTAATGTTTTCTTCTATCTATTTCTGCCTGAAGTCTTTGCAATGGGTTCTTCCCTAGACACAGATTCCCGCAAACCAGAGCAAAGAGCATACAATGTGTAGATATATAAACAGGTTACCCATTTCACAAACTATCCAGCTACCGTTAACCAAACAGCTCAGAGCTGGTCAGAGTTAGATCTCTGGCTCTCAAGTGACTTAAAATGAAATTATTTCTACATTGTTGTATCCAACCTAATTTACTTCTGCCCACATAAAATGTTACTAATTCACTGAAACAGAACACTAGGATTGCTTTGCTTTTAAAGGAATTGTCCCCGTTTAACAGAAACAATATTGTGAAGAAAAAGTTAAAATCATATGTAGTATTACAATTACCGGCCTCTGCCTCAGTAGTCAGAATCAGATGCATTGTATATGCCAAATTCACCCAATAGGACTGCAGCAATATTTCATAATGACAGATGGTGAAATCCAACTGTAGGAAAGGAATCAGAAGGGCTGTGTAGGAAGTGCATGCATTTGTCAGCACATGACGTAATGCATTCTGCCAAAAAAATCCACTGAACTGCACTGGTATCATTCCTAGAGTAAGTCGTTGCAATGCCCCTCTCACTAGAGAGGCCACGCCCAGACAACAGGAACAAAATGGGGACCAAAAGCAGATAATGCCAAAGGACAGAGCAAGTGAAACAAAACCAACCAGTTTTTAATACTTAAACCCTGTATTCCTCTGGATGGGGCAAACACTCTATAATAAAGACAAAATCTCAAATTATGGGAGAGGCATGGTTACTTACTGTATTAGAGTTTTCCCGCAGTTCCGAATCTGTGGATATGAGGCTTAAGTCGCTCAGACAAAGTGAGTGGTTTGTATCCTGAAGAGGAATACAACTGCAGTTATGTATTTAAATCAGTGTCAGCAATACTGGACATTCCACAGTATTTTAGATCACTTTCTTTAGAGGTACAGGCATCTACACAGCTTGTCAGGCTATTTTGTTCAGGGTAGATAAAATCAGTGATTTAAAAAAGATAAAAAATAGATTTTTATTTTTTTATTTAAATTAAATATTTAAAAAATAAATCTATTAAAATTAAATCTGAAACTGACAACTTATCTCAAAGCCAAAACTTCTTATAATTTAAATTGAATACAATAAATAATATTTTAGTACATATTTCCTGCCAAGTTTTAAAGAAAGTCCAAGCCACTGAACTAGTGAAAGTCACTGGCTAAGCACCTGGAATCAGAGTTTGCTGAAGTGTTAAACCAGCTTTTGACAGCAGTAGCCTCTTCTGCTGGTACAGAGAATGTTTTCTTCACCTCAATGTATTCAACTATATCAGTTCAATGACTGATTCAAAGTTAAGAAACCAATTAGGAGTTGAAAAAGCAGGAAACCTTGTTTTCCTCTTTCAATCTATGAATAAAAACTAGGTGTGAGACAATGAGGTCTATTCAGTCTAAAATCTTGAAGGACATGGTGACCAGAAACAATCAGTTTAATTCACTAACTACAGATAATATTTCCTTTGTTTAATAAATCAGTTCATTTTAAACGCAAAATATATTTGGCAATTTTTTTGATACACTTTGTTTATGTTTCAAGTGCATTTAAGGTAGTTTTATTAAATAAAAAAATTAAAATGCTGCTTTTTTGCATTTTTAATTGAATTTGAATTTCAATTCAAACCCTGAAAGAATTGGGTTTGTTTAGTTTGGAAAAGAGAAGACTGAGAGGGGACATGATAGCAGTTTTCAGGTATTTAAAAGGGTGTCATAAGGAGGAGGGAGAAAACTTGTTCACCTTAGCCTCTAAGGATAGAACAAGAAGCAATGGGCTTAAACTGCAGCAAGGGAGGTCTAGGTTGGACATTAGGAAAAAGTTCCTAACTGTCAGGGTGGTTAAACACTGGAATAAATTGCCTAGGGAGGTTGTGGAATCTCCATCTCTGGAGATATTTAAGAGTAGGTTAGATAAATGTCTATCAGGGATGACAGTATTTGGTCCTGCCATGCGGGCAGAGGACTGGACTCGATGACCTCTCGAGGTCCCTTCCAGTCGTAGAATCTATGAATCTATGAAAAGCGTGACACAAATCACAAGTAAAAATTAATCTAGAAAATATGAAATGCAAAAGCCACCACATCCTAAATTAAAAAATAAAAAATAAAGAATTTGAATAAATGTAGGTTAAGCTATATATAATTACATAAACAAATGTGTACACCCATGAAAGCTTATGCTCCAATACATCTGTTAGTCTATAAGGTGCCACAGGACTCTCTGTTCCTTTTTACACATATACCATATTCTAGTTTGCAAAAAGAAGCCCCAATTTAGTGTAAAGGCTATATTTAATTACAAATCAACATGTTTTAATGGTTACCAACCAATGAAAATTAACCTTTATTTAGGAAAATAACTAAAAAGTATAAATGCAAAACCACAATTAAAAATATTATTTAAATCAAGGTTTCCTGCTTGCTGATTTTAATCATAACTAAAAATCAGTGACTTAAACAGCTCTGATTTAAATCAATCCACCCTGATTTTGTTCCTTGATAAGGCACGATCTATTTTGAAGTTTAAGGCTGGGAATTTCAGAGGTGCCTGAAGGAGCTAAGCACCAAAATCCCACCAATTTCCAGTGGGAGCGGTGCACCGAATAGGCTTAGCACAATGTTGCACACACTTTATTGCCTCAGGAACTTCTCCCCAAAATATGGTTTTGTTCCAATCTACCACAAAAGCTCTAAAGAAAAAAAGAGAAAGCTACTGACCTCAGATACGTTGTTATTGGGAAGTGCATTATATAAGTGTCCTTTCTCGTGACCTTTCATGTGACTCTTGAGACTATACTGAGTACTAAAAGTCTTCTCACAGCCATTACTGGGACAGAAGAAGGGTCTCTCTCCTACAAGAAGCACAAAACACCACACTGATTTGTACAAAAGTTTAGACATCTCTTTACAATACGCCATTTTGCTTAAGTCAGAATCATCCTCCAAGATATGGCACTAGTTAAAATATGGGAAAAGAAATCGGTAAGCTGGCAAGAGTATTTTAAGTGCTCTAACTGCTTCAGCTCTTCTCCCACTACAACCACCGTTGTACTACTTTAGATGGAATATATAGGCCAAAGGTGTTAACATATCCCAGTCACTGTCCAACACTGAATAGTTTTAAACAAGGTTTGGTAGAAAGAGACCTTTGCCTGCTCAGTCCTCCCATGGCAAACACACCATTAACAATCCTTTGTAACATTTTATTAAAGATACAGAAAATAATGGAAAACAGTTAAAGCATCTGAAACAAAGTAAGGCTTTCATTTTAACAACATCCCTTGTTCCCTTTCCCTTTAGCTGGAGAGAGTTTCTAGAAGGAAAAACCCCCGTTTGACAGTCTCTTAGATGGCATCAAAGATGATAATAACTGTCCTTTTGGGAAAAAGAGAAGAAGTTAGTTGACATGGGCTGGAGGTGTTGTTATTGCTGCTGTTGTTAAAGTCCAATTCCGTTTCCTAGAAGACGTAACAAGACAAACACACATAAAAGGGGAACGAAAAGAACAGAAAATACAGATTTTGTCTTTGATGTTGACTTTCACTTGCAATTTCATTGCTGAAAAACAGGCATAGCACACGATCTTACCAGCCACTCTAAGACCTGGCAAATTTGTATCAGCATCAGGCTGTTTGGCATATTGCATTTAGCTGCCTTTTTCTGATCACGGGTTCACAGCAGTGTTGCAAAATATACAGTCTTGGGTGGCTAAGCCAGACTTTTATTAAACAGAAGACAAAAGGATAGACATAGGAAAGAAAAGAAATAAGGTGGGGGAAGGAACAGGCAGAGGAGTCTCACATCCCAGGTGATGTTTGGCCTTTAGCCAGAGATGCTGGAGATGTCATCTGGGTACCCCTCTCTCAGGCCCAGTCTGGTCAGGACATCTCTCAAGTTTAGGATGAAAAAGGTCCAGGACTCCAGCAGACAACATGGATCACAAGTATCAAAGGGGTATCATGCATCTGACGAAGTGGGTATTCACCCATGAAAGCTTATGCTCCAATACATCTGTTAGTCTATAAGGTGCCACAGGACTCTTTGTCGCTTTTAACATGGATCACAGGCATTACGGTGACACTCGCTCCAGTAGCCAATTTCTCACCCCAAAGTCTCTTTCTTTAAGGACTCAAAAAGGGAGTGATGCGTGGAATAAAGCATCCCCTTGTTATTTTGTCCACCAATTAGACCTACTAGCCAAAATAAGGTTCCACACTCTTCTTGTTTACCATGCATCATTTTAACACAGTCCTTGAATTATATTAGGCCTTTTTGTTTGGGCTAACTCAGTCTGTCTCCCTTTCCTACCTTTTCCCATCAACGTTTGTTGTTATAGGTTATTGTGACGATATTATGAACTTACACACATTTTTTACAGTTGAGTTCAAAATTAGGGTAAATTTGTAGGCCCAATTATCACAACCACCCATAACTCGGTAAGAAAAGAGGAACATCGCCTCCCATAAAGACATACACAAGTTTGAATGTTGTACAGGTTGCTGCATAGAGACAAGCTTGCAACAGCAACTCTCAGGGAGAATTTCCATAACATACCCACATTACAATGGTCCAAGGTGAATTCCACCATATAAAGAACCTCACACTCAATGTTATGCTGAAAAGAGTAAACAATGAATGTAGAACCTGTGGGAACGTCTGAACAGCCTACTAACAGCTTTAGTGTCACTTCCTGGATGCAGCATAATAGCCTTAGAAATAGAAGTTTCCAAATTTGTCAAGTGAATTGGTGAATATTTAAGTTTTACACGTCATTATTGCTGCATTTGTGAGATGTGCTGGTGAAATTCAATAGCTGCCAAATTTAAATTGAAGGGATATTTTTCTATTGTTCACTACCCTGAGATAGGAAACAAGAAAGGCAGCTAATTAAAATATTAAATGAATTATTAATTGCTCACCACTTTTGGTACAGTACTGGTTTATTTGCTATGGTTTCTGGAGAAGGTTGAGAATTTGTTCTAGAAGACAACAGGAACTGGAAAGATGTCTTTTGTAGTGGATTCACTGGCTGGCTGAGTTGAGTTAATTTGTTCCCATCTGAAAGTTTGTTTTTATTAAATGCTGCTGGATGTATTATGATGTTGAAAGATTAAATGTCAAGGTGCCTTGACATCTTTTTTATTGTTCCTTACATCTGAATAAATAAAACAAATAAATAACTGAAACCTGAAAGGCAGATCATGCCATTAAATGCCCTTGCTGTGCTGCTCTGTAGACTACAGGTATAAGCATTATTAGGCTTATGAAAGTTTGTATAAACAAAAGAGGCTCAGTTAGAGAAGAGATCCCTCCAGACTTACCAGTATGTGTCCTAACATGTGTTTTAAGGTGGTGGCTTGCAGCAAAAGCCTTTCCACAGCCGTCATGATCACACCTGAGTGAAGCACCAAACAGAGAAAAGTTAGCAGCAGACTTCTTGGATATATCAGGTATAATGCGAAGTCATGCTTCCCATTGGGTGCTTGACTAAATTGCAGGATGCTCCAGATTTAAACTCTGTTAATAGTAGCTATTGGGAGGTATCTGACTACACACGCTGCACAGATTACAATGCGACAGCAAAATATAAAAGAGTAAACAAAGCCATTTATTGCGATCACCATTTTTTATGGATTACACTTTCCACCATAGCAGAGAAAAAACAGATTTTGTAGATGTGCTGCTCCTCATGGCAGCTTGGCCAGCCTGATCTATTTGGCAACAGAGTAATTTGGTGCAAGCAACTGCAACGCCGTCCTCTTCTCGCCAACCGAAAAAGCAGCAGTACAGATATGCTCGTGTATCTAGCTTCCCTCACTGGACTAAAAGTGAAAATATTTCATGCAGTTTGTCTCTAGATTCTTACAACAAGCCTCTTCTTTGTAGTCACTCCACTGATTCGCACAGACTGTCAGTTACCAAACTCACCTGCCATTCTCCCCACAGAAGAGGGGAAACTGCCCTCTAGCAACTTACCTAAATGGCTTTTCTCCTGTGTGTGTTCGAATGTGCTTCCTCAGATCGCTGAGTGTTGTGAAGTATTTACTGCAGCCTTCGCTTTCACAGTTAAACGTTTTTCCTGTGTGAAGCCTCTGATGTGCTTTCAACCTGCAAAACATTCCAAAGAAATCCCTCTTACCACATGCAGCACAGCAAGGCTAATGAGCCATATAACAAGGACCACAAGACAGGTTCAAAGGCTTAACAAATTCTGTTTGTTCATTAAATTTATCAATATCAGTGTTTATAAAGCGACAGAGTCCTGTGGCACCTTATAGACTAACAGAGTATTTATAAAGGAGTGCAGTACACAAATCAAAAATGTCCGAAAACGCTAGGTGTTTGAACAATGCTGAGCACAAAGGGGACTACTTCTACTGCAACACAAATAATGATAATGTCACAAATGCTGCTCTCCCAGTTCTTGGTTTTGATGGAAGAGGATCTTTAGGCGGATTTGAGATTCTATAGCAGGATTGGGTCTGGAGCTGGGAGAAGGATCCACTCCCAAAAACTGCAGCCAGGGTGCTCAAACAAGAACTGAATTTGATATGAAAAACAGTGGTAACCATCTGCCATGCAAGACAACAGAGCTGCATGGAAGGGCTCTTACCTGTACAGTGTATTGAATGCCTTTTCACAGCCCTGCACATCACACTCAAACGGCTTTTCCTTAGTGTGCACTCGGACATGAATCTTGAGACTATAGGAGGTAAGGAAGGCCTTGCCACAACCTTGTTGATTGCAGACAAATGTGTATTCCCCACGATGTGTCTTCTGATGAGTGCGCAGATTCCCAGCAGTGCTGTAGGTGCGAGGGCAGCCCTCAAAGGTGCACTGGTATCTCTTAACCTATGAGAAAAATGCTGTAGAGTTTAAGTCTACAAAATGTACAATTCAGCTGAACCAAGTTTCTAGCACTTCTGGGATCTAATCCACAGCACGGGCTCTGATAGGGTTCATTGCCTAGTGTGACTAGCTAGGCTTTTGCTCTAATTAAAGACAATAAGATGGCTTCTGATCCCAGAATGATACCAATGTATTTTTTTTAATTAACAGATGAAGTATCAAATTACTTTGCCCTCCTATTGTGTTATGGGGGAAAATTCAGGCAAATCTACAGAAACAGAAGTTTACAGAGTTTAACTAGTATAGGAACATGAGTCTAGTGGGATAATAAATCAAAGTGAAGGTCTAAGTCCCCATATGCATTCCAAATTAATAAACTTAGCCTTTAGCAACGGGCATTCGACTGTGCTGGTATGTTTAGAGGAAGAGGCAGACAGATACATACTCTTCTAACCTGATCCACCAAAGTGCTGAACCCCCTTAACTTCCATAGACCTGCACAGCGTGAAGTATAGTTGCTCAGCATTTCACAGGACTACGAGTCTAATGATATATTGCTCCATGCTCTCTCTCTCTCTCATTTTTAATTTAAAAAAAAAAAAGGAGTGTCTGAATTTAAATTCAAAATATTCTAAAATGTTCAGCTATTGACCAAGATAATTGTCTAGTTTCAAACACACATTAACAAGTCCACAAAGAGCAGCCCTGCAATCCGTACAAATTCCAAACGCACACCAACATCCCCCAGTAAGGAATACAAGACCAGGCCCTAGAGGCATAACTCTGCACTGTGCTGCTCCAATACACTGATAGCGAGTGGAGGATCTCTTTCAAATTATTGTGGATTATAGATTGCTTTGTTCCATCTAGTCTGCTTTTTTTTTTACATATCAATATAATTTATACCAGCAACATAGTAAAACTGGGGCATTTTCTTTGCATATGTATAATGTAATGATACTGCCCAAAGACACCACACTAACTGGGAATATCAGCTCAACAAAGCAAAGGTTTGCAGAGATATAACTGGAAAGAAGCTCATGCCAATACAAAAGCTTTTAATTCTTACCACGCAGATTGTTTTGTGAACCAAAATAAGATTATAAACATGGAGCTTTAAGGCACTAGGCAAGTAACCCAGAATTCCCAACCAGCTGCTTGGATCACCTGACTCGTGTCGGACTAGATTTGATAGAAATTCTGCCAAGCTTCGGCACCCAACAGGGAGAGGGTGCATTAGAGGCTTACACAGTAAGCAAGTCTGAATGTTTCATTGAATTGGACTCTCTCTCCACATGGAATAAATCATCAATTTTCTATGCTAGAACTGGATTTCTCCTCAATGGTAATTATTAGACTGACAGCTTTAATTTGAATGCAATGGTTGAGAACTCCCATCAGTCGCAAAATGAGTCCAGACCCCAGTGAGGAGTGGGTGACTGGCAAGTGGAAATACAGAGGTTTAGAAACATTTATAAAGACAGAGCAAAGCCACAATACAGTAGGAAGAACTTGCTGCTTTTTCTCTGAAGATTAGTTTAATCACTGGATATAGGAGGGGAAGGACACAAGTCAGAAACCTTCTTATATTTCCCAGAGTGCTACTTTTCCTAAAGCACCCAGTACTATTGCTATGAGAAGAGACTCTGGGGTAATTTCCAAATACAAGGTACCGAACTGTGCAATGAAATTGGGGAGACTGGCTGAACCAGTACAGCCACACCACTTATAGCTTCCTGTCCACACTGGGGAGAAACCAATACAGATTTCGCCAGTTCAGTTGGATTCATGTAGATTCCAGGTATCACAACCAGCACATGTAGAACACTTAGGATGGCTGTTATGGGTGGACACAAAGACTGTATGTGCATTGCAAACTCATGGTCTCCTAACAAATTTTTGAAAGCCTTTTCTCTTAGGCCAGACAGCATGGCCTGAGACCACACTAGCTGCTGGGAAAGACAAGAGAAAAACTTTAAACCTCTCAGTGATTCATCACTCCTCCCTACCCCTTTTCTTTACTAGAGTAGATAAATGCAAGAATATTTGAGAATCAGCATTCTTTAGTGTCACTGGGGGTTAAGAAGGAAGGAGAAGGGAGCAGGGACAGATTTCTGAGTATGTTATCAGGCTGTAAATGTATTTTGGTGCTGCTTAAAGTGATGCAAGGTGACAAACACTGGAAGTTAGGTGAAGGTGACAAACAGCACAATATCAGCACCAAGAATACTTCACCAATAGCACATCTGGTCAAGAACCTACTGAAAGCCCCTTGTAGTCCTGCCAGGAATGGAAGCATCTGGTTAATGCTTTGCATTGTATTTGGTATAAATTGGATGAGCAGTGAGTACAGTAGGTAGGGGCTCTTTTCTGTAAAAGCCCTTTTGCTAGTCTGTATTTGGAGATGAGCTTGACATTCTCATGTAATAATGTTTATGGTACCTCCCTCTACCCTTTTAAAAACATCACTTTGATGTGTTAAAAATCTTTATCATCAGAAAAGGAAGTAGATTTGAAGCAGATTCATACACAAGCAGAATTAGTGCATACACTCCCTCCCTGCCCCTGTACCTTTCAGAATGTCTATATACAATATTAGGAACAATCAGAGAGACAAAATTAAAAGTAGTCTCTGCTTAAAAAAGATTCTGTAAATGGTGCCCCCTATGCAAAGGTTGCAAAAGGAAAGAGCTTGTTCCACGCAGTGTGTTGATTTTCTGGAAATTGTATTAGTTATTTTAAACAGAAGTTTGGGGTGGGATTTTCAAAAACATGCAGCACTGGCCTAACTCTGCTCCCACTGAATCAGGGAGAGTCTTATTACTGCATGCAATGAGAGCATTTAGGCCAGTGCTGAGAAACTTTGAAAATCCCAATTGGATTTTAGAAGCTGGATTTTCCTACAGACTCCAGCATTAGATTCAGAAACATTCAGGACCTCTCTCTACTACAGCTTTTAAACAGTTCTATTTCTTTGACAGTTTGAGAACTAAACATATCGTCCCTAAACTGTTCTTTGAACCAGACCTGTATTTTGCCAAACAAAATGGTCCCTCCGTGTGCTGCATGGATGTATGGAAAGCAGGATGGAAAGGCGTGAAATTTTATGTAATATTTACTAATATTGTTAAAGAAAAGACAAGACTCTAGCCCAGGGATCGGCAACCTTTGGCATGCGGCCCCCCCGGGTAAGCACCTTGGCAGGCCAGGTTGTTTACCTGCTGCGTCCGCGGGTTCGGCCGATCGCGGCTCCCACTGGCCGCGGTTCGCTGTTCTCAGCCAATGGGGACGGTGGAAAGCGGCGGCCAGCACATCCCTCGGCCCGCGCCGCTTCCCGCGTTGGCCTGGAGCGGCGAACCGCACCCAGTGGGAGCCACGATCGGCCGAACCTGCAGACGCAGGAGGTAAACAAACCGGCCCAGCCCGCCAGGGTGCTTACCCTGGCGGGCCGCGGGCCACGTGCCAAAGGTTGCCGATCCCTGGGCTAGCCACTAAGCCTACCATATTCAAAAGTGACCACAGATTTTGCAAGCATCAGGTTTCAATTGTCCCGCAAGAGCTACACGAGGACTGATTTTTCAGAGAGAGTGCCCAGAATGCCTATGGAGATCACTGGGAGCTGTAGATGTTCAGCACCTCTAAAATGTCATGGGTGTCTCAAGCTGGGCACCCAAAAAATGACACATCCACCCATTAAAACTAGGGGCCACTTTTGAAAGTGTTCTTGGTTTCCCTCCTTTCAGAGGGCTCTGCCAGCTGGATAATTCAGCACCCAGGGACCTGCAGCGCTGAGCCTCACAAACATGGCCACTCTGACCTTTGGTTTCCGTTAAGGGCATTTAGGCACAAGCTCAAGACCTGCCTGTTTGAAAGGTCACCTATGGAAAGTGAGAAACTTGGGTGATGACAGCAAAGCCAACATTCACTATGGACACAGGGCTTATTGAACCATAGGCACCAGCCAACTCAAAGCCTCCACTGGGGCAGCGCAATCCCACACCACTCCCAAGTGAGACTGTGTACAGAGCACACATTTTGACCCTATGCTAGTGCTACATGGGGCCAGCTCAGCAGTGAGGCCCCTTTCACTAGAAATGAAGAGGAGGATTTGAAGGGCAACATTAAAAAAACCCCACAAGACATCCCCCCCCCCCCCCAAATTACATCCCCACCTTTGTATCTCCCAGGCGCCTGCGTTTTAGCTTGTCCATCTTTGGGGGCAGCGAATGTTTTCCCTTTTATATACTGCACAGCTCTTTGCCAGTACAAGGATTATTAAGTGCCAATGCAAAAGCAAAAGGCCAGCTGACATCTCTCCTCTGCCAGGTATTGGTGACCTGCCTCCTATGAATACAAGCTACAGGGGAGAGGCTGGCACTACGGACACATGTAAGTGAAGGCAGAGGCCCGGGGCCTTTTTAAGCCTGTTTACAGCAAGCAACATGCAGAAGACTTGATGGCAGTAAAGTGGGTCACAGTTTGCACTAAACCCCTTGGTGTTATAATAATTGTGTTTGGGATTAGGGACACGTTTTGTTGGTTGGTATTTAATTCCTTTTCTCCTGTTTTTATTTATATATACATATAAATTACAGTTGTCACAAATCTCATTCAATCCAGAGTCTCTTGTTGATTCAATAGTAGCATTTTACACTAGGGAGGAAAGAAAGAATTATACATTTAATTTCACCTTCCTTTGATGAGCTGATAGATCCTAGTCATTACAGTATCTTAAAGCAAATTACATATACAAAAGCTTCATGCACACCAACAAATAAAAATATGATATAATACAGAAGCTAGCTACGAGGGGAAGAGTAATCACTTAAGTAGGAAAGTAACTGAATTTTTTGTTTTCCATGGTGACCAACATGGGGTTTGAATCCTGTCTCCTTGGTGCTAGAATGTAATTGTAATAATTTAAGCTGCTTTGTGAAAAGGAGGTAAGTTTTTCTAGCATTCTATTAAATTCCCACAAAGACTCATCTTCATATTGGATTAATGGGGACTGGAGAACTTCAATCTAAACACAGGCCTTAATTTACATCTGTACCTACAGCACAAGATTTATTTTTGTGCCTTTAGAACCATATTCATTTCTAATTGTCTAGACCCTACTGCCAGCTTGAGAACACAAGTGACAGTGATTCTGAAGTGCTGCTATGGTCCAGAGAGGGAGTTAGGGAAGCTCAGTGAATCTCCCAACTAAAATGAAGGCTGTAGGAAAAGCGAAATTCTGTGCATAGAAGTTTCAATTAAAAATTGGAATGGGGTCACTTGTATAGCATCTGGAGTTCAAATATATTTTAATGTTGGGCAAATTTACTGTGGAAGCAAGCTACACAGGGAGAGGCTGTCCTAACCTTTTAGTATTAGAGGAATAGAGTAACATAGGTTAAGGTTAGAGAAGGATTAGTAAGGCTTTTGACACAGTCCCGCATGACATTCTCATAAGCAAACTAGGAAAATGTGGTCTACAGGAAATTACCATAAGGCGGGTGCACAACAGGTTGAAAGACTCTACTCACAGAGTACTTATCAGTGGTTCGCTGTCATAGTGGAAGGGTGTATGTAATGGTCAGTCCTAGGTCCAGGACAATTCAATAGAGTGGAGAGTAAAAGATGACACCAAGCCTGGAGAACTTCTAAACACTCTGAAGGACAGGATTAGAATTCAAACTGATCTTGACATACTGGAGAATTGATCCAAACTCAGCAAGATTAAATTCAATAAAGACAAGGCAAAGTACTTAAATGGGGAATAACTGGCTAGGTGGTCATACTGTTGCAGAGGATCTGGAGTTACAGTGGACCACAAACTGAATATGAGTCAACACTATAATGCAGCTGCAAATAAGGCATATAGGGTGTCATATGTAAGACATCATTGTCCCACTTTAGTTGGCAGTAGTGAGGCCTGTGTCTAATTCTGGGCACCACACTTTAAGAATGTGGACAAACTGGAGAGAATCCAGAGGAGAGCAACAAAAATGATCAAAGGTTTAGAAAACCTGACCTATGAGGAAAGGTTTAAAAAAACTGGGCATGTTTAAGTCTTGAGAAAAGACAGTTGAGGAGGGACCTGATAACAGGCTTCAAATCTGTTAAGGGCTGTTATAAAGAGGACAATGATCAATTGTTCTTCATGTCCACTAAAGGTAGGACAAGTAGTAATGGTCAATCTGCCGCAAGGGAGTTTTAAGTTAGATATTTAAAAAAGTTCTCCCCCTATAAGGGTAGCTAAGGTCTGGAATAGCTTCCAACAGAGGTCGTGGACTCCTCACCATTAGAAGTTTTTAAGAATAAGTTGGACAAACACCAGTCAGGGATGGTCTAGATTTACTTGGTTCTGCCTCAACGCAGGGGGCAGGATTTGATGACTTCGAGGTCTCTCCTAGTCCTATATTTCTATGGTTCTATGAACACCCGCTTTTCAAAGTCCATGAGCCCTGAATGCCATGCTAAACTGTACAAGTGGTACCAAAGTGTGAAAACACAACGAGGAGTCCGGTGGCACCTTAAAGACTAACAGATTTATTTGGGCATAAGCTTTCGTGGGTAAAAAAAACCCACTTCTGTTTTTTTTAACCCACGAAAGCTTATGCCCAAATAAATCTGTTAGTCTTTAAGGTGCCACCGGACTCCTTGTTATTTTTGTGGATACAAACCTTTTAGGAATCACAAGCATTAAATCAAAGGAGGAAGGGCAGTTACCAAGTGCTGGTAGCACAGTAACTCTAGACTCTAGGGAAAGGGGTGGTTAGGAAAAGCACCACACACTGAAGAATTCTGAATAGCATGGAAAATATTTAACTACAAAAAGCAGCAGGGGAGGGTGGGTCATGGAAGGAGAGAGAGAGATTGCATAGACAGAAGTGAAAGAATCAAAAGCATGCATTGCCACAGTAAGAAAAGCAGCCTTGGCATTTACAACAGGAGGGCAACGGATAGCTCTTTGGTGTCACACAGCAGCCATTATGGGGTTGGAGGAGACCTACAGCCTTCAACTCTCAGCACCACAGACTAAACCTCTCCCTTTTTCAACTACTTCTCCCTAGCAGCGGAGACCATTCTGCCAGCCCTCACCACCTCCAATCTAACGTGCTTTACAAAGACATGCCCTTGCCTGCAGCAACTGCTCATGGAAAAGGAACAGTAAAATAGTCCACGATTCTATACCCCCTCATTGGCGGTTTTTAAGAACAGTTTAGACAAACACCTGTCAGTGAATGTCTAGGTACACCCGGGGCTGCCTCAGCACAAGGAAAGGACAATATGACCTCTCAAGGTCTCTGCCAGCCCTACATTTCTATAGTTCTATGAATTTTAGCTGTCCTTCATGCAGCTGAAAACAAGGAGGAGCCAGCACCATGCCCACAGACCATCTGAGAATTGCTGCACAGGATTTTCTAGAACAGATTCATTCTAAGACACTACTTTTGCTTATTTAACTGGATACTGTCTACTCACAGGAGCCTATAGGGATTACTCACTCAGTTCTGTAGAAGGCCACAAGCAGAAACATGTACTGGATGGCCTCTTATGAGTGGGTACAAACATCTGCAAAGGAACGTCAGTGGGCTAACTGGATGGAAAGGGGAAACACTATCAGCCAGATATGGGGGTTTATTTCTTATTCCTTGGTCTAGTACAGGACAGCATAGAGACAGAAAAAGGTAAAGAAAACACTGGACATGTTTAAAATGAAAAGTATCCCAGGCCTAGATAACAGTCATGCACCAGCTTTCAGGAAAGTGAGGACAGAAATTTGCGAAGTTTTAGCATTTTTAAAATGCTTCTCCATGACAAGATAGAGAACTGGAAAATCTAGCATCCATGGGAGAGGAGAATCATTGTGCAGAGAAGGCAATAGCAATTTTGTATTAGTTAAAACTAGGGTGACCAGACGGCAAGTGTGAAAAATCGGGACGGGGTGGGGAGTAATAGGAGCCTATATAAGAAAGACCCAAAAATCAGGACTGTCCCTATAAAATTGGGACATCTGGTCACCCTAGTTAAAACACACCATACAGCATGATTTTGTAACAGCAAGACAGCTGATGCAAGGTATCTTTGCTGAGCATTGCAGAAAGGTTACACATCTGCTCGGCAATTAAAAAAGTTGATCTTACAGTTGTAGTGTTATAGGTTGAGACAAAGCATCAGAAAGGTCTGGCATGTAAAGTAGACTGGTGGATTAAAAACAGACACAGGGTAGGAAAGTGAAGTTTATTAGCCTGAAAAAGATACATTATCTTTCCTAACAGGACTACCAGCTTTAGTACCACTCATTACCACTAATATACATCAGCACTAAAATAAATTGGATCCCTGGTAAAGCAGTTTGTCCTGAAGTTAGGGTGCAAACTGCTGCATCAAAAACCTCCACATGCAGGAGAATCATCTTTACATTAACTACTGCAATACATGAAAGTGTTTTACATACTTGTGAGCTACGCAAGATTGTGGGCACTACCAGAAGCTATTAACAATCGCTTGGTCCATGGCTGCATATATAAGTAGTGAGACAAGGAGCTATAGAACTATACTCAAAGCAATACACATCTTTTAGTACAGAGGGCGTCTGCTTACTGTAGATAAAAGGTCTGTGCAGAGGGGACCAAACATCTAAAATGAAGCTGTCATGCAGAGTATAGAGCAGGAAAAGATGGAGTTTACCAGAAAAAGGCTTGATGCCATCACCACAAATGAAACATGGCACTAGGACACAGCCACAGATGGCAGAACACAAACTCAAAGCAATATCAGTTCTGTAGAAGGCAATGGCTATACCTATGTTGTGTATTCTCTTTGCAAAGAAAGGATAGCAGAACCTTGGAGGGTAACCAGAAGGAGCCTAGATTTTACACATACATATAAGATGGGGCTAAGAGGAAGTTAAGTTTATCTTTATTGGTGAAGAAAACTTGGTGGCATATGGGATGGAACATTGTCCAACTAGCTAAACTGTTCAGACTGCTGAGTAATTCAGAACCCAGGGAGCACAAATTACAAGATTAAACTGAGTTCAGGGTGAACTAGTACCAGTGAATAGGAAGCTTATGAAACTAAGATGGAAGATGATGTAAGTACTAGCTATTCTCATGGGGAAAGTAGTACTAAAGGTAGAACGAGATGTTGTAACAAAATAGAATTAAAGGTGACCTCCAAACTAAAGAAATTGGGGCTAAGCCCTTTTACTACTTTGTGAATGTTCATAAAGGGTTTCTATTCTGCTTCTATCTCAAATATAAGCAACATCAAGTCATCTTCCCTGTTTCGTAAGGGCCAGAAAACTAGTGTGATAGCTTTTTCAGATCTTAAAAGATAGTGCAAGGGTGTTTAGTCTTTAAAGTTCTTTCCTCCCAACTAGTTGTCAAGTGTTTAAATTAAGCAGACATAAGACCACATTTCCCCAGGATTCACTTTTACTGTACCCCTACTACTAGTTCTCTAGTCATCTTGACTCCTCTACAAAGAGTGAAGTAGTCATTGCCTGAATTTACAGTGTATAACAAAGCAGAAAAGAATTACAAAAAATCTTCCAAGCCTTTTAAACACCTCAAAGTAATAGAGGACAATCCCATTTTTTACACATTTGGAGAAGGATCCACACTGAGTTAGCTAACACACAACACTATTCTCAGACACTGGAAGTGGCAAGTTGAGTGTCCTATAAAAGACAAAGGAAAACTGTAGCATGACACGAAAATAAATTTTAGCAATAAAGCAGTGGTGAAGAAGGCAAGGTGCAGCAGCCAGTAACACTACTGAAAATTGGAAAAGGAAATATCCCATTTGAGTCCTAGGCTAACAGATTTGCTGGGTGAGACCTTCCGGTCCAGAAATTCCATCTCTTACCTGAAAGCAACTGCTGCTGCTATTGAACCACTTTCACTTTGCCAAGTGAACGCCAATCAAGGTCCCCGGCTAAACTAAATTATTCAGGCTTTCAAACCCAGATTCCATTCTAACTAAAGGCCCAATTCTGCAACCCTTACTCACAGAGAGTATCTGTTACACAAGTAGTGCCATTGGCTTTAATGGAAATACTCACGTAAGTCCTTATTCACCATGAGCAAGGACTACAGAACTAGCCCGAAGTCTGAAATGCTGACAGATTATATTAATACTAGTCAACTAAAGACACCACACACAATTCATTATTTTTGGAGAAATTTTTTTTACCAAGTCTGTCCGAACCTGCTTTGCTTTCAACACAACAAAAATTCACTATGAAAATCATGTGTTCTATTGCTAGAACCACCCATTTCACATGAGTAAGCTGGTTCAAAATGTCACGTTTTAATCAAGTACAATTGTGACTTCCTAAAACTTTACTTGTTGCTGCTACTTATTACAGTACCTCAGTAATAATGCTATAACTAAGGTTATGTCAAGCTTCTGTTTCAAATCAGTGTGGGTGATGAAGGTTTAATATTTTAGAAATTTCAACTCACAATCGGCTGGAATTTGACACTTAATTGGGATGCAGAAGTTTTCCTAAGCCAAACTTGGTACACCCAGGCTAAGAAAGCTTATATCCATTTTAAAGGCTTAATTTTGGCAATATTTTTAAGAGTTGTGAAAGACTAATCAAGCTATTTAGAAAGAAAGACCACTAAAGCACATGCACTATTATCATGGTCCTTATTTTCTAGTCACCTTTTATTACTATATTTAGTGGTTACTGCACTGTCATGAAACATGCTGGGGTTCTCTTCAGACAGTAGCAGTTATATAAGGCATATGGTCTATGTAGTGAGAACAGGAGAGACTGTAAATCAGGACTGACACATTACCTTCTTGACTCTGGCTTCTGACTCACTGTGTGATCCTGGGCAACTTATCATGTACTTACCTACACAACCACAGAGCTACTGTGAAGCTAAATCTAATGGTTGAGATTTTCAAAACAGTTATGTGGAGTTAGTCATACATTTTCCTTTAGTGTGCAGCTAATTTCTCAGGACCACTTGGGGAAAAAGAAAAAAAAAAATCAACAATATCTGCAAAGTGCTTTGAGATCATCAGATGAACAGCTCTCAAGATGGGCAAAGTTCTACGATTATAGTTGGTCACTTACTTCTTTACGCTTGGTTTCTGGGCATTCAGATTGCAAAGTGAGAGTAGCTCCTTCGATATTTCTTGGCATGGGAGTTGAACCAGGATTTATAGTCAAATGAATCTGATCTGGAGAAATAATATGTTGCACATAACCCTGGGACATTCCTTCATGATCTGCTATTAAATGAAATCCTTCTTCATGACCCTCTGGTAAAAAAGGCAAGTGATCTCCACATTGTCCTTCATCCTCATCATCTTCTAATGTCCCATGGTCTTGTTCAATTAGAACAGTTGTCCTGTCATAAATTGTCCCAGATGATGAAGGAACCAGACCATTTTTGTCCACAAACCTCATCATTTTATCATCTTGGGTCAGTTCATCTTCCTCCACTTCATAGTAATGAATGCTGCCATCAGGACTATTTTCCCCCATGGTTTAATAGAATTCAGTGCAGGATCATGAAATTAAAATGTAACAACTCATCTGTAACAAGATTAGTACAAGAATAAGAATATCAATATTTAGATAAGGACTTCACCTAAATCTCTCAAAGGTGTGAACTTCAACAAGTTTATATTTCCTGTCCCCATTAACTCACTTCCAAAAACCTTGTCTTGCTTTCAGAAAACCAAGACAAATAGTGCAGTTAAGTTTTTATTCAGTTCATATAAGAAAATACTTTCAAAAGTGCTCCAAATCTTCTAAATTATTAATATATATATTGTATGAGACCTGGAAAGGGCCTATAGTTCTCTTTTAGAGTAAGAAGAAACATCCCTCCACAGAGATTGGGCCTCTAGTACCTAAGTCTACTAAAAGCCACATGCAAATTACTGTATATTGCCAGAGAGCTGCCTTGAAACAGAGGCCAAACAAGCAAGAATCTCTTTGGGGCAAGACTGTCTTTTTATTGTGTGTTTAAACAGTGCGTAGCACAGCAGGACCTCATTTCCTGACTGGGGTCTCTAGGTGCAACGGCAAGAGAAACAGTTTCAGCTCTTTACAACATAAAGTGCCAGGGTGAATGGGTTATAGTATGACACTATAACAGGATTGTTTCTGTGCACAAGTCTCCCAGATTTTATAAAAACAAGCTGAGGGCAAACATGCCCAGGGCAGTAGACCACATTACTCTTCCACAGACATCGCTTGCTTGTTGCCTAGGGCTGCACTCGCTGAAACCGCATGAGCTTTGCTAACATGTTTGAACCTCAGGGCCGGGCTGGAGACAAATGACTACTGGACATGAGACGGCACCAACCACAGGCCCTGAAAAACCACCCCCCGGAGCCAAGCGCCAGAGTGAAGCAGGGAACAGCGTGTACCTATCACCGGCCCTCGAGCGCTGAGCCAGGTGGGGACGGGGCTGCTCCTGACATGGCAGCAAAGCTCGGGCTGGAGCCGGGCCCCCGTGCTCGGCGCTGCACACTCACCCCGCCCCCGCCGCTGTCCCGGGCTGAGGCCGGGTCCCCGCCCCCACCTTAGCCCCGGGACACAGGCCGGGCCGCCCAGCGCGGCCCAGAGCGGCACCCCGGGCGGCAGGCTGACCCCGAGCGAGCTGACAGTGCGGGCCGGGCCGGAGCCAGAGGCCCGGAGCGGCGCCACAGCCGCGGCCGCGCTCACTGGGCCCCGGCAGGACCCCGGGCCGCCCCCGCCCCGGACGCCGCCCCCGGCTGGGCGCGCCCCGCTCTCACCAAGCGCCCGGTAACAGCGGCAGCGGCAACCTCCCAGCGGCACCATGATTACCCAACGCATCATTTCCGCTTCCGGCCCTCGCGGAGCACGCCGAGACCCGCCCCTTCCGGCCCCCGCCCCCGAGGGGAAGGACTAGGGGCGGGAGCTCAGCGACGGCTGAGAGGGTGTGGCCTCAGGCTGAGGCGTCATGAACGAGGAGGCGTGGCCAGGAGAGGGGGCGGGGCTTCATGTAAGGGGGCGGGGCCAGCAGGGTGCAGTGGGGTGGCCCCAGGTTGGGAGCAGGCTGAGGGCTGGGCAGCAGCCACCCCACTGCCCAGGCAGCGCTGGCAGGCCAGGCCGGGCCATAGAGCAGACGGGGCCAGGCCAAGGGTCCATCCAGCCCAGCGTCCTCAGGCATCACAGTAACACCAGGAGTAAGGTTACCAACTTTCTAATCACACAAAACTGAACACCCCTGTCCTGCCTCTTCCCCGAGGCCCCACCCCTGTCCCGCCTCTTCCCCGAGGCCCCACCCCTGCCCCGCCTCTTCCCCGAGGTCCCACCCCCACTTTCTCCATCCCCCCTCCCTCCGTCACTCGCTCTCCCCCACCCTCACTCACTTTCACCGGGTTGGGGCGGGGGTTGGGATGCGGGAGGGGGGTGAGGGCTCTGGGTTGGGGCCGGGAATGAGGGGTTTGGGGTGCAGGAGAGACCTCCGGGCTGGGGCAGGGGGGTGGGCGGGGTATGGGCTCTGGGCTGGGGTTGCAGGCTCCAGGTGTGGCCAGAAATGAGGGGTTCTGGGTGTGGCAGGAGACTCTAGCCTGGGGCAGGGGATTGGGGTGCAGGAGAGTGTTCGGGGTGTGGGGTCCTGGCGGTGCTTCCCATGGCTCTGAGGAAGCGGCCGCCAGGTTCCTGCATCCCCTAGACGCATGGGCAGCCAGGGAGGCTCCGTGCACCCACAGGCGCTGCCCCCACAACTCCCACTGATCACAGTTCCCAGCCAATGGGAAATGCGGAACCAACCCTTGGGGCGGGGGGGCAGCACGCAGACCCTCCCTGGCCACCCATGCATCTAGGGGTTGCAGGGACCTGGCAACCGCTTCCGGGAGCCGCATGGAGCTAGGGCAGGCAGGGAGCCTGCATTAGCTCCAGACCCCCCCTTGCGCCACTGAGCAGACTTTTAACGGCCCGATCGGCAGCGCCAACCTTGAGCCGCCAGCAGGTCCCTTTTGGCCCAGGCGTTCCAGTCAAAAACCGGACACCTGGCACCCCTAACCAGGAGGGAGGTGGTGATTCAGCTGCCTTTACATGTAGCAAGATGATGAGGATAACTGCCTGCCAAGGAAGAAGAAAAATAGGCTGTAACACATGCCCACCTTCGAAGGTGCGGTGGGAAGGGCAGTTTTTTCATGCTCATGACATGGCTTGAGCTCTTCCAGAGGAAGGCAAAGGGGTGTTAATGAAGTCTTATTGCACTTGCAGAGACTGGCGTGCTGACCTTTTATGGCTGATCATGACTAACATCTACTTATTTGAAACTTCGGTGCTGCCCAAAGCCAGGGCAACGTACAACAGCCTGCATCTGGAGATTGTGCTTTAACTCCTGATGCATGGCACGAGCTTTGTCCTGGCACTCCCTACCCTCTGCTATTTTGCCTATTACCACAGCCTCTGTGGATCCTTGGGAAAGTCACGTCCTTCAGTCACTTGTGTCAGCCATAAACATTTGCCTCATGTTTTATGTTCTTTCTTTCAAGCCATAGCTATTACCTGGATGGGTCCCAGCAATGATCCCTAGGCAACCTTCCGTGGTGCCTCAGACCACTGCCCCACCTAGCTTTCCTCTCAGGTTACCTTAGTGCTTCTTGGCTTTGCTCACCAGGTTCTTATTTTATCTTCAGGGAATTCTATCAAAGAGATCTATTGAGACTGCTTTCTCACAGACTCATAGACCTTGTCAGAAGGGACCATTGTGATCTAGTGCAGTAGTCACGAACTGGTCAATCCTAGAGGATCTCCCAGTCGATCGTGATCTCCAGTGGTAGTGGTGTGGCTGCCACTAAGGCTACCCCGGCTCCACACTGCTCCAGGAAGCGACCACTGCAGTTTTTCCACAATGATTTGACTTTTTTTTAATATAATTAGTCATTACTTTGAAACCAATAATTGCTCCTTAGAAAGTTGCAACCTGCCATTTGCTGGTTAAAGATAATGGTTTTGGGGAATATGATATATTAAAAAAATACATTAAAAAAACTAATAAAATACAATTGATATGTTGTGCAAATGAATATTTTGTGCAGCCACATATGCTATCTTACTAAAATCATTAGGCCAAATTCACCACTGGCATAAACTGGTACAGCGCCACTGAAATTGATAAATGGTGAATTTGGCCTCTTATGGTTTAGTGCAGTGGTTCTCAACCTATTTACCATTGTGAGCTACATATGCAGCTCTCTGTGTGTTATGTGGGCCACATCCACACCTTACTACCTGTAAGGCCCTGAGGATGTCACATGGGCTGCAGCTGTGTGCTGATTGGGCCGCAAGCAGCCCATGGGTTGAGAACCACTGGTTTAGTGGAACTAGACAGGTGAGGGGGAAGGTTTTTCCTCCTAACGGTTGGAGATTGATGGAGACACAGGTGTAAAAGACCAGGAATTCCTCAAACTAAAAAGAGAGAAAAGGAAATGGTATCTAGGAGGGGAAGTAAGAAAGACAGAGCGCTTTAACCCCCAAAACTGGGAAGCCAAGTGACAGACCACAGGCTGCAGCTCTATCCAGAGAGGAGGAAGTGGAACAAACACTCATTGTAGCTATTGTTAACAGGATTATAGCATCAAAATATAATTAAAGATAGAAAAAGTTGCTGCTCTACAATATGGTGGAATACGATGTTTAAAATGGAATTTGCAAAGCTAAACAACAATTCATCAGTACTGTAATTTCATCTCAGTATTTTCATTGACCCAATAGTCTTAGTTAGCACTGAACCATCTCACATTATGCTGGCTATCAGTCACTGGCCTCATAACAAATAGCAAACATCTTCAGCAAATGAGCTGATCTACCTAGGTCTGGATAATAGTATTTTCACAGTCTCTTCATCTAGGTATAGAATTGTTCAATTTCTTCTCATTCACCTGTTTGCGTGAGCGCTAAACAAACCCTAAGCAAGGCTCTTCCCTGCAGTCTACTGATCAGTTTATGCAATGTTAGCTAGAGACCTGGGCATTCTTGTTCTGTGGTTCATTTCTCACTCTGCTTCATGCTTTTAAAGGGATGGGATTTAATTAAAATGAACAGACCAAACACCCCGACCAGCCAACAGGAAAACAGGCTGAAAGGCAGGCTGGGAAAGTGCACTAAGATGACTACTGTTATTTTAAATAAAAGGAACTTTAAAATTGAGGTTTTAATACAAGTTAAATAATTAAAATACAGTATAAAATGTCAGTGCTCTGTGTCTTATAAAACTTATTTAGAAATTCAATATTCTTTACAACTTAATACATTGATAACTGGTCCTACATGTCTGATCTGTGTTTAATATAGATTGTACTCTGAATAAAATACTGTAACGTTCTGAAGGTGCTACGCTCGGTACAAAAGTATTTTTACAGTAACTTAATAGCTTCATCTAAAAAACAGATTAGCTGCATCTAGAATTCATGGGGAGTTGCAGTCTCTCAAGAGGAACTGCTCGATGAACTGCCGAGCCTTCCTCTTCTCGGTTACATCGGGCGTAGGATGTTGGGGAGGAGGTCGCAGCAACAAGCTACCAAATATACTACCTGCATGAAAGACACAATACAAGCCAGTCAATAGCCAGATGTCAATGATAATTCCTCCCAAAAGAAAACTGGGGAGCACTCGGATTCCACTTGGGGATGGGTGGGAGAGGAGGAGGAGCGGGTAGTGCAAAGTTGGCCATCACAATTTTTCCTTTTTTCGGCAGCACTTTCTAATGTTCTTCATGCCAATAGAGGGTGTTTTTTGGTGTGACAATGCCTTATTTTCTGCTTTTCTGGCCGAAGTCTAATTCCTGCTAGGTTACATACCAGGCACCAGAAATAGCAGACAGCAAAGGCCCACTAATGCAGTCATTTCAGAGAAACACATGGCTTGTTATATGAACTACTACAAGTCCCCACCGAGCAGACTGGTCACTTTGTTCACCTTACCGAGAATATTCACATCCAAGTGGTTTTTCCCTGAATTTTTCAGTAGTTCCCGTAAAAACGCCATCAGATAGTTAAACACATTTTTATGGCACATGGGCAGCATGGAGACAACCTGGAAAGAAAGTAAGAACTTTACTGTGAAAAACCACCAAGAGAATGGCTAGAAGCTCAAAGCATCAATACAATTACATAAGCCTTAATGATACATAATAAAAACCAGGAGCCCCAGTGCTGGGTACCTTCTAGAGCCATGAGACTAAGCTCGTTGGGGTTTGAGCCCGTTATCTGCATGGCACAGAACACTCAAACTCCATGGTCATCTAAGGCATTATGTTAACCCTCTGCATCAGTGCCTGCATTACCTGATTGCTCAATGTGTAATTGTTGGCACAATGCAAGCAGTTGTTGTAAAGGCTGTAGCAGATAACAGGCTCTGGCAGGCTTTCCAGGAACAGCAGCAGGGCCTCAGCTACTGAATGGTTGCTGCCGACTGACCCGATGGTGGTTAAAGAAAAGGTAGTGAAGTGATCTGGTTTGTTAGCATCTCTGCTGAACCTTTAATCATTGGTGAGGTCTCACCACAACTTCCAAACATGTTCATAGCTGGTAGATAGAGCCCTGCGCAGATACAAAAATGTGTATCCGCATCAGATCCGCAAAAATTGTCTGTGGATATCCACGGAGTTGCAGGGCTCTACTTACCGTGGCTGGGCTGAGGCTCCAAAGCACCCCCCAGCCAGAGCCTGGTCGGGGAGAGCCGCATGGGCTGCTGGGGGGAGCCTGCGCGAAGTCGCAGACCCTCCACCTGCCCTGGGTGGAAGGCCTGGGAGTCAGGGACACAGGCCATGGGCTGCTCAGGCCCCTGCCCAGGGCAGGTGGAGGGACCCAGGCTCCCCACAGCTGCCAGCGCGGCTCTCCGGCTCTGGCAAGGGGGGCGGCTCAGAGCCACAGCCCAACCATGGTAAGAGCCAGGTGAGCAGCTGTGGCAGCCATGGCGGACCCTCCACCTGCCTTGGGCGGGGAACCCGAGCAGCCCCCAGCCTGTGTTCTTGACCCCCAGGTCTCCTTCCCAGGGCAGGTGGAGGGTCTGCGCTGCTGTTCCTCACAGCTGCCTGCCCGGCTCTTACTGTCAGAGCCCTGTGCGGATACAAAATTTGTATCTGCATCCGCGCTATCATCTGCAAAAATGGTCCACAGCTATAAAGCGGATACCCGCGGATTTTCAGGGCTCTACTGGTAGAGTTTGTACTATCCTGAGTGATTCCACATAGCAAACAAATGACAGGTATAAATGGTCCCAGAACCAGTCACTATTCTATTCTACACATGTTCTTACACCACGCTAGTCTCTCTAGGATCTGAACACCTTCCAGAAGTATATTAAGCTACATGACTAACTTCTGTCATGTGTTTGTTCTCTCCTCCTTTCCCCAGGGGAAGACATGTGTGCAGTGGAGTGTTTTGGATAATCTATATTTTATATATACACATACTGCTATATGTTTATGTTAGAGAAGACAAGGTCAAAGAAGCATGCCTTGCACTTTGAGCAAGGTGGGAAGGTTTGGGATGGGCCTTAATTCCTGAAGGAATTCACTCCAGTATTGGGGTGGCCCCAAGTAAGCTTGGTCATCCTGCACTGACCATCGGTCCATTTAGCAAAGACCTGGCAGACACATCGTGACTTGATGCAATCAGTGCTAAAGAAACACATCTCAGTTAACAGAGTTCAAGGGACAAGACAATGTAATGGAGCAGCCAGGGCTGCTTGAGGCTCCAAGTGTAAAGTGGTTCCAAGCACAGGATACACAAATCAGCCTCACTGAACATTAGTTCCAAAGGATACGGAGTGTATCGAGCATTGCCGTATCCAAGCAGTCTCGGATCTGCTCAAATTCAGATCTTAGGCCTGGCTGCTGAAACAGGTCTTCCTGCAACAGAAAAATCGCAGGTGTTAAGAGTCACAGAGTGGGAAACAAACAGAATAATCTGTTACAATGCTATTTACTGTAACTACGTGTGACCCATACTTTACCCAGAGACCCCACAATAGGTGTACAAGGTGCCACGAAAGTCTCTCCAGACTGGTACATATCAGTAGGCACCACATTGTCAACCGTTCTAGACCAGGTTACTGTATTGCAGTACGAAACAAAGCAAAGGAAAACAGCTGCTGACATACATTACTTGGATCTTTACACAAAGCCAGTCTCCTTCACGCTCAGTGCATTCAAGGGGCTCGTGCCTCTTGTCACACGAGTCTCCTTTATATCTCCTTATACTTGCGAGAAGGGACTCTTCCCACTTCTGGCTAATGTCCACGCTGCTAGCATCAACAAAAGCTGTTAATTTCCATGATGTTCTTCAAAACTCAGCTAAGTGTCCGGCAGAACAGAGGGTGGTTTCTCAAATGCAGACATTGCCTACCTGCTGGGAAGCATTGCGGTACAAATGATCCACCATCATCCACAGCTCTTTGGGGATGTCCAGGGGCTTCTCATCCCGAAAAATGTCATCACTCATCTGTAGCGGCAGCAGGGTCTGCAAAGGAGCAAGCCAGACTCTTATTTAACTCTGCAAAGCACAGAGAGTGAGAGACAGGGGTGTCAGAGTTAAGGAACATTACAGAGTGGGGCAGCCTCACCCACTGGTCTGAGCATAGACTAATACAGCACACACACAGTACCCCCACCTGAACGGATGGCAAACTGCTTCACATACATACACATGCACACACAAAAGACACACATTTCCAGTATGGCACCACCTAAATGAAATAACAAATGGGCACCAAATGCACATCAGTCAGGAGAAGGCCATGGACACTGAGGTAGATCTCTACTCATAGGAAAAGTGCCATGGGATCTTTAACACCAGGCAGAGCAGATAGAATCTCATTTTTTAACATTCTGCATGGAACTCAGTTAGCTCAAAGAGCCCAGGTGCACTGCATCAGAGAACAGAAGTTGCATCAACCAAGCCAACCCCTTCTGGGATTAAGGGAACAGGTGGTGTCAACGTGATTATTGGAGATAAACCCCATAATAGTAATAAAAGGAAATTGGGAGAATGCCTATTAACACTATGAGACAAGGGAGCAGCTTGAGGTTTAATAGCCTGGCACTGAGTGAGGGTTCTACTGGGCTTGGAAAGGCAAGCTTCCCAAAGATCTTCTGCTCCCTCATTAACCTACCAGTTCTCGAATGGACTCTGCTGACATGTCCCGGATAGGTTCTCTCATGTAACACAGTGTCTGGATCGGAGACCCAAAGCAGCTGGGCAGGTAATTTCCCATCACAGACAGGAAATAATCCTTCCCCCTGTCAAGGTGCAAAATCAGAATGTCTTCGAGTTTCTCCTCCCCGGAGTTCAAACGTGTAGCTGTTGATTTATTAACAAACAGTTCCAATTCGATAGTCATTTCAGAATCTGCAGGAAGAAAATAAACATATGCTCAGTAAATACCGTCATGAAACAAAGGAGTCCTATCAAATGGCAGATTAATACAGGGGCCATGACAGACTCCAAACAGAAACAAGCCAGATACTGGTTTATGAATATGGGATGAATAGTTAGAAGCAGAATCTTCTGGAAGAGTCAGTCACCTGGTAACAGGAAGCCCTTACTGGGGTTTGCAATCAGCCACTCTTTGCAGTAGTGGTCTTCATCCAGTTTGTTGATGAATTCAAATTGGCAAGGCACTTGTCCATTACGGATAGTAAAGGTCTCCACCTGCAGCTGCATGTACTTCACATCCTTGAAGAAGAACTAGGAACAAATATTGCCAGTGTCATCTCTTGCTTCTCCATCACCGCCCACTGCCGGCAACTTCCTCAAAGAGAAGGGAAAGGTCTTCCCCTAGAACATCCATGTGCCTCAGCTACTTAATCATTAGTTAATGAGATATCTGCCATGCCTGAACATTAAACACCCAGCTCCTGACATTAACTGTGACCTGCCCAGGCTGTATGTTTCCTAGGAACCTAGGTCATCTGTGCCAATCAGCCTTGTGGGACAAATTCATTGCTGGTGTAACTCCACTGAAGCTAGAGCTACACAGGGGACCCTAAATGCTCAATTTGCATAGATTTTCTGGTATCCAGCACTCCAAGCAGAGACATTCACGCAGTGACCTTCTCCAGAGGTCTCACTAGTTTGGGGTTTATTAGGTTTTATGTTTTTAAGAACAAGTTAAAGTGAGGGACACAGTTATTCCCTCTGTGCCCCAGTTGGGTAGTGCAGGGTGGCAGTGACTGTTTGGGTTTTTGAATGGAAAGTACCTGTTCCCAGCAGCTATGGAATATCTGTGCAAGCAGCAGAATTTTATAATTCACTAAACAAAATAGTGAGCATTCTACTTTGCACTCACTGGTACCAACTGCTTTACATCCTGGATCCCAGAGCCTTTCAGCAGGCCTGAGTCAGGACTCTCATTCACGGAGGGGCAAAGGGAGGCTGAACAGGATAGTGACTTGCTTTGGGCCTCACCATGACTCTGCGGCAAACCCAGGATTAGAACTACGGAGCTCCTGATCGCCAGTTCCATGCTTATTCCTCTATTTATTAAACTTCCCAGGAACAGACCCTACAAGTCCTGACTCGCAGCTCCCGGTGCTAACAATTACACTGGACTACCTCTTGGTTCTAGGATTCATTTCTCCCTGAAGCTGATGGCCCTGGGAGGGGAAGTATGGGAACATGTCCTACCTCCCTCTGGGAAAGGATCACTGACGGGATGCTGGCATTCTCCATTTTATCCAATGAGCGCACTATTTCCTCAAAGGCTTTTCGGTAGAGCTCCTCATTCACAACCTTCACCTGAAAGGGGGAGACACCTCACCAATGGGCATTTACTGCGTCTCTGCAGGAGAATTGTAACAGTCTGAAACATATGGAGCAACCTGATTTTAAAGAAAGCTGGAATACAGAAGCGCAGGTAAAACACATGGAAAATTACTGCAGATTTATTACCAAAAGCAAGTTAAAATGGAACCAGTTTCCAGCCTTTACCAAAGAATGCATACAATGCAGGAAAGCACGCCTTCGTGGTCTAATGTGAACAAAATGGGCCAGTGTCTCTGACCCAACATTTGCCCACTGCTGGGCAGGCTCTATCTAGCAGATAAAATCAGCCAGCCTGCATTGGGATCGGCTTGTTAAAGTCTGGCTGCGAATTACACTTCTGTCTGCTGATGTAAACGCTGCAAGTTTCCAGGGAAATAGATAAAAAGGAGGAAACAAAGCATAAGGGGATATTCATGAACTACTACCTATTTCTGCTCATGGATGGGCTCACCTGCATCTTGTCGGGAGCAACAGGCTCATAGTCACACCTGTGTTTTACTGAGAACAATGGTCCCATCTCAGGGCATTGTTATCAGGGCCAAGCTATAGGAAGCACAAACACAGAGCAATAGCTTATAAGAGAAGAGAAAGAATCAGTATGGCTGGCGCTGTGACTGCCTGAGGGAGAGGGTTAGCATTGTTACTACTATGAATAATGGTGCACCTACCCCAATGTCAAAAATGGAGCTCACTGGCTTATGGTCACTGGTTTTCAAAGCCATGTGGCTGCGATAGCTCAGCTGAGAAATATTCTTCCCTTTCCAGAGGATCCGATCACACCATGCTGGGGCACGACACTTCTCACTAAAACAGGAAGCCACAATTAAAGCTTTCCCAGAAGACAGTCTAGGGCAAGGGTCCCCAACGCGGTGCCCGCGGGCGCCATGGCGCCCGCCGGGGCATCTAAGTGCGCCCGCGTACTGGCCAGACGAGCATCTGCTGAAATGCCGCCGACAAGCAGCAATGTCAATAGGTGTTGCCGCCGAAATGCTGCCGATTTTTGGCGGCATTTCGGCGGCGACGCCTCTGGATGACGCTGCTTGTCACGGTCCTCCGTGGCTCATCGTCTGGCGCCCGCCAGACAAAAAAGGTTGGGGAACACTGGTCTAGGGGGAGTAACAGTGTAAGGCAGAGTAGAACTTTGCCAGGAACAGGCATCTCTCCACTGGCAGAGATTTAGCTAGTGCTCTACCAGGACCTGCAGCTTGTTTCCAACACAATCTCAGTGCAAAGCTGCAGAGGGTGGGTGTGTCTGTCTATGTATTTCTGTACCATCAGTCACCTTTGTTTTTGTTAAGGGGAGCAAGTTTTTTCCCCCTCGACACTATATGAGAAGCAGCATTTAGAGACTATCCTGAATTGCTTCAGACTGGAGGGACTTTGGAAAAAGCAAGAAAGCTCCCAGTTTTAAAATTAAAATTTCCTCTTAAAATTTCTCCTTTAACATCGTTGAGCAGAATCAAACATTCTGATTCTTGCAGCCAGAATCTACAATCCAGCCAGAACGGCATGGTACAGAATGGCTGGGCAATACATGAAGAACATATGCATCCAGCAGTCTTTTGGGGGATGCACGTAGGTATCTGCAGTAAGAAAGCACTCTTTGTGACAAGTCAAGCCAAGCCAGGCAGGATTCTACTGGGCATCAGCAAATAAAAGATCTCCAAAAATTCTGTTTGAAAAGGAAGAAAGTGATACATTGGAAGAAGCTTCAAAACTAAGGAGATCAAAGTGTTTATTCCTGGTGGCGGTAGGAAAAATCCAGCAAACATCAGAGTCAGAGCAGAGGGGGCAGCACAAGTGCCCACAAACCTAGTGATGGGATTCCCAGTCTTCCAAAACGTGTCCAAGGATTTACCTTGGCATTGGACTCAAAGAAACAGTTACTCTCCTGTACAGTAACTTGTTCTTCAAGATTGTACATGCACATTCCACTTCACGGTGTTTGCATGCCCAGAGCACTCCAGCCAGAGACTTTTGGTCAGCAGTACCCATTGGGATGATGCACATACCTTGCGTATCCTTGAATCTTCAAAAGAATGCATGAAGGGTAGGGTGGGGCAGCCCACCCGTTCCTTTGCACCGGAATCTTGCTGTTATCTGAAGTAGCAGGGATCAAAGGCAGGGTCATGGAATATATATTTGTAGAGCATACCTCGAAAAACCACAGCTACTGTACAGGTAAGTAATTGTTCCTTCTTCACGTGCTTATGCCCATGTATATTCCATTTTAGGTAATACCTAAGCAATGCCCCTTTGGCAGTGGAGACTCAGAGTCAACTGAAACAGCCACAGACTCTCTTTCCAAAGTTTGCATCAGCTCTGGATGCTTTGATGATGGCATAACTGTGAGCAAACGCATGTACAGAGGACCATGCAGCGGCTCTGCAAGCATCCATGATTGGAACCTCTCTCAGGAAAGCCTCTGAGGTAGCCAAAGCCCTGGTAGAATGTGCAGTAATTCTTGCTGGAGATGTCACATTTGCTAAGTCATAACAAGTCCTGATGCATGAGAAGATCTTTGTGCTGAAAGAGCTAGTCCTCACATCCGTTCAGTGTGAGCCACAAAGACTCAGACAGGAGCTACACAGCTTTGTTCTGTCAATATAAAATGAGAGTGCTCTGCAAATGTCCAATGCATGTAACCTCTTCTCCTCCTCATGAGCGGGCAGTTTCAGAAAGAATATCAATAGATTTATTATTTGATTTAAATGAAAATCCGACACCACTTCTGATAGCAATTTCAGATGAGGCCTTCATGAAACTTTATCTTTATAGAAAACCATACACGGAGGTCCTGCCATCAGAGCCTGCGGCTCCTCTCCTCTCCTCGCAGATGTTATTGAGGCCAAGAAAGCTGTCTTAATTGGCAAGAGAAAGAGAGAGCAAGAGGCTATGCTGATAACATTAAGCTGTGAGGCATGACCGCAAGCTCCAACTGGTAGCTATAGGCAGACAAAAGGAACTGCGAGATGACAGGGAGGCCCCTAATCTTTATACCCTCAGCTGTAAGCACCAGTAGTAATGGGTATCGCTGACCAAAAGTCTCCAGCCCAAGTGTGCTGGACATGCACACACCAAAAGTGGAATATAAATCTGTACAAGCATTTGAAAAAAAAAAATCAGAAATTCTTTAACTTCCTTAGGTCTGTTAGATCTAAAAGCTCTTGTAGACTTGTTTTTACTGCCTTAAACAATACATACAGGAGCTAAGGGACATGAATGACATGATGGCTGAGGTTGTACACATGGCATACCTAGTGTCCCAGTCATCACAGCCAGTGTCATATTTGTAGGTTGGCTGGAAGGTAATCTTTCCCTCTGTAAAGCCATCAAAGACAGCCTTCGCATCCATCTGCTGCTTCAACTAGTAGGGGAAAAAAGCCAAATAGATGAAAACTTACATTGTTTAAACAAGTCCTTCTGGAGTCCCAAGTGGGGAAAAGGGCACCATATTCTGGGAAAGTGATAAACCTGTGTGCATGAATGTGCACAGATACACACGTCTCCCATCTGCGCACACACGATCTAACATTTGTGCTGCCATTTCCAAAGGAAATCTCCATAGACACAGGAATGGAAATGGCAGATTTTTCTAATGTTAGAACTTTTGAAGTGTGATAATAGTATTTTAGGCAGAGTCCTACATTTCCTGGCCAGGAGGGACTATTACGACCATCTAGTCTGACCTCCTGCGTAACACAGGCCAGAGAGAATTTTCACCCACGGATTCCTGTATCAAGCCCACTGTGAAAATGCATATACACACACAAACGTCTTGTTGATTCAGGTCTCGTAGGCCTCACAGTAGTACTAGGAGATTAGCATTTCACTACTTATATTTTTTCTAGGTGGGAGACGGAACCCAGGTATTCATGGGCACAGTTACACCTACGCCCACCCTTCCTAGGAGGAGGAGCTGGGCACCCACATTAACCTTCATAAGAACCACACTGGACAAGCAAATCAAGGGAAGTGTAACTGATTAGTTGCGTAGCTTTCACACTCCCCTAGGCAATACTACCTAACTCTCTGAGCAGCCCTTATATCCAATACCTCAGAGGGCTGACTTCCTCCTGCCAGGCTGTGGTGCCCTGCCCCACAACCAGCTATTAAGGAGGTGGATGGATTGTGACCTGGTGTACGAAGTGCATGCTGAGGCCAACTGAGCCACGGGAGGGACCGCTGCTCCTGGCTCAAACTCTTATGTGCAGGGACAGCAGCCATTTCAGATCATTCCCTGGACATCAAACAAACCAACCCAAAAGCAGCTTCTAATGCATGTTGGTGATGTGAATCCCAAAAGCCAGGGTTAGCTATGCTGTCAGGGCCAGTGTGCAGGTGATTTTCAGAGCAAATGAGAGTTTCCTAAGCCTCCCACTAAAGAGGAGTCATTTTCCTAGGAGTATAGGATGTGGGGCCCACCTCTCCTCTGGGAAGACACGTCTGTACCTGGTCATATTGATAAAGATCTTGAAACGCCTCCTTTTCAATGTGCATCTTCACCTTTTCCAACCCCAGCGGCTCTATCCTGTAGTTGAGGTCCCCGAGCCACAGGATGACACTGTAAGGACAGCACACAAGGGTGAAATCCCTGTTTGACAGAGTCAGCTACTGTAGTCTCTACAAGCAGCCAGAAGGGCTTCTCTGTCTCTCACAGGTGTGCCCCGCCTGCCGTGCCCCCATGCAGCATCCTGTATCTCACCCCACTGACAGTGCTCAGAACCAGGCAGCCTCAGCCACATGTGAAGGGGAAGCCTGATGAAACCACACCTTCCTGAGCAAGGGAGGGTTGAGAAAGCCACAGACTGCTGCCCCAGGCACCTCTGCAGAAATTCAACTGCACCATATCATTAGTATGTGCAGCAATACACCAATGGCACAGAGCTCTCTGCACTGAGCTGTTTAGGAACCAGTTAATCCCAAGCACAGTTCTGTAGCATCTCCAGGCTAGCAGGGCTACCTTCGCGTCTAGCTCTGTCTGCAGACTGCAGGCATGCTTAATTACTAACACTGCCATGATACAAGCACATAAAGGAAACTGAGCTCCTGAAGAAAACATGCCTCCGTATTACTGGGCAATTTGGCAAGGCACAGTGCACAGTAAATTAATGTGTCTGGAGCTTCCAAGAGCCAATCCGGCCCGTTAGCTCACTCCCTGGAATGGGGCATTTCATCAGGGACAAGCTTCCCAAGGGGTTCACTAGCATAAAGGAAAGAAGTTGGGGGCTAGGTCTGCCAGGCCACTATAGCAGGGACATAGCAACTGTACCTGCAGGCTTCCTGCCCAGCCAGTCCCACCACCCAACTCCCACCTTCCGGCTCCTGTTGAGCCAGGAAGCCGAGAAATCGGAATTTTAATCCCCTTTAACATTCCAATGCAATTTAGTTTATCTGTATTTAGAAAAGAAGCACGTGTGCATTTGATACTGTGAAGGACTGGGAGCCAGGTGGCCCAAATACTATTCCCAGCTCTTCCACTGACTCATTGTGTGACCTTGGACAAGTCACTGTTGTCTTGTGCCTCAGTTTCTCCCATTCGTAAAACGAGGGTAATGATTCCGACCTACCCTCATAAAGTGCTATCACATCTATGGAGGGAAAGCCCTACATGAATGCTAATTATTTATTGCAAGACAGACAATGCACTAGGCAAGATATTTACTTACAACTTACTTTTGGGATCGATCTAAAAGAGACAACAGCAGACAATAGCAGTCCTTAGTACTTTGATAATACTTTTAATCTCCCAACACGCTATAAAAAAAACTAAGCCTCACAGCCCCCTGGGGAGGGAAGTATGTGTTCGCTCCATTTTACAAATGGGGAAAGCGAGACAGTGACAGGGAGCCGTTTTCAAAGCTAGGACTAGAATTGACAAGTTCCTGACTCCGTGGCCTGTGCTCAGACTATTCGACCACACCTCTCAAGCTCCTGCCAGGAAATTGCTTACACCAGAAAGTGTAGCCAGCCACCCTGATACAGCCCATCACTTGTCCCATCAAAGCCAGAGGCCAAGCAGTGAACTGTAGTGATCCGATGGATGTAGACCTTGGAAACATACTCATGTTTGCTTATAGTAAGGGGTGGCATGTTTGGATCTGACTGGCAGAACTGCATCCGAGAGCAGATGTCTTTGAAGTCCTGGTTCCTCCGCTCGTACTCCTCTGTATGAGCTGCGAGGTGAGAGTTCACAATGCACACGCTGGTGTTGTGGAACTTGAACCGTATAGCAACTCCACCTTTGTTACCCTAGTAGGCAGGAAGAGAGACTGGTTGTGAGTTTTCCTGGGACCGTAGGTGAACTAATGTCCACTACTGTTACCCCAGTTTAGGCAAGTCAAAGGATTTTGGCACAGTCAGTCTGGCTCCCGGGGAAAGAGAAAGGTTCAAAACCCTAAGCAGAATATCCACAAACCTCAGAGAGTGAGCCAGCCCCTGCCCTTCCATCACCGCGGGAGGGACAGCAAGTATTCGCATAGTACATCATGCAACCAGCAGCAAAGCAGAGCGGGGGGGGGGGCACGGAATTCGATGTGCGATTCAGGACACGGCTCATATGACAGCAGATTAGACCATTAAGCGTAAGCTCTTTGGCTGCTTTGGCAAGTAATTAAAACTGTCCAGTAACAAACTGGTTCTTCCAACACAAACCATAAAGAATATTTTGTAAGATGACAAGGCAGCTTTGGGCCATGCTCAGAACTGCCATCACCATGCAGCATCTGGGGGGATTACCGGAAGGTAGGTTCCAAGAGCAAAAAGGTGGTCCACATCATCTTCAAAAAACTCATGAAATCTACCCGAGGAGAACGAACTCTGTTCTTCTGAGCAGATGCATACAACCCAGCCTGGTTTCCATGCAGATTTCAAACTCTCTTGAGAGTCAGCCCAGCACTACATGCAATCAGGCAGGTACCAAAGGCGAGATTCTGCGTCACTCTTGCATGCCCTGGGAGCACCCTGTGTCTCCCTGAGAGACAGATGCATCCGGGCCTCCTTTAGCTGCAGGAACAGTCATGGTGACTCAGGGCTAGGGGAACAGGCTACTCAGGGCCCTCCCAAAGACAACCTCCCACCACCTGCCCATGCATGCACTGTATTCCTACCATTATCCCCATGATTCCAGTTCCCACTGTCTCGGCTTCCACCTCGGAGATGTTCAGAGCATGCTCTGCCTTCACGTATAACAGCAGCATCATCCCAACAAGTCGTACAAGCTTCACCTGAAAGAGAAAGCCAAAGGCATTGCGATAGCCAGGACTGTTTCTCAGGGGAAAACCTTACCTCACCCTGTTGTGAGCTCGAAGTATAAACCACCAAAAATATTAATGCTCCAACACTGTTCTTCCAGGGAGCCACCCCCCTGACACATGGCACACACAGAGGTGCTCCAGCAGCACAACACGGGACAGGAGTAACTGGCCCTGCTCAGGGCAAGCGGCTCAATACCCCAATCACTGCTTGGGGGAGAGGCAGCCCCGAGAAGGTACATGCCTGGATCGGAGGTGAGAAGAAAAAGCCAAAGCAAGGATTTTAAGGCTCAGGTACCAAACCTCAAACAAAAGTAAAGCAATAGTCCTACTACAGCACAATTCACTGCTTGGTGCTGCTGCTGAGTCCCAAGGTATTTTGTATCCGTTCATCTCAGCAGACCAGGGAGCTCAACTTGCCTGGTTGCTCCATTATGCCCCTCTCTAACCCACAGCGTGAGGCACAAATGTCCTTAGCTCTCACTACTAATGCTTATGGGAATGTTCTCAGGAGGGTGAGGCCATGTCTGGGAGCCCTGCATACAAGTGCTATATACCATCCATGCTGAGCATTGCTGGCCTGGCAAAAACCTACAGGAGACAGACACACTGGAAACAAACCAGGGGAAAGCACACCCGAGAAGATGCCTGACTGGAAACTGGTTTAAGTTTCAAAACTAACTTCACCCCCAAGCCACACGTACCTTTGCATATTTGGCGTCTGGGTGAAGACTATCAGTTACAGCTTTGAACCATTCTTCCTCCTTCGGTGTGTCATTGAAAAAGAAGGCTTCTTTACTCAGATCGAGCTCCTGGAAGCTGTATCAGAGGGAGGAACACATGGATGCACTCACTTCACTTGCTTTAACTCTCCCAGCCTTTTCTGCCGGGGAAGAGATAATTTATACTTTGTGCACTAAATGGGATTTTGGAACTGGAATTCTAATCCAGATATGTTGATTTTAGCAGTGCATTAAGTGCAAAAGTAAATTACCATTAGTATTAAAGTGACTTAGCCGCAGTGTGGCATAAAAGCAACTGAAGTACACTATGCCACTAGGGAGAACAAACACTTCTGGAATAAGAGCCACTATAGATAATGCAAACGTCTTCGCTTTTAAACCCTTGTTTGCAACGTTTTGGCTGGATAGCTACACAGACACATTCATCAGCAAGCTACCCAGAGATGTTTCTGGAAGGGCTAGCAGGAAAGAAATACGCACCCAACACAGTAAACATCCGGAGGCTCAACATCATGGCAAAGCCAAGGCAGGAGGCTCTCTTTGGGTGACTGGCCATTCACATTGTACGTTCCAATAAAAAACCTGCAAGAGACTTAGGTTCAACAAAATCCTAGAGCTGCAATCCAAGCCTGTGATAGCAACTTTCCTGCAGCATTTTATAGTGTGTATTTACTTTACAAAAGAACTACAAGCAGGGTTGTGTAGGAATAGTTTGGGACAATTTTTTCACTTGTTCTTTTATTCAGGAAGGGCTTGTTTAAAAAGATTTGAACCAAAATAAAGTTTTCAATACTAAACATCATCTTTCATACAAACGGTCTCCCCAAAACCAGAAACCATTACAGAGATAAATAATAAACAGAAGCCAGGGAGAGACAAGAGTCCGAGGCAAAGGGAGATGCCGCATGTTCAGGTGAGTTCTGAAAAGAGACAAAGAATGAATAAGATGTACAAAAAAGGCTGTTTGCTTAAGCAGGGGCTGTTCATGTGACAGCATGCTCCTCTGCAACTGTGTAAATGGAGGAGAGATGCAGAAAGGCTGTTCCAGATGGCAGGGGCTAAAGTCTATTTTCCCAAAAAATTTCCCATTGCTGTGGATTTCAGATGAAATTACAAATGTATGAGATTTACTTATTTTGCAATTATGCCTAAAATTGTACTCCCAGGGACAGTTGTTACCTGAAATTCTGGAGATAGGTATAGGAATCCTCTTTCAGTACTAGTTGAGATTTAACTATAGTATCTCTTAGCCCAAACTTCTGCTCTGGTAAGATACAAGCCTCGTCTGAAACCATCCCGCTAGAGGATCGCACCATCTCACTGGTTACATCCATGTTGGATTTACTCTGTCTGAAAGCAGAAACAGAAAGCAAAACAAGACATTTATGCACTGTGTGTGTCAGAGAGCAAAGCTCATCAAAACACAATTTAGATTTGAAAAAACAATCCCCATCCTGCAAAGGAGGGATAATTTCTACTACTGAAAACCTGTTTCACATAAGTCAACCTGTTTAATCATCTCAGCTGCATGTAACAGAGCAAGGCTGAAATGAGTATTTCTCAAGAGGACTCAGATCTTTTGTACACAAGTGTTCTACCAGTTTAACTACAGGGATTTAAAAGCGGAGTTCATTAAATCAGTGCAGCCAAGGTCTACATCCTGTGTGTCTAGGTGAGGCCTCACTCACCCTCTTTCTGATGGAATTTAAATGGTGTGTCCCGCTTACTGGGGTGGGAGCTGAAACTCTCCCCCCAGCTGCCTCCCTCCACCCAGCCCTCCCCACCTTAACAAAAGAATGGAAAGCCGATCATCCCGTCAATGCCAGTCCCTGTGTGGGGGTGGGGAAGGAGGGAGTTTATTTAGTACTGTATGGTTTTCATATTATGTATTTAATAATGTTTTAGTGGATGGGATGTTATATTTTTGTTATAAAGCAGCAATCTGGGGGGGGGGGTCAGAAAAGTGGGAATGCCCTATAGACTAAAATTACTATTATTCCCTATTAAAAATACAAGATGGGTGAGGTCATATATTTATTGAACCAACCTCTATTACCTCATCCCCCTTGTGTAGGGTTGCCAACTTTCTAATCCCACAAAACCGAACACCCTAGCCCCGCCCCTTCCCTGAGGCCCTGCCCCCTGCCCTGCCCCCTGGAAACGGCCAGCAGGTCCGGCTCTAGGCAGAGGCACAGCAGGCAGCTCTGCGTGCTGCTCTTTCCCGCAGGCACAACCCCACAGCTCCCATTGGCCGTGGTTCCTGGCCAATTGGAGTGCGTAGGCGGTGTTCGGGGCGGGGCAGCGCACAGAGTCCCGTGCCCCGCCTAGGAATTGGACCTGCCAGGACAGGTAGGGACTAGCCTGCCTTAGCTCCACAGCACCGCCGACCATACTTTTAACGGCCTGGTCGGCAGTGCTGACTGGAGCCACCAGGGTCCCTTTTCAACCGGGTGTTCCGATTGAAAACCAGACACCTGGCTACCCTACCCTGGTCTCTCTAATATCTGGGACAACACAGCTACAACAACACTGCATACTATTCGCTCTCTTGCTTTGCAAATACAGGCTGGCCAACAGGTGGCACTGGTGTGTATCACATGCCCGCCTTTATCCACAATAGTTTCTTAGCTCAGCCACATGAAAACCAGGAAGTCAAGGCAGAAAGTTTTACTATGTCTTCCTCCTCCATGGACACATGAATGATCAGCAATTTGCACCGCTCAGAACTATTCTGGACAATCTATAAATAACTGCAGACATCCCCCATCCTGTCTGGCACGATGCATCATTTGCCACCAGTGTGCAATGATGCTCTGTGGAGGGTGACAGTAGCTAAATACCCAAATATCCAATGCCACCATTCCATTCTTCATTAGAACTTACAAGCATAGGTGCCGTGCACAACCGATCTCGCAGTCTCCTTTGAGAAGGAGGATTTAAAATAAACTGTACCTAGGGGTAGCTTTATCATCGCTGTTATGGCTCCAGCTATGATTAACTACGAGATTTTTTTCATTCTCGTTGATGTCTTCAGACTCCACAACTCCTAAAAGAAAAACAAAAGCTTTACACAGAACAAGGGAACATGACATACAATACTTACACGCTGAGACAAATACAAGGAAAATCTATAGGCCACGTATTTTCCCATGTTCCCAGAAAAAAACAGGCTCTTATTTTAAGTGTGTTGCATTCCTCATGGGATAAGAAGGTTAAAAGGGTTTTTCCAAATACTGGCTATAATCCCACAAGCACAGTTCAATGCTCCTAAGTAAAGAAAAAAATACAGGAACATTTTGTTGGAGGATTTTAAGAATATGTACACAAATTACTGTACCAGTTAAAAAACAACAACAACCATTTGATACAGATGGGAGTTACAGACTACTATATGGATTTTGTAATATAATAATTGGGAAGGAACCAATGGGAAAAGTAACATTCATCTGCTTGAAAAACTCAGAACAGTGACATTAAGAAAAAAGAAAAAAAGAAAAAAAGAGAATCCTACCCAGAGTACTAAAAACTGCTTTTCCTATTGCACATGTAGGGGGAGCAGAGCTGGGGCCCAGGCCAGACCCCACAGCAGACAGGGAAGGAGCATCACCCAGCTCTGCTCCTGGCCCCATGCCCGGGGCCTCGGCTGCCAGCCCTGGGGCTCCACTCCCAGCCCAGGCTGCTGGCCCCACGCCTCGGGCTCCTGTTCCCGGCCCTGTGCCCAGGGCCCCAGCTGTTTGCCTAGGCTCAGCTCCCAGCTCTGCCCCTAGCTGTGGCCCCAGCCTCAGCCCCCTTACTCCTGTCTGTGTCCCCACCTACCAGAGCCGCGGTCCCACTCGTGGCCCAGGGGTGGGGGGGCGCTAGGGTGACCAGACAGCAAATATGAAAAATCGGGACAGGGGTTGGGGGGTAATAGGAGCCTATATAAGAAAAAGACCCAAAAATCGGGACTGTCCCTATAAAATCGGGACATCTGGTCACCCTAGGGGGCGCAGACAGGGGTAAGGGGGGGGACTCGAGGTAAAAAGTTTGGGGACCACTGCAGTACAGAGAAAAACTGCTCAAGCTCCTTGTTTAAAACTCCTACAAGGCAATCAGGTCACATGACTGGCCTGTTTATAATAATCAGATGTTGCAGAAAAGGAACCTTGAGGAGCTGATAACTGATGCACCTTTGCTCTCATCGGTACCAATTTGTTTCCTCCTCAGCAAGCGCCTCGCCACTAGCTTGCTCTGTCACAGGGCTACCCATTATCTCTAGGTCCCAGTATAAGGCCTCTGCACTCCCAACACTGCCCAATCCCCCCTTCAAAACATACACGTGTAATGAAGCTTTGTCAAGTCCAAAGCCAGGCAAGAAAGAGAGAGAAAGAAAAGAGAAACACACACCTCACTTCAAGGGCTTCCATGTGTCTGCTGAAATATCCATAACAGAGCACAACTCACTAGTCACTTAGTCTGTCCCCACCCTGACCCAGCCCAGTACAGAGTCCTTGGTGGAAAGCCAGCCCCGCCTCAGCATAAGCAACATGATAAGTGCCAGATCTCAGCATTGATATAAGGTGCACTTCACAATAAAGTACCAGCCACTACGCAAATTTAACTCATACATTAAACAAATCATTGTTCTGCAGTAGATCATTTTGCATTCCTCTCCAGTGACCACGTTCCATACTTACAGGTGCCAAAATAACTATTTAATTGTGGAGCTAAGTTTTTGTTTGTTTTTTTACAGCAGATATACAAATATCTTGATATTTTGACACAGGACCACATGACATTGTCATAAGCAAACTAGGGAAGTTATTACAAGGTGGGTGCACAACAGGTTGAAAAACCCATACTCAAAGAGTAGTTATCAATGTTTCGCTGTCAGACTTGGAGGGACTTTAGTAGGGTACCCCAAGGATCTGCCCTGTGTCCCATACCATTCAATATTTTTATTAATAACTTGGAAAAGAGAATGGAAAGTATCCTTAAAAATTGTGGATGACACCTAGGTGGGAGCAGTTGCAAGCACTCTGTAGGATACTATTAGAATTGAAAATGTCCTTGACAAATCGGATAATTGGTCAGAAATCAACAAGATGAAACTCAGTAAAGACAAGTGCAAAATACTACACTTAGGTGGGAAAAATCAAATGCATAACTACAAAATGGGGAATAGCTGGCTAGGCAGTAGTATTGCTGAAAAGGATCTGTGGTGTTACAGGAGATGATAAATTGATTATAAACCAACATTATTAGGCAGTTGCGAAAAAAAGACTAATATCATACTGAGGTGTGTTAACAAGAGTGGTCATCTGTGAAACACAGGAGGTCATTGTTCCACTCTACTCAGCACCGATGAGGCCTCAGCTGGAGTCCTCAATTGTATTCAGTTTTGGGTACGACACTTTATGATAGATGTGGACAAACTGGAGAGAGTCCAGAGAAGAGCTATGAAAATGAGAAATGGTTACAAAACCTGACCTCTGAGGAATGGATTAACAAGCTGGGTATGTTTAGTCTTGAGTAAAGAAGATTGAAGAAGGACCTGTTAACAGTCTTCAAATATGTTACGGGGTTATAAAGAGAATGGGGATCAACTGTTGTCCCTGTCTACTGAATGTAGGACAAGAAGTAAATATATGGAGATATACCTATCTCATAGAGCTGGAAGGGACCCTGAAAGGTCATTGAGTCCAGCCCCCTGCCTTCACTAGCAGGACCAAGTACACCTCTTCCCCGATATAACGCTGTCCTTGGGAGCCAAAAAATCTTACCACGTTATAGTTGACACAGTGTTGTATCAAACTTGCTTTGATCTGCTGGAACGTGCAGCCCCGCTCCCCCAGAGCGCTGCTTTACCGCATTATATCCGAATTTGTGTTATATCGGGTCGTGTTATATCGGGGTAGAGGTGTACTGATTTTGCCCCAGATCCCTAAGTGCCCCCCCACCCACCCTCAAGGATTGAGCTCATAACCCTGGGTTTAGCAGGCCAATGCTCAAACCGCTGAGCTATCCCTCCCCTCAAGTAATCAGCTTAATCTGCAGCAAGGGAGATTTAGGTTAGTTACAGGAAAAACTTTCCAACTGTAAAGATAGTTAAGTACTGGATTAGGATTCCAAGGGAGGTTGAGGTTTCTAAGAACAGTTTAGACAAACACCTCTAAGGAATGGCCTAGGTTTACTTGGTCCTGCCTCCATACAGGGAGCTAGACTAGGTGACCTCTTGAGGGCCCTTCCAGCCCAACAGTTCTATGATTCTATGAAATGGCAGTTTCCAGCTTACTCCGCCTAGTACACAAACCTACAGATAATGAAGAGAGTTTGTTTCTGAGATTACAAATCTAACAAATGAAACTGGACAGAACAGTTCTGTTCACTGAAACACAGAGCGGAGCTCTTCTGTACTGCAATGACTAGGCAGCAAAGCTGAAGATTTTATCACTTCTGCAAAATTCTCTCCAGGCCAGCAATTCAAACTAGATACAGAATTTAACGTACTTTACCCGGAGATTCAGAACACACAGACTAGAAGCAGCTGTTCCCTTAGCTTGGAAAACTTCTTTCTGCCCATAGAACCCTCTGAGAATAAATACTTCACAGGAGGATTTATTGGAGGTTGATTCCAAGAGCATGAGGATCAAAACTCATGACAGCTCACAAATCCAAAGTAGGGTTGGAACTGGGGTCACTGCTCCTGGAAGCAGCAATGGATTTAGATGGACAAATACCTGTGCTTCTTTCTTGTCTATGTCTGCACTAACAAGGAGGTGTCTGGTTCCAGATGTGATGTAACCAATTCCAGTTTTCCCTGTGGGCTCACCCAGCTCGTACACGGATTGTGTTTCCTGAGCAGGTATTTGAATGTGCTTGTGTAGAAATTCCCACAAGTTTAAGAAGAAGAAATTGGAATTGAAACTAAAAATAGCACCAGAAGAAAGGAAACATGTCATATAGAAACAGTAGCTTTACACAGCTGACCCAAGCCAATTCTTCCACAGAAATTGCTGGTGCTGTTTTTGCAGCAATAGAAATTTCTGCTTCTATGGAGTCTCAATCACAAGCATTCATCCACAAAACTCCAGCCTCAGGTCATGTCTACACTTGTAGCACTGCAGTGGTGGAGCTATACTGGTACAGCTGCGCCACTGCAGCGCATGTGGTGAAGACGCTCTATGCCGATGGAAGAGTGTTCACCCATTGGCATAGAGCGAAAAAAAAAACACACCCCCGCAAGTGGCATAATTAAGGCTACGATTTTGTCATGGACATTTTTAGGAAAAGTCAGGGACAGGTCATGGCTTCTGTGAATTTTTGTTAATTGCCTGTGACCCGTCCGTGACTTTTACTAAAAATGTCCATGACGAAAAGGGGGAGGGTCCAGCACCCTGCTCTGCTGTGGCTGGGAGCTGCGGCTGCTGCCCCGTGGCTGGGAGGGACCCCTGCCTGTGGCGGCTGAGGAGCTCCGGGGGTCCCCAGCACCTGTGGGGACTGGGGAGCTCTGGGGGATTCTCCCCACATCCACGGCAGCTGGGGAGCTGGGGAGGACCCCTGCCACTACAGGCAGCAGGGGTCCTCCGAAGCTCCCAGCCACCAGGGGAGTTAGGGGTAGCCTGCAGAAGTCACAGATTTCGTGACTTCCACGACCTCCGTGATCAAATCGTAGCCTTAGGCATAAGCTACGTCTCCCATCAACATCGTACTGTGCACACGACTGCTTATGTCAGCATAACTTATGTCACTCGGGGGGTGGAATAGTCACACTCCTGAGCGATATAAATTTTGCCAACGTAGGCAGTAAGGTAGACATAGCCTCAGATTAGCAGGATAAAGCAACAAGTACTTCCAATCTCTAGCCTGCTGCCCTTGTTTACCTGAAATAAACTAAGCCTTCCTTTGAATGCTGGGCTCTAATCCAGAAAAAAGGAATTCGTGAGTAAGTCACAGGCTTCATTTCAAGGTTTGACACTAATTGAAGGAGGCACTCTGAGGGTTTTACATGCTTATTTAAGCACCGCCTTGAGCTAGAAGTGGGATGTGGTTCCTCTACTAATTCTGCAAAAGCACTTCCATGCTGACCTATATGAGCCTGTTACTCTTCTGCTTGGCCAATGCACTCACAGACAACAGAAAACTTGCCAGACAACGGTACTTCTATGTTGCAAATAAATATCTACAAGGATTTAGGAAAATCAAACTTATTTTATCCGTAACCTGTTGCAAATTCAAATCCAAGGTCCAAAGAGCAGACCTTCCAGCATCTGTGTATACAGGGATGTATTCAAATTGACACACAGGAAGTCAACACCGCTACATAACTAACAGAGGCAATATGATTAGGGCCCATGTCTCCTATGAAAAAATCCCTACAAAACATCTCTTTGGTAGACTTGTGTTAGACACATGGCTATGCACTGTGACCTAGGTAATGCAGTGATAGGTACTGTACACATACCTGACAAACTAAGGCCTTCCGCTACACATAACAGAAGGTCCTATCGTTTCTGTCTGTGCTGAACCAGGGTTTCCCATTCTGAACTTCAGAATAATTTCTGAAACCGTACACAGGTCTAGGAAGATTTAATGTCAGTCACTGGTAGCACATTGACAACCAGGGGAAATAAAACAACATGCACCTGGATAGGCTGTAATCCAGAAAGGATGCAAAGAGAGCACAACATGCATCTTATAAGATGAGCATGGATATCTTGGGTTTTGAGTGTATTACACTGATCTCAGACTGCAACTTCAGAGGTTTTTATATATTTTCAAACAGTGAGAGATCTGGCTGTTCGCTTATCTGATTGTTGTGCAATCACCACACACATTGGGTGTGACAGCAGCCCTGAGCGAACCACACAGTTTCTAATATCTTATACCTATTACAACAGTTTGAATTTTAGAAGGCTGATATATATATATATATTCAAGCAGTAATTCACTTCATCAGCAGGTTCTTTAATAAGATTTATTCAGACACACGCTGGCTGTGCACTAGTGCCTGTACAAGTTTCATTCTGAATTTGTTTTATCAGCCTTATTACAATGATCCATGAACCATTAACCACATGTGCATCTTCATGCCCAGAGCACTCTCTAGTGGCATTTTATGAATACATCATAAAGACACAAAACAGCACCTTCCTTCCTGAAGGCTCCCCAAACTCTTGACGGGGATTACTTCATCCAGCACACAGATGCAGCCACTTCTGGGGTGGGTACATCAGATGTTGCAAAGGGATGCTTCCCCTTAACTAAGCAGCAGCCACAATTGCTCTTTATCCAGGGAGTTGCCCCTCTGTGCAGGACCGAGATGCAGATGCCTCTGGGTTCGGGCATGACAGCTGTTTATATAGGCACCCCTTGCCTGGCACTGCAAGCTGCTTCTGAAGTGGGGTGCAGGGCCCGCCTAAGCGCCACACAGCAAGACCATTCACTGTTTTAGATTAGAAGGGGAGAGGAATCCCGCACCCCACTGAGGCTGCAGGGGGATTCAGTGAAACAGAGCGGAGCCTCGGGGGGACGGGAAGGAGGCCTGTTGGGGTTACAGAGTTCCCAGCCTGACTGGGGCAACGAGACAGGGACCGACCCCCGACCCCCACCAGTCACCTGCCCCCGCCCCCCACCCGGAACTGCCGCCCCCCAGGCACCCCCCGACCTCCACTGTCCCCAGCACCCCGCCCCCATCGGGCACCCACCTCCGTCCCTCCTCCCCCTCCCCGCCCGGCCGCGGCCGCCTCCAGCCCGGCGACCCCCGGGGCATCCGCCTCCAGCACAATCCCTGAGCCTCCAACCGCCCGGCCCCGGCCGCAGCCCCTACCTCCGCCGAGCCACCCGGCCGCGGCCATGGCCCTCAGCTCAGCCTCCTCCGGGCCCCGCCCACGGCGGGCAGACCTCCTGCTAGCCCCGCCCCTCCAATCACCAAGCAGCTCCTCCTAGCCCCGCCCCTCCAATCACCAAGCACCTCCTCCAGGCCCCCCCGCCAATCACCAAGCAGCTCCTCCGAGCCCCGCCCCCTCCAATCACCAAACACCGCCCCTGTCTCTGCCAATCACCTCCCTCCAAAACCCCGCCATTTTCCCTTCACACCCATCACGCCTCCCCACTCCGTTCTCTGCCCAGGGCCGGCTCCAGGCACCAGCTTAACAAGCAGGTGCTTGGGGCCGCCAAGGGAGAGGGGCGGCAGGTCCCTCACTCCCTCTAGGAGCCATCGCGGCTTTTTTTTTTTTTGCTTCGGGCGGCAGAAATGCCGGAGCCGGCCCCGCCTCTGCCCCCGCCTCCATCCCCGTCCCCGCTGTGCCCGTGGAACGCTGCCGCGCCCTCCGTGCCAGCCAGCGCCCCTCAGAGCGCCCGTGCCAGGCTCCGCCCACACCAGCCAACGCCCCTCAGAGCGCCCGTGCCAGGCTCCGCCCACACCAGCCAGCGCCCCTCAGAGCGCCCGTGCCAGGCTCCGCCCACACCAGCCAGCGCGCCTCAGAGCGCCCGTGCCAGGCTCCACCCACACCAGCCAGAGCGCCCGTGCCAGGCTCCGCCCACACCAGCCAGCGCCCCTCAG
>NW_020664587.1:18140218-18140388 GCF_002925995.2 Terrapene triunguis
CCAGAGCGCCCGTGCCAGGCGCCGCCCACACCAGCCAGCGCCCCTCAGAGCGCCCGTGCCAGGCTCCGCCCACACCAGCCAGCGCGCCTCAGAGCGCCCGTGCCAGGCTCCACCCACACCAGCCAGAGCGCCCGTGCCAGGCTCCGCCCACACCAGCCAGCGCCCCTCAG
>NW_020664587.1:18140398-18193218 GCF_002925995.2 Terrapene triunguis
CTCCGCCCACACCAGCCAGCGCCCCTCAGAGCGCCCGTGCCAGGCTCTCCCCGCCAGGCTCCCCGCGCCATCCACACCAGCCAACGCACCACAGGGCGCCCGTGCCAGGCTGTCTGTTTGAGCCCCCACTTTTCTTCACCTTGCCCGACAGCAGCCCTTGGTGACCTGGGTCCCTGCTGAGGAAGCTGAGCCAGGGACCCAAATGGTGTTGGGGCCCACAGGCCGTATCCGCAGGAGGGCAGTCAGACCTGGCACACAGAGGGCACTAACAAATACTGTACCTGAAGGAGCCAGCATCAGTCCACAGCAGGGACTTGCAGGGACCCCAGTGGCCTCCGCTCTATAAATAATCGAACCATAGCATGTTTCCCAAGAATTAGCTGTGCAGGTTAAGTATATACTGCCTGAAACCCATGTGCACAGACATGCACTCCTAAAGACTCCCATCCTGAGAAAAATAGCCAAAGGGCTCTTATTTGGTGCAGATATTAACTGCTCATTATTTGAGCACTTCCAGCTGTACCTGTGACAGTAAACATATAACACTAGCCAATGCAGGTTGCACATTAATTAGCATTAAATAACCATGAAACTCACTTAGGGTCCAATTCAACTGCCCTTGAAGTCAATGGCAAATCGGATTAGCCCTTAGCACTCCTGGCTTCCCTAGTATCCCTCACACACCTAGCACCAGCTGCGCCCAAAATGCCATTAATCTTTCCTTGGACCCAATCATACCCTGAGCAGTCATGCCAGCCTTCATCACCTAATATCCCTGCTATACCCGATCTCAATACACAGGATCCCATTATTTAAACCCTAGAACCCATTCCTGCTGCCATTTTACCTTTCCTGCTCCCTTGACATTCCCTGCATGGCTACATTGTTCTTTACATCTCAAGACACAATTATTGTCCACTGAAGAATGATAGTTATTCCAGGGAAGGGAACTCCAGTTATTAGGAAGAGACAGGTAATAGTTACGGGAGATTCAATCATTATAAACATAGCTGGGTTTGTGATGACTGGGAGAACCGCATGGTGACTTGCCTGCCTGGTGCGAAGGTTGTGGATCTCTCAAGACATCTAGATAAACTTATGTGTAGCGCTGGGGAGGAGCCAGTGGTTGTGGGACATGTAGGTACCAATGACATAGGGAAGGATAGGAGAGAGGTCAAATTTAGGCTGCTAGGTAAGAGATTGAAGTTCAGGCCCTCCATGGTACCATTCTCTGAAATGTTTCCAGTTCCACGTGCAAGGCCAGTTAGACAGGCAGAACTGCAGGCTCTCAATGTGTGGATGAGATGATGGTGTAGGGAGAAGGGGTTTAGATTTATTAGGAATTGGGGAAACTTTTGGGAAAGGGGGAGCCTATACAGGAAGGATAGGTTCCACTTAAACCAAAATGGAACCAGATTGGCACTTAAAATTAAAAAGGTCATAGAGCAGTTTTTAAACGAAGGGCTGGGGGAAAGCCGACAGAGCACATGGTTTGGATAGTGACATTCCTTAGGGGAAGATCTATTAATGGAGATTCTCTATGTCCTAGTAAGGAGGAGAGGATGGAAGTTGATAAAATATGGGTAGGATCTGATGAGAAACAGTCAAATGAAAAAGATTCCCATTCAATTACATCATGTAATGGCAGACAGCTAAAAAGTGACATGTTTTTAAAGTGCTTATATACAAATGCTAGAAGTCTAAATAATAAGATGGGTGAACTAGAGTGCCTCTAGAGGATATTGATATAATAAGTATCACAGAAACGTGGTGGAATGAGGATAATTAATGGGACACAGTAATACCAGGGTACAAAATATATCGGAAGGACAGAACAGGTCATGCTGGTGGGGGAGTGGCACTATATGTGAAAGAAAGCGTAGAATCAAATGAAGTAAAAATCTTAAATGAACCAAACTGTACCATAGAATCGCTATGGATAGTAATTCCATGCTCTAATAATAAGAATATAGCAGTAGGGATATATTACTGACCACCTGACCAGGATGGTAATAGTGACTGTGAAATGCTCAGGGAGATTAGAGAGGCTATTAAAATTAAAAAATCAATAATAATGGGGGATTTCAACTATCCCCATATTGACTGGGTACATGTCACCTCAGGACAGGATGTAGAGATAAAGTTTCTTGACACCTTAAATGACTGCTTCTTGGAGCAGCTAGTCCTGGAGCCCACAAGAGGAGAGGCAATTCTCGATTTAGTCCTAAGTGGAGCACAGGATCAGGTCCAAGAGGTGAATATAGCTGGACCACTTGGTAATAGTGACCATAATATAATTAAATTTAACATCCCGGTGGCGGGGAAAACACCACAGCGGCCCAAGACTGTAGCATTTAATTTCAGAAAGGGGAACTACACAAAAATGAGGAAGTTAGACAGACAGAAATTAGAAGGTACAGTGCTAAAAGTGAAATCCCTGCAAGCTGTATGGAAAATTTTTAAAAACCACCATAATAGAGGCTCAACTTGAATGTATACCCCCAAATTAAAAAACATAGTAAGAGAACCAAAAAGCGCCACCGTGGCTAAACAACAAAGTAAAAAAAGCAGTGAGAGGCAAAAAGGCATCCCTTTAAAAAGTGGAAGTTAAATTCTAGTGAGGAAAATAGAAAGGAGCACTAACGCTGGCAAATGAAGTGTCAAAATATAATTAGGAAGGCCAAGAAAGAATTTGAAGAACAGCTAGCTTTACAGTTACGTTTAAGCACGGACTACCACGGACAGGTTTTATTCAGTTGTATTTCACAATACCAGCCGTAAACTCAGCATAACCAGGGCACTATAAAAGTCTAATTCCCTGTGGCAACACTTTCATAAGTTAGCCTCCACCACTTTGCACAGAGCCTGTAACTCCCATCCACTGCTCTGTCAGACTATGCTAATATTTTAAGATTCTATATTTGTGACAAAGAATCCCAAGTACACTGAAATACTGTGCTAAAAAGTAATAGCAACATTTTTTTTAAGTACATCAGAAGCAGGAAGCCTGCTAAACAAGCAGTGGGGCCACTGGACGATCAAGATGCTAAAGGAGCACTCAAGGACGCTCTTATGTTCTTAACCCTAACCCTGAGCAAGCTGACTAGAGACAGCCTGTGTTCAACAGTGATGAGCTCCACTGTGGGGAGCAATTTGTAGTTCTGCCGTTGTGAGAAACGATGCCCCAGGCATGACCAGGCTCCTCCCCAGCCAGCCTGGCCGCTTGCTCTGCAGAGATAGGACTTTGTGCAGAGATATATTTAAAAAATGAATGTATCAATTTACTGAGTAATAGCCTCTCCCCAAAGAGAAATGGGAACATCCCGCTTGGGCGTAGAGGAAATCAGGTCTCCAACAGGCCATAGAGAGTCCTTCCCAAGAAGCATTCTTGGACCAGGCTGTGACTAGTGCTCTGCTGGCTCTAACACCTGATCTACACTTAAATTTTAGGTCAACATAGCGACATCAATGAAGGGTGTGAAACCTGACAGTGTAGACGCAGCTCGGTCGACAGCAGAATGCTTCTGTCAAGCTAGCAACCATTTCTCAGGGAGGTGGTATTCCTACACCAACATTAAAAAACCCTTCTGTCAGTATAGACACAGTCTATGGGCTTATGCCGACACAGCAACGATGCTGAGCTATGCTGGAATAGTCTCTGTTGGTCTAGAGGAAGCTGATGAGGCTCTGGGTAGGCATACCGAGAGTCCTAACTATTCCCTGGGCTGGAGTGATGGAGGGAACACCACACAATATTTTTAACATTGTGATTTTAAATATATAAACATCTTACATGCCTCTAGTGTCTTTCATCTCAAGTCAAAGGATCTCAAAGTGCTCTATAAACCTAAACCTATGCCAAGAGAAAGTCCATACACAGGGATCACTGCACCCACCACTGAATGGTAGCCACCTCAGGGGTGAAACATTGAAATTGTTTAATAGCACAATTGTACTCCCCTAGGACAGAACTGAGAACAAACCACCAATCGTTCTGCCCAACATGGCTGATCACAGGAGGGAGTCCCACATGGAAAGATGGCAGCTGTGATACAGCTTAGGTCACGTCTCTACTATGGGGACTCTAGCAGCGTAGCTAGGCACCACAGCTATGTCGGTATAACCCTGTAGTGTTGACGCAGGCTACAATGATGAAAGGGGTTTTGCCATTGCTGTAGGAACTCCACCTCCCCGAGTGACAATAGCTAGGTCAATGGAAGCATTGTTCTGTGACTTAGCTGCATCGACACTGGGGGTTAAGTTCATGTAGCTACAGCAGTCCGGGCTGTGGATTTTTCACATCCCTGAGAACTGTAGTAGCTATGTTGACCTAAGTTTTAAGTGTAGACCAGGCCTTAGTCTTTAAGGGGAGGAGGACAGAGTGGGGAACAGTTGCTGCCTCCCTGGAACCAGCTCTCTGTGATCTCTTACAGCATTAGCACAAGTCACAGCTTCAGATTTAGTGTCTTGAGGATTGATTCTAGGCTACATGTTACTTCCCTGCTCCATGAGTGGAGCGCCCAAGCGAGACTACAATACAGATACTATTCCTACTTGCTATTGAGGGAAAGCTCAGGCATCTCTGCTGAGCCAGTTAGTGACAGACCAGAGTGATGGATTTTGAAGGTTAGTACATCTGGAGGCCTGTAAGCTAGCTGTGTAAATGCAAGTGGCAGCAACAGGGATACTGGAATTGACGTTCCTCCTACGATGAGAGAAAACACGATACAAAGACAAAACCCTAATCTAGACTTCCTCCTTCGTCTGCAGCATCTGTACCAACCTATGGATTAACTTCAACATGTATATGACAGAGGGTTGTACCTGGGTGGCACTTGCTGATCTCCTGTAGGAACGTGCGTGTATGGGACCCAAAAGGCAATCGCACCACCAGCTGAGCATCTTCCGAGTTTATCTGGACAGTCACATCAGAACCTACACATGGCGGGAAGAGGAGAGTTGGAATTAATGCTGCTAAGTTTGGAGAAGACACTTACGATTTCTAAACACTACTTTAGGTGCTGCATGCACACAAAAGCCACGCCAGCACTGGACATGCCTCCACATCCGCAGTACTCAAATTAGTAGAAAACCACGCCAGCTGTGAGGAAAGAAATCAGCTTCATCACCTCTTTCAGTTTCCTGTATTTGGATGAATTTCTTTTATTTTTCAATAGGATTTGTAAATAATCATCATTATTATTCCTCTAGTCCCTTTCAGCCCAACTAATCCCAAAACATTTTTATAAACTTAAACTAACAGAAAAATTAGACAAGGAATCCCTACCCACGCCACTGAAATACAGTTGCATTTGAACAGCACTTAACACATTTTGGGGGCTTTTACAATTTAAATAAACAATAATAGTATCCAGCGGCTACTCCAGTGAAAGCTAGGGAGACCAACTAGAACTCATCTTTTAGCAACAATCCGGAATCATTTAGCCAAATGACTGGTTTGGCAATACACTGGTTAACCAGTAATAGTGTCCAGATTGATAAACTATCCAATCATAGCAAGACAAGTCTCCATCACTGCACAGAGTGTGTCCAATTCGGAGCAGCTCAGCCCCAGACATTCCATAAGCAAACCTGAGCAAACTCCACAAACCAAAAATCGTGGAATAATGGTTCATACAGAGCTTGTAACCTCAGTATACGGGAATCTTTCTTGTACCTCGTGGGAATCATAGCAACAGAAGAGACTCACCAATGATATGAAGGTCACTGTCAGGTGTAACTGTCAAAAGAGAAAAGCAATTCCATTAGAAAACCTGGCAAGTGGTGCCTGGGCCACGCTGCTACTATCCAGGGATACTACTTCATAAATAGCTCAGACAGACAGACCGACCCGGAGCACCCTCTGATAAGGGACAGAAAGGGAGGCAGAAGAAATCAGAAAGGATAGGAGGCCATGAGTATTATTTGGTAACTCTAAGCTCTCCTCTTGCCAGAGCTGGGGGTGCAGAGGATAGTTTGGGACTTGGGTTCCATGGGGTCCAATGCAGCCTGTTTTCCTGAGAATGTTAATTAATTACACTGGCTTCAGCTGTTTCAAAGTTACAGCAAAACAAGGCAAAAGGTGATCCAGTTTCCAAATTTCAGGCAGCAGTAGAACAAAATCCAGATTCTGTTCCACACACAGATCCTCTCTTTGCCTGCCCCCAAGAAAAGCTGGCACCTGATTGAACTCTGAGGAGCAGAAGCTAGAACCAGGAAGCGAGTGAAGGATGCAGAGGACACTCTACCTTCTTCTGCTGCAAATCCTTCTGTGATCGGCACAACTCTCTCCAAGCAGACATCCTCAGCTGTTATAGCCATTCGCCGATGAGTGTACAGGAAGATCCTGCAGGCAAAGCGCAGGGGGGTAATGCCACCTCCATTCCAGCATCAGCACTGAGCTCCCTGCAAGCCTGGTTCAACACCCTCCTATCCCAGCACCACACTCACCTGCTAGCACAGCCCCTGCAGCTCCTGTCCCTGCGCCGTGCCTGCCGGAGCACCCAGTAGGGTGGGGGTTTTAATTAATTTATACAAGTTGCTGGTGAAAGGTACCAGACTAACAGCCCTGGAGTCTAGGTTCCTCTGATTAAATACAGATCAGGTATAAAACAGGTAGTGGCAGGGCAAACGACCTTCCCTCATTACTTAGCCACCCCAACATGGACAGAGCACCTTTGGGGTGGGAGGGGAGTTCATGCACTCTCCATGGGCCATTCAATTCTGGGGCTTCCTGCTGAGACTGCCAGCCAGAGGACCCTGCCTTCCCCATATGAGTGGCCCATCAGACATTGTCTCAAGCACCTACGCATGCTCTCCATGGGTCCGCACGAGGCCCAGAAGCCGGCTCTCCACACTCTCCTCGCCGGCCAGGATACCCTGTACCGCATGCAGCTCATGGTCAAGGAATGGCCAACAGAGACACAAATCCACTAGAGCAGCCAGAAAGGCAGGACGCTGAGCTCTCTCGTCTTTGACTGCAGCAGCCACCGGCTGCTCAGCCTCTGGGTTTCCTGTCTGGAGCCTCCATTCGCATTCAGAATCAGTTAGGAGCCAGGTGTTCTGCCACCTTAAAATTCCTCCTGCCATTTCAGCTCAACCCTGGATCCTCCCACCACGCTCTGTCCTGGGCCATTGTGTGTTGTCAGTCGCCTCTCGAGAAAGACTCTCTTCCATCTGCGGTGGTGGGCGGAGTGGTCCAGTTCCACTCTGCCCCAGCCACGCACGGAGTTGTAAAGCATGACTGGTGTTTCGGATGAAAGGTGTCAGGGGAAGGTTTTTGGATCAATTAGGGACCCTAGAATTTAGCCCAATATTATTAGCACAGCACTCAGGCCAGTGTGCCATGAAAAGGACTGGGACATACAGGTTGTTTTGGATTAACAGATGGCCTACAGGTAATGATCCTGTCTCCACTGATGCTCAGTAATTCTGAGGGGCAGAAACGGGGGACAAAGGAGTGTGATTTCCCTGGTAATCCCATGCCACGTTCACTTATCTACCAAGAAATGCTGGTGCAAAGGATATGATCAGGCAGGTCTGTCCATCCGCCAGGGTCTCCTGAATAGCAACTGACTGGTCCATCCTTCAGGCTGGAACGCAAAGGGCTGCTGTCAGTGAATTACGTATGTGAATTGGCCAAGCTGATTTAATGCACCTCTGCAACAACCAGGCCACAAGGTGGTGCCAAGCAATGAAGATACTGCCGCACTAGACCGTGCAGTCAGTGAGCGGCACACGCTGATCTGACCGTGGCTCGGGGTTGCATCAGCACAGGCAGAGTGACTCAGCCCCAGCCTGTGGCAGGGAAACAGGCCTTGTCTGCACTACAGACCAAGCCATGCTACCCGGCAGCGTACCCAATACAGGCCGGTAATCGATGGCTATCTGCAATGTAAATCAGATACGTACCAGCTGCTGTATTTGTACCAGATCCTTCCCCTGCTGCCTCCTTCCGGCTAAGGGCTCAGATTGGAGATGCAGACGAGATCGCTCCACCTCAGATGCTCCGGCAGTCGCCTGAAGCAGCTTCGGCCAGACCCACTTGCTGAAACGGTGTCACGAGAATGCTGAAATCATGTCTGCTGCCAGACTCCTCGGAGCTCCGGCCCCCTCTGCAGCTAGAGCCCCCTCTTCTCCTGCAGACCTCCTCCCCACTTCCTCTCCACCCCGCTCCAGCCTGGCTGCTTTCCCACTTCCTCTCTGGCTTGTTCCATCTGCTTTGGCCTCTTCCCCCTTCTTGGTGTCCCAGATCTCCGCATCAGGAATCTGGGCATCAAAGCAGGAGCAGCTGGCAGGGCCATATCTATGGATTTGAATGGGAGCAGCATTCCAGCTCCGGTGATCCCTTCAGACCCTCACCTCACAAAGGAACAGGCCGATCTTTGTTCTGTCTCCCAGACACTGGCCAGATCCGTGCTCAGACCCGGGGGGAATCTGCAGTGATTTCAGATGGATCTTTGTTCCCTTTTGGAGCTAGTTCTCCTGACACGTCAGCAGGTTTTTCTCACTGCCGTCGGCCCCTCGGTGGAGCACACAGGACATCGCGGCAAGTGGGTTTTTCAGTTCATAGCCTCTCTCTAAGAACACTGTCCCATCACCTGCTGGCACCTGGAGCACATGCTGTGTCCAGTGTTTCTGTTGCACCAGGTTAGCTGGCGCCTGTGCCCCTTGCTGTTCTCAAGCTATTTCCTTATTTTCTCTGTTAATTACCTAGAGCCAAGCCCTTTTCTGCCTATGTTTTCCCAGCCTCACCTCTCCGTGGTGCCTGTCACACACAGGGACAGGTGATCAGCCCTCGGGGCACTGTACGGTACCTGGCTCCAGGCTGCCATTTGACATCAGCAGTCTTCCTTCAACTCCCAGCATTCCTGCTCCCGTCCTGCACTGAGCCCCCACATGTAACCCTTTAATGACATAACAAGCAATGTATTATGTCATCTTACAGACCACGTATGAATGAATAAATAAATACATTGTCCTTCCCAGGGTTATCAGAATGCTTCAGAGTCATTAGATAATCACCGTGATTTTTCTCTAGGATTGCATTTCCCCTTGGACAACCAGAGGAGACTCACTTTCGCTTCCTGTGTCTCAGGCACTGGCCCAGTGCGGCAATGGTTGGATTTCAGACAATGCAGGGGAAGGGTTAAGACTAAGAGCCATTATTACAAATACATACATAAACAAACATCACAAAAAGCTTTTTAAAAAAAATAAAACTCAGATATCGGGCCTAAACTACCAGACAGTTTCCCCTTTAAAAAAGAGCAAAAAAATTTCCCCCAAAATGTTTTTTTCCCCTTCCTGGTACTAAATATAAACAAGTCTCCAAAACCCAGGTATTTTCTTATATTTTATTTCCTGCTTTGATTAGAGAGTTTGGAGAAGATTTTCAAAACTGACTAGTGATTTTGGGTGCCAAACCCGAGACTCAAAGAAACTTGTGAATTTGCTGAAAGTGCTGAGTACCCATGCTTAGAGAAACCAGACCTAAAGGGAGCAATATCCCTGCTTAAAGCAAATCTCATTTCTACAGAGCATTCTGAAACAAATCTTAATCAGAGCAAAGGAGACTCCAGGACTAGCGAAGATTCATTTCATGGCAAAATTCAGAAGACCATCTTCGTCAGCCGCATCTTACTGAAAACAAATCATTTCCGGTTAAAATACAGTAACATCTTGTGCCACAGCTGGTGTGAGCAAAATGTGAAGCATCTGCTTCATTATGCAAATCAATCATTGCAGAGCCTCTCTGGGAGCAGGTGCCAGAGCGAGGGCTTGTCTACACTTAAAATCCTGCAGCAGCGCAGCTGAACCAATGCAGCAGCACCACTGTAGCGCTTCACTGAAGACGCAACCTATGCAGACAGGAGAGCTTCCCCCCATCGGCGCAGGAACTCCACCTCCCCAAGAGACCATAGCTGTGTCAATGGGAGAAGCCCTCCCCTCGACAGAGTGCTGCTCGGGGGTGTGGATTCCCCCTGAGCAACGTAGTTATACTGACATAAGTTGCTAGTGTAGACCAGGCCCAAGAAACCAAACCAAACCCTCTGCATACTAAAGACAGGAGACCGTGGCTTCAATTAACAATTGTCACGATCGAGTTCCAGCTGCATCTGACATGGCCAAGCAGTTATGCAACAAAACACCTGCCTTTGTTCTGAGCATTCTCTCATGAGGCTGGGGCTACACCCTCCCTCCCATGCTCCCATCATGAGTGAAATGGGGGGAGAGGGGTTAATTCTTCAGTGGTTTCTATACATTCAGCATGTGTGATGCTGCTGACTTAGAGCATTACCTAAATGTGAGACCATCCCCAGTCTGACGGACAGGGATCTGACCGGAGGCGAGTCACTGCTAAGAGGAGAGAGAAGAGGGCTGCTTCTGGAGCAGACAGAATGGTTACACCAGCTATGCCTGTGAGACAGCCTTTGTGGAGGGGGAGAGTAGAAAGGGGTTGGCCAAAATACTCCATTTGCTTAATGTTATTGGGGGGAAATTCTTATTTGAAGAAATTAGGCGCATTGTATAGAGTGTTATAAATGACTGGCTGGGCCCCCAGCAGCACCTGCTGAGCCAGCCCAGGCTGGAGTGGAAGTAGAGGGGTCAGGGATATTAGGAAAAAAAACTTGTTTTGCCAGTAGGCTGCTGTAGATGTTTTGTTCCATCTGCCCTAGAGGGACACTGAATTCCTACAATTCTGCAGCTGTTTTTTCATTTTCCAGGAGCCCGAGAATGTGACGCCATTTCATGTTTCGTCTCTTCCAGGTTTGGGGAACGATTATGGTGTAAATATCCCTCTTCTAAGCTAATGCCCCAACTCGTTCCATAAATGAACATTCCTGGCTGTAGGAAAAAAGCACACTTGCTACTCGAGCCCAGGCTCCCGCTAGCTCCTTAGCAGAAGCTCACAACAGTGGGAAGGGAGGCGGCAGACTGCAAGGAAAGCTTAGCCTGGGGATCGCAAACTATAAGAAGTATCTGTAAAATGCCATAGGGGACATTTGTGTGTGTAATTTATGCCAGCTCAAGTATAAACATGAGCATCGAGGCCTGCCAGCCGCTGAGGTTTGCACCCAAACAATGATGGCAGGATCAAAGGCAGTTGTTAGCACAGTCTGAATTTTTCCACTAGCACTAAGCAGTGCCCGGCTTATGATTTGTCATAAGCCAGCCTTTGAGGTCCGTAACAAATAAAACCCCACCTTTGGGGTTTGTAAACACATCAGAACAAATCGGCTGTGGACTAGGCAGCACAGAGTAGGGAAGCTAGTAATGGGAACAAGGAGTCCTGCACAGAGGAAGGGGCACACTGGAGACTTCAAGGAGTTTGGTTGAAAATAATAACGAGTCCCCACGCCAGCGAGAGGGAGGTCGCCCGGCACTTCCTAGTTTAGGCGTCAACAGCAATGAAGCGTTCACTGTACAAGTTGTTTCAGCCACATTCATCACCCAAGGGCCTGCCAACCACCCTCCCCCACTCCACAACTGCCTTGAGTCACTGTCTCCCTGAGCTCCCCAGCACGCCAAGCCCTGACGCAGGCTTCAGCCACGGCAGAAGATCGCCTCCAATAATTAAACATGGAGATTGATAAATATATTTATTTATAACGCCTCTTCAAAGGACAGATTCTGAAAATAGAATAACAGAGTACAACAATCACAACAGAGCTCATGTCAGCACAACTATCAGCAACACAGTTACCAGCAGTCTCTGCCTTGTGGTTTCCAGCAAACATAATTCAGTTACTCAATCAGTATCAGCGACATTTGGTGCAACAATAGGTCGCAGCAGATTCTTTTACACACAGACTAATCCCGGATTAAAAGCATGGTTAGAATGAACCATCCCTTATGATCCCTGCTCCACTTTTATTAGTCACCCTTTAGATAGTAAAGACTCCGGGACTGGCAAACAGGCTCCTAAGACATATGTCCCACTTTTAGAGAAACCCTGTTTCCTTGGGTACGATTCTAGAGAAGAAATATGGTGTTCCTAATTCAGCCCGCCCAGGCAGAAGACATTCCATCATCATCATCAGTGTGGTTATAAGCTAATTATTGAGGTGAGTGCTCAGAAAAGCTACATTGCAAGCAGGTCACTACCCCAGATGGACTTTGCTTGTGCCTGGATTTATGGCAGAATTTTCTGCCCTTTCAGAGGCTTCCTCCACCCATCATTCTTATACCTGGACACATGGGCGGTGGGTGAACCACAGGCTTGGGGAGGATAGCCCCTGACCTGGCCCACCCCTTCTGCCTGGGGACCTGCCCCTCCCACTCCCCTTCCCACCCCAAAGTCCAGAGCGCCCGCGCGCCCCCCTCCCCCGGTCACCCGAGCACCTCCAGCCCCAGAGAACCCAGTGGGTGGCCCCCCACCAGCACAGGAGCCTGAGTGGGCAGGCAGTGCACAGCCTCTCCTCAGCCCCAGAGCACTGGGTGGGCGGCACATGACCCCGCCCCCCCCAGTCCCGGAGCACCAGGTGGGCGGTGCATGGCCCCCCTCAGCCCCGGAGACTGGGCGGGTGGTGCACGACCCCCCTCAGCCCCAAAGCACCGGGCGGGCAGCGCACAGTCCCAGCGCCAAGGGCCCCCCCAGCACTGGGTGGCCTCAAACACCTCAAGTCCCAGCCGCCCTATCCCCAGCCAGCTTCCCAGAAGAGGATCAGCCTGCCTGAGCTGGGGCCAACTAGCAGCAGGAGGGGGTCTTGGGGCAGAGCATGGGCGGGGCCAGGCGGGGATGTTTGGGGAGGCACAGCATCCCCCAGCCTATTAGACACGCCGCCCCTGCGGGATGTCATTCGTTCCAGGTAATCCCAAATCTCAGGCTAGGAAAGTCACATGGCAGTAGCCCCAGGCAGCTTCACTTTGTTTGCAAGTCACATAGTCCTACAGGTTTTTGGCAGGGAAGAGTGCAGCTTTGCAGCCTGCTTAATGCGTATGCTGTGTGTCTGCTCTGTTCCCCTTTGGATTTCACAGGGAGAGGCACAATCATGAGGGTTTAAGGTTCATTAAAAACACAAGATTCCAAAAAGGAACTAACCGGGGAAGTTAAAACAAGGCTTAGAGGTCGTGTATGGAACTAGGAAACAGCAACCTATTCCTACTCAGAACTACTAATACGAGCTAACCTAAATCAACCAAAGAATCAGATACACGAATATCAGCCAACCTTCAAGTCAGCTGGGCCAGTGACTGTCAGCAGCGGGGCTGCCACCTCAGACCAAGTCCAGGTCAGATTTGTGCTCTCCGGCCTATGGATGGGTGGTGAATACGTACAGCTAGGGGAACTGGGGAACTACGGCCTTCAGGGGTCAGTGGGGCCATTGATTAGTCCCTGATGTGGGGCAGCGTTTACCAGGATGCTGGGAGAGTAGCCTAGCCTCAGGAGATGTTAAGACAGGAGGTTCTACAAACTTGGCCTTTAAGAAGATGCCAATGATTTCAGCCGACAGCTCAGGCCAGTTGGTTTACTGGCCAGGGCAGCTCTTGGGTTAGGAATCCAAGGGTGTGTCTACATTTAAGCTGCAGCAGCACCGCTGTAGCGCTTCAGTGCAGACACTGCCTATGCCAACGGGAGGGGTTCTCCCATTGGTTCTCCCCGATAGGCAGCAGCTAGGCTGAGGGAAGAATTGTTCCATCGACCTGGCGTTGTCTACACAGGGGTTAGGTCGGCACAGCTACATCTCCCACAGGCGTTTTTCACATCCCTGAGAGACGTAGCTATGTCAGTGTAAGTGCCCAGTGTAGACCAGCCCCAAGTCCTGCCTTGCCCCCTCAACAGCGTGTTCCCTTGGTTAGCACAGGCACCTTAGCTGCTCTTCAGAAGCATAAGGGAAAGCTCTCCCTGCTCGGATACTCCCATTAAAGTGTTTTCCTACGTTGGGGGAGGGCTGGGGGTGTGTGTGCAGCAGAGGACTGTGATTTCACTCAATCACCCTCCCTGCTACACAGACAGCTGCTTTACATGCAAACAAGGCGTGAACGGTGGCAGAGTAATTCACAGAGTCCCATAGTGGCGGGAGTTTGCCCTCTTCACCCCCATCAGACAGGAAGAGGTGCTGGCACTGAATGACTAGCGCTCAGAAGGGAGGGGGTTTCACTGAGGGCTGCCCCACAGCAGCTAGCCAGCTCCTAATCTCTTCTGCAGAGGCAGCATAGCCAGGAGTCAGTCTGGCAAGAAGGAAGCATGTGGCACAATGCCTACCCTCTCCACAGGTCCGGGAGCCCCACATCCATCCCCACGGCCACTAGTTTCCACCCTCCCCTGTATCAAATTGGAGAATCCACATGGGAGAGACTAAGGGTCTGTCTACACTGCAGTAGGACACCTGTGGCTGGCCCACGGCAGCTGACTCAGGCTCGTGGGGCTCAGGGTGCGGGACTGTAAAATTCACAGTGTAGAGACTGGGCTTAGGCAGAAGCCCAGGCTCAAGGACCCTCCCACCTCGCAGGGTCCTGGAGTCATCTGACACAGGCCAGCAGTGGTGTTTTACTGCAGCGTAGACATACCCAGCTGCACTCACTGGGGTCTGTATTTCACAAACACCCATGGGTGCTACCCACTAACTTCCATGGGCGCTAGCCAGGCCTGCGGGTTCCAGCGATCTCCCTTCCTGTGATGCTGAGTCACTAGATGGAATTTTCTAGCCAACCTTAGCTGAATTTAAGAGGTACAGAAACCCTAGATCTTGTGCCAGTTTTAGCCAATATTGTGTGTGCCCCTGAATCCTTCCCTAGTCAGTCTACGGAGCTCAGAGGGTCATTGCTTAACCCTGGAGGAAAGTGGAGAGGCTGTAATGCATGGCAAGACCCACACCACAGGCCAGGAGTTTCAGGATTGGGGCCAGAGCCACCTGCCCAGCGCCATTGAAGTGCACGTTGCCATCCAGTTTCAGGCAGCTCGTTTTAGGGGTAGCCTGGCAGCATTCCTGGTAACAGAGACCAGCTGCTCCTGTGGTACAGGCTGGGCTGGCGGTCTTGCAGACTTTGCTACATCCAGCCACGTAATTTGAGCCAGTCTTCTTCATCTGCAGGAAGGAGACAGACATTAGCAGCCTTGGGCGTTAGCACCCCTCTGGGTTCTTGCATTCATGTTAATGGGACCAACTCAAAACCCCAGGCACATCCTCCTGGTTCAGAGGCAGAGGATGCGCAGAGTCAGCTTTAACCAAAGCTGCAGTGCCCATATCAATACTCTAGTTGAGGCCCTTGTTGGAATCTCCAAGAGGTCAAGGACAAAGAGAACCACAGAGACTCAACTACTCCCTGCCCCAGGTGTTTGTCCCAGGGAAGTTTGCTGTTGATGACTCTGCATTAGCTGCTCTGTGGATGAAGCCCTCCAGAGCTGTCAAGATGGCACAAGATCCACAAACATCTCTATGCTGCAAGTGCTGTCAAGAGCCCAGCATCAGCTGTGAAATGGCAGCACTGACGGAGCAGTGTCAGATGGAGCTGAGACCTGGCCTGGAGCCCTTCAGTGCTGCTCCAGTCACAGCTCTAGTTAAGAGGCACAGCTCAGGGTGGTTAAAGAAGTGACAAACAAGTCCCGTACCTCACAGAAGTCGAATCCAACGATGCATTGAGCAGCAGACTTCTGGCCTTTGAAGCATCCATCTCCATTACAGGAGAAGGTTGTGCACACTTTCCCCTACAAGACAGCCAGGAAAGACACCGTGAACAACCACCACTCCAGAGAGCAGAGCTACCAGAACAAGGTCTGACGTTTAAGTCACTTTCCTTTCGCCTGGTCGTTATGAGACGCTTGTGTGAGGAGCTAAAATTCACACAGGGAAAGCAAGAGGTCCCAGGCACCCCAGCATCAGCAGATTGCCCTCCAAGAGCCAGGTGGCTATTGGGCAGTGACTGGCATTGTACAGGCAGTGCCAGCAAGCCCAAATCTTCATTGACAAGACCATCTTTCAGGGGCTGGCAGTCACATCGTACAACATTCACTGACAATACAAAAAGATCAAAGAAAAATCACCTCCCAACACCGCAATGTTGCAGAAAGCTTCACTAACATTGCACCCTAGCTGGCAAGTGCCAAACCCTCCTCTGCCTCCACCCTCATGGAGGGGGCTCTGCAGGGTCCCACAGAGAGAAGCAATCTCCCAGCCATCATCTGGGAATCTCTTCCAAGAATCAGAGGACTGAGATGAAAGTGTCCTGTTATTGATCCCTCTGGTCAATCTCCCCAGGGGCTGATGCATGACAGTCACTCACTCACTCACTCACACTCTCACTCTCACTCTCACACACACACACACTGCCCCTCCCTCAAACATGGTGTGTAAGAGCTTTGGCCCCAGAGACGGATCCCAGGATAGCAGTCTCAGAATCTCCTCCCAGTGCCCCAGGACCTTCCTGCCATTCACCACAGCACTGTGAATAGGGCTCATCCTGCAACTAGTATTCCAAGCTACTTGGATTGGCAGCGCATGGAAGAGGAACATTTGGCTGGGCTCGTTACCGACCGTATCCTTGCCTGGCTCTATACGAATCTATTCCCTCTCACAGAGGCTACATATTGACCTTTGAGAGCAGATAGCATGGGGAACATTTCATCCACCAGTAAAAGGCAGCCATTTCTGGGGTGGAACACCACAGTTTAACAGTTCACAGCAACACTACTCAGCTTAGCATTCCCACTGGCAACATGCCTACACAGCTCTGCTGTCTGATCATGCTGGAAGGCAATACTTACATTTCTGGGAGGGGGCTTCGTGGTGGTGGTTGTGGGAGCTGGAGTGGTGGTGGGCGGCAAGTCACCTGAAACAGACACGAAAGGAGACTGGTGAGACAGAGCCCTCCTGCCGCTCTGCATTTCCATGTAGCCTTGGGACCCGGGGCTAGAATCCAGAACGTGGCCAGAGACGGACGCCCCAGTGGAAGCCGCTGGAGTCATTTTAACATGGGGATTTACATTAGTGCACTTCAATACAGGAGACGGGTATTCAGCAGCCTCATTCCAGAACGTGAACCACATCGGTTACTTCCCACCAATCCCTGCTCTCCCTACCAAAGCTCAGGTGTGTTTGGTGCCTAAGAACTGCCAGGCCAGGCCAGGCGTCCATCTAGCCCAGTATCTGGTCTGACAGCACCTTGGAGACAAGTTCAAAGAACCCCCACAATGGACATCTGTGAAATGTCCCTTGTAGGCAGGTTATTTCTTCCTCCGGTAAGGATTGTTCTCTGCCCCAAGCCCTTCTATTTTTTGCCCCAGCTAATGGAACTGTGGATGTTTTCATCATCCAGAGACGTGTCTAATCCTTTGAGAAAAAGTCTTGTCACATTTTTGGACTCTGACATCTTGTGGCAGCAAGTTCCACAGGTTAGTTAGTGATCATTTGGTCACTAGTTTCACCTTGGCACAACGGCAGTGAGTGGTCTGGGGAGTGGCTGAGTGAGCCAGTCACACTCCTAATGGGAATCTGAACAGGTGGCTAAGTCCAGCTATGAGCCTGCGTGCCCCCCAGGACCCAGCAGAGCAGAGTCACTCCTAGGGAGGAGACCTGGAATTCACCCAACTTGCTGGCCTGACTAGAAGGGAGAAGCAGGACGTGCTGCACGATCCCGATAGTGGAAGAAGAGAGAACCCGGTGGGATGGAATGAGGGAAATCAGGAGACAGGGAGGCTCTCGAGGTGGCGAATGGGTGACTGCGATGCAGCTAGAGGAGGCAGTAGTAAGAGAAACCCCAAGTGCACGCAACTGAGCCACTAAGACAGCTCTGCCCACTCCATCAGGGCTGTGGGTATCAGACTTTCCTGCCAAGACATTGCAGGATGGCTTTTCCAGAGAAAGCATCATTAGAAAGCTACAGTGCTCCTAGGAATCCGGTGCCTGGCCTTCGCCAGCGATCGTAATTCAGGTAGTTATCCTGCAAGAGGCTTCCTACGGAATCCCTCTGGCTGAACCAGAGCCATTGGGAATCCAAACCCCCACCAGCACCAGAGCTGGCTCCTGAGCCAGACTCTATGGCCTGGGTGGGTTCTCCACATGGGAGGGGAAGGCACCCATCACTGCTGCCCATGGCTTCCTTTGGAAGGGTAGGTTCTAGTTGCCTCTGCTGCTGTGTCTTGCCTCCAGAAAAGCGTGTTGGATGGAGACTGCTGTCACGTAGGAACTTCAGCTACTCTACGGCCCCTATGGGCTTCAGAGTCCCAGCGGGATAGACTCTGATCCCGCACCACACACACAGAACCGAGCACTCAAGGTGAAGGCCCCTCAGTTGTTAGTAGCACAGACTTTCAAGACTTTCATGAGAGCAGGTCAGAGTCGGGCAGAGGGCCATGGTTACACCATGCATCAGCCAAAGGGCAGGGGAAGCTGGTGAGAGTACAAAATAAACCCACTCCTCCACTCAGATGGCAGGCGCCCCAGGCCCACCCCCACCATTCCAGCCCTACTCCCTCTGCCTTAGAGAAATAAAAGCCACAATGCAGCAGGGCCCCATGGGAGAGACAACACACGTCAGTCTCTGGCCACGTGCAATAGAATGAACCCTGAGTCTCCTGCTCAGAGTGAGAAGCCCAGTGCAGGTGGCCAGTGGGCCAGGCTGTTCCCAGCAGGCTGGTTACCGTAGGCGGTGGCATTGAGTTGCAGGCACAGGGACGAGTTGCAGCACTCCAGGATGCACTTGCTCATGCTCACGCTGCTGTTGGTCACACACATCTCGGTGCTGTTCCCTCTCCCACACTCACTGCTGCACTTGGCTGTGTAGTTTGTATGGGTGAGACGATAGAGCTGCAGGGACAAGGGAAGAGCCAGAGCCATGTATTCAAGATGCTGTCAGCCACACTCGGCCCATGCGCCCAGCACTGCTTTAAAGGGGTGGTGGCTGGCGGAGCCATGGAGCTCATGGTGTGGGGTAGGCTCATCTCTGCACTCCCCCATGCCACTGAGAACAGCCTGAAAAACTGCACCAGGGATTGCTCTGGGCACACTGGAGCCAGGGGGAACCCCTGGAACGGGGGACACCCCGATACAGCCAACAGACGGCTCTGACAGCAAGGAGAAATTGGCAAGCTCTAAGGTGAGCTAGTTCTATCCCAGGGAGCAGGTCATGGGAGACAACAGGCTGCTCCTGCGAGCACTAAGCAAAGGCAGGTTTCAGAACATAGGAGACAGGATGGGGTTAAGGAGGAAAGGATGGTGGGGAAGGGGACGGACAAACCAGGGTTAGGAGTATGACAAAAAACAGTCAGAGCAAGAATAAGTGACAGACTGTGCAAGAGGAGAGCGAGAACAAGAACAGGAGCTGGGCACAGGTTTATGAGCCCCAGGGTTACCAGGCAATAGGCTGGAGAGGGAGGGAAATATTGTGACTCACACTGCATCCTCCTCCCCCACCCCCAAAACACATCACAGCAACCCAGGGCCTGGGAAGCTCCTGTTTAGGCTGCCACTTCTACGGCACCTGCCTGATCTCCCTCCCCTCGCGCAGGCAGAGCCAAGACATCAGACAGGACGCTCGCCCACTGTCTAGGAGTGCTGCCCCCAGGGCGTTGGTGCGAGCCGGTCACTCAGGCAGGGAGCAGCAGAGGTGACTGGCACAGTGCCCACGCGGAGAACTCCCCTACCTCACAGTGAGTCTCATTGTGGCAGGTCACGGTGTCATTGGCATAAGCTTCGTCCTGGTAGCATCTCTCTCCAGAGCACTGAAAACTCGGGCAGGTGAGCTGCGGAAAGAGCACACACACTGCGAGGGCACAGACCTGCCACCTGCCCGACCCCGCCCAGGCCAGCCCCACGCTGGCAATGCACCCAGCAGCGCTCCCCTCGGCTGTCATTTGCTGCTGCCTTGCAGATCGCTCACTCTGCCTCTGGCAGTGTCTGCTCAGCTGCCCTAGGATGGACTCTGTGGTCTCATGCAGCACCAGGAAATCCAGCTTTGGGGGAAGCCTTAATTGTCAGCTAGGGTAGCTTCTTATCAGCCACCCCCTGGAGCCCCGGCCCGCCCAGCAGAGCCGCAAAGGAACTCTGCTCTTCTCTCGGCTCCCCACTCACACCCCTCCCACCTCTCTGGGCTCCTGGCAGAAACCCTGGACACTATTTGGCCGATGGCAGATTCCTTACAGGTGTGTCTTCTGTCCAATTCGCAGAGTGGTTGGAGACCATCCATGTGCTGGAAACAGGGGAAGTCTCCGGAACAGAGGGGCTGGTGACCGAAAACGCACCAGGAGTAGAGCTCGGCTCTGGAAGATACAAGGTTTCCGAGTGATAAGTCATCAGGAGGGAAATGTATCTTGTGCTCATAACAAGTTGAGAGCGAGGTGTCCGGAGAAGCTGCAGCCCTTCCCTTGCATAGCACGCTGCCTGATGGGCTGTACAGAAATCGGCAGGGAAACCGTGTGTGGGATATGGAAGGTACCAGAGGGGAAATACTCTAAATGTGAGCGTCTGGGGAGCCAGAGACCATGTGGGGACAACACTCCACTGCCTGACTACTAGCATCAGCGATAAACGTGTGGCTGATTCTATAGCTCCTCCCTCACCGCTGGGACCTCCACTGAAGGGGTGAGCCTGGCCCCATAACCCTGCTCACCAGTGACGCTTTGGAGAAGTCTTTCCTAGGATTAGATCTGCCTCAGAAGGGAACAGGCTGGTAGCTGGGGAGGCAGGTTAAACCACAGCTGCATGGAGAGAAGAGCTCGGCGCACGAGTCAGAAACGCTGAGATTTTTCCTGTGTGTGGTTTCCCTTGTGGGCCCCCCCCCGAAACATCTGGACAGGGCGGGGCAGGCGTCCAAACAAAACCTGTTGCTGTTGCCACCTCTATCGCAGTTTCCCCAAAAGGAGCCTACAGTTCTCCCCCTTGGCCAGTCTGCACCTCACCTGCTGATGCAACAGGATTCCAAGAGCTAAAATGCAGAGTCAAAATGCAGAGCAGGAGGAACCCTGGAACAGAGAGAGGAGATTGCACAGCTTGTAACACCTGCTGCCAGAGTTACTCTGCTGCTGAATACGCTGCATTAGGGAAGTGTCGGTGTTCTCACACTTGGGCTCCAAGGCCAAGACACTTTGAGTCATCGGCTTTAAAAGTCCTGGCAGAAGAGGGTGTCTGGGAGGCACAATGGCCACCTCTCTCCTACCCGGGGGGGGGGGGGGGGGGGCACCCTGTTGAGTCAATGGGCACAGCGTGTGAGCAGGAAATGCTGCAGGAGCCTGACCATGCTCTGGAGACAGCAGCTTTAGCTAGAGAGCCATACTCCCTCCTGACTGTCCTTGGACTGCTCTCTTCCCAATTCACTATTTTTGCTCAATAAGAAGACTGATTAATCACTTGTCAAGGCAGCATGAAGGGCACCCCGAATCCAGGACTGAGTCCTCCAGGATAGCCCCAATCCCATACAAATGCGCTGTGGAGGGCAGAGGGAGCGTGTCGCAGACACAGAACAGCAATGCTGTATTCACTGCTCAAGGGATGGGGTGAGCTGTAGGCATCGCACAGTTTACAGGAAACGTCACCAAGGCAGCAGCGTCTGAGCAGGATGCAGCCCTGAGCCCTGGGCCATCAATTCCCAGCAGGAGCACACCGTGCATGGGCTGTGACACTGCCTGGGGCATGCCAGCACAGGCAAGGGACGTGAATACCCTGCCATTCCTCATGCCACACAAGCGACACAGCCATTGTCTAGAACTGTAAGGGCCCAGGTGAGCCCGGAGAGGATATTATTTGTGGGCCCTTTGAGAGGCCAGAGGAAGCAGCTCTCACCAGCCTGGGCACTGCCAGGAGAGCAGAGGCACTAGCATGGCAGAGCACCACAAAGCTTCAGCCCAGCAGAAGACCCCTCGTCGCAGTGCTGAGTTACCAGGGCAAGTGGCGGAGCTGCCTGGTCCAGTGATGTGGGGTGTCCTGGTAGCAGAGCCTCTCCCACAGCACTGGGGGAGCTGCCTGCTGTCTCCGAGATCCCTGGCAGTCACCCCCCGCACTAACAGCTGCTCCCTCCACAGCGCATCAGTGGGGCTCACACCAGCACATCCACCCCGTCACACTGGAGAGTGCACGTGGCGGCCGTGTGTGGGGCACACACTGTAACAGAGTGCAGGAACCGCAGGCTGAGACTAGCCAGAGACTTTGCACAATACCTGGGCTGCTGACCACACTCAGAGGCCATTGCTCTGGGACACTGCTAGTGCCAGCTCCACGGTACATGAGCCCTGTGTTTTCATCTCTCCCCCAAGAACTCCGTGCTGCCTTATTCCTCCCATTCGCACTGTGTGGCACGTGTCCTGGGGTGAGACTGGGTTTAGTTCATTAGTGGTTCCAGCACCAGCTACCCAGCAGCCAAAGCAGCCTGAAGGCAGACGTCTGAGGGGGCAGGGGAGGAACATTTTGTCATTTAGCAGGTTTGCTTTTAACAGGCTGGGATTGTCACTGACACTTTGCTCCTGAAATGAAGTCACTTACCTCGGCCTGGAGCGACCCGGCGTTCCCAACCTGCCATCTTCAGCCAGGGAGGCGCTCGCACCAGCAGAACCCTGGGGGCGGGGGAGGGAAGACAGAGTAAGAGCCGCATCTCACTGCCATGGGACCCCGCTGTGAACGTAGACTCCAGCCTACACCCATGATACAAACTGCTCCGTGCTGACCTGGCTGCAGCTCCCTGTGAGCCATAAGGCTCCAAGGCCAGCAGGATTCGGGTTTACTTTCCTGAGAGGGCAATTCAGAGCATCTCAGGACCTTGTCAAATGTCAGTAACTCTCCATGGCTGGCAGTGGCCCTTCCCCCGTGGAAACTCCCCGGGTTGTGTGTTTAGAACACGATGGAATTTGGGCCAGCGAAGCACGGGTCTGGCCTCTCAGTTGTCTGCGGTCAGCTCTCCTCATGGGCCTCACTATCCCCAGATCCAGCACCTGCTGCCCCACCACTCGCCAGAGCATCATGTGGGAGAACCAAGCTCTCCTTTGACATTACACTCCTAGTCCTTGTGACTGAGCCTACCCCGCCTGGCGGGTGCATCATACAGCCCAGTGACACCTGTCAGGGGCCTCGTTCCAGGTTAACAGCCTCCTCATCTCAGTCGACTTTGCCTCTGAACCAAACGACATACCAGTGTCAGCGCAGGGCGTTCTTTCACTGCGTCATTTCGCTGACCCTCCGACTAGCTCACCGTCATAAACTGCCTCCCAGTCCTACCACGCCGCCCAGCCTGGGCCAGCAGCCAAAGCCCCCCGTCCCCTCCAGCAGCTCCACACTGAGAGTGTCACGTCTGCAGCATGCTGCAGACAGACGTAGGGGCACAAGTTTAACATCAGGCTAATGCCGCAAGGAGGCCTAAGCCAAACGGGCGGCATCTGATCTCATTCAGAAAGAGCTTCCTGTTCCCACCAGACCTGCCACGGCTGCCCTCTGAACGGCTGCTGGAGCCAGGGGGCTTCGCTGCTCAGTGTGGATTATGTGGCGCCCGTGGCTACACCCAGGTATTTGCAGCTGGAAGCAGGGTCAGATGCAGCTCCACCCGGGGAGCAGAGCAGAAGCTCCCTGCCTGCAGCGGGTGCTGGAGAGAGAGCTGGCTGGACAGCCCTGCAGCACCTTCCCACCTGGGCTCAGGTTCCAAATGGAAGTGCCCCTTGCCAGCCCCTCTGCTCCTGCAGCCCAGCTCAGCAGGGAGCTTGAGACGGGCCAGCTTTGTCCTGATCACAGCCCGAGTCCTAGATTTAACTACACAGAGGTGCTACCGGGGGGACAGTTCGGGGGCTGCAGGCTGGTCAGACAGGCAAGTCAGCGCAGCTTTAGCAACACTGGAGAGCGCTCCATGGCAGTAACTCCCAGAGAGGCCCTGGGGTATCGATCAGAGATAAATAAGATCCACCCATAGGAGGGCTACACACTGTGCTGGCTAGTTGTGAGAGTCACCCCAGGGAACAAAAACAAAACCGTGCGACTGGCAGAGCTAACCATGGTTAAGCCAGGCCATGTCCACACTACAGCCACGCGGCACTGCCAGGGCACTGCAGCCAGGCCGCTGACAGCAATCGGGGTTTTCCGCGATGCTGTCACTGTTACCCACCCCGCCGAGTGATGGCAGCTGGGTCGACAGTAGCACCCATCCGTGGACCTAGCTGCGCCGCTGCCGGGGGTTAGGTCTGCATGGCTGCGGCTCTCAGGGGTGTGATTTTCACCCCTCTGAGTGCTGTAGCTATGTTAAGCTAACTTTTTAGTGTCGGCCTAGAATGGCGGAGGCCAGTGCTCACTGTTCACTAGTATCCGCACAAGGACACCTCAGCCATGGGCAGGTAGCAGACAGGAATCAGAATTCAGCCAGAGACCCAGGAGGCCTCAGACTCATCGCTCCACTACTATAGCTATTCTCCAAGGTGCACTTTCAACCAGCCCCTCAACCCCCAGAGCTCCCCACCCCCTCTGGATGATTCTGGCACGGCTCACGCTGGGAGTTCTGCCCTTTCTTCATTTCACCAGACGTGTTTAGTCCAGCTTCCCAATCAGCCCCCTGGGGGACGCAAGTCCCCCACTGCCGCACCAGAGAGGCAGCTCTCCCTTTCGCAGGAGGCTCTAACCTGATCCAGTTTGACAGAGGTGTTCCCAGAAACCCCCAGGCAGACTAAGCAAGAACAGGCAGCTCAACTCAGTTCACCCGGCTCCCCTTCACCCTCGCCCCTAGCTCTGCACCCAGCCATCCAGCTCCTCTCTCCCTTTGCTGAGCCTGGGAACGTCTTCATTCAGCTGCCCCAGTGGGCTCACGCTGTTAGCCCCCAATGGAGCCCAGGCCTGGGTCCCTGCCCCCACCTGTGCCTGCCGGGGCAGCTCTCGCCTCTCATGCTGCTGCTCCTGCTTCACCCAGGGACCCTCGTCACCCTCACAGGTTTCTGAGCCGAGGGGCAGAACTGCAAGAGATGCCCCTGCCACCACCCTCCTCAGGCGCAGCAACAGGGGCCCTTCCAGTCACCGAGGCAGCCACAGCAAGTCAACAAGAGCCGAAATGGGCCTCAGGGAGCAGGGCTCCACGGGGGCCGACGGTCAGAGAATCTGCCCACTTCCCAGAGCTCCCCTCAGGGCCTGAGCTTCCGCAGTCTCGCAGCACCATGTTAATACGTGCAGAGCGCTGCATGGGCACAGGGCACTCCCGCTGGCTCGTCCCAGGGAGAACCATGCGGCCCTGAGCTACGGGTTATGGTTGCCTCCAAGCCAGCGGGACAGTCCTGCCTGGGGCCTGCAAGGCGTTTCCAGCCAGGCCAGGCCCTCCCTCACTCGCAGCCACCACGTCAGACGCAGCGCTGCCCAGACTCGGCAGAGGTGGGGGGCTCCCTGCCAGGAACTTGCACTGAGGCAGCCCATGCTGAGTTCTCTTCTTGTGCGGCCAGTGGGGCTCCTCGGTCTCTGGGCTACTGACCCAGCCCCTCCCCCCTACTAACACCAACGGTAGGGCATTCCTAGACACGGTCGTCCAGCAACAGAGCCACACTCTGCTTTTAACCTCAGAGGCTGCCTGGGCTACATGGAAGGAAGAGCAGGAGTTGAGACTAGATAGATCCTGGGGGGTCTCAGTGCAGATTCTTGTCCCCGTAACACTGCAGCTGGGGGAGCTGCACAGTGTATTGTGCAAATCCAGGGGGCTAGGGTATCGTGCTAGACATTTAGGAATGTGGTGATGGCAGAGATTGTTCAGCTGAGCAACGTGAGGGCCTAGCAGACGCAGTACTGGGAAGGATGCAGGCTCAGACCCGGAGTCTAACCTCAAACCTGGCACAACCATCATTTTGTTTCCCGTAAGGCTCCCCAAACTCATCAAGGCTGCCATAGCAACCAGGCAGCAGCATCGTCCAGGGGCTCAGAAAGAAGTAAACACACATGGGAGCCCCCGTGCAGCTCCGTTGATATAGCGACATTGTGTTTGCCTGAGTCTCACAGGTAATTCGTAAAGCTGCAAACAGACCTGGTGAGCGGCAACGCCTCTGGGTTACTGTGTGGCTAGGCATCGGGCAGCAATTAGCCTCTTCTATTCAAAATAAAGATGTGAACAGCTGGGAAAGAGGGGCCTCTCTGCCAGGAATGAGTGAGCCTGTAACTACGGTGCTCGGCTCCCACACAGGAAAGGAGGGGGCTGGTGATCCTGCACTCAGCTCAACCCTCTGAACCCTGCATTAGGGAACACCCGTCACATTTCTCCTTGGGCAGGGACGAATCCTTCTAGAGCGAGTACTGGAGAGTGCAACGATCTCATCTTTACCCAGTGGCCTTTATGAAGAACCACCCCAGGGTTGCTAAGAACTCTCCCTAGAGGAATCACTTCACCCATCTTTAAAGTGCAAACAGCGCTGAGATACATTTCACAGCAAATAGCATCACAAGAGTCCAGGGGAGCAAGGGAAGACAAGTCCCCCCCTCATCCACATGAAACTGCAGAAGAGGGGAGTAACGTGAACAGCATGTAATTACCCGGCCTGCAGTTTGCCAGGATACTGGGACTTACATCCCCAGCTCCCACGAGAAGTTCCAGTGAGCTAGAAGACATGACAGGGTAGATCTTGCCATTTGTTACAGCATCAGTTGAGTTATGGAACACACTGGACTTGCATCTGGGTTCCCTTCACTTCACTATGGACCAATAGAATCAGCAGCATAACTCTCCCCCTCTCCTGAATAGCTTACTTTACTTTTCACCTTTCTCCAACTGCCAAAGCCGCTTTCCTGGTGGATAGGCTGATGGGAGGTCTTATGCTGCGCAAACAGTCTGGAGCGAGGGTAACAACCTCTGAACACACATACGAGAGCTCATCTCTAACACAACAGCTTCATCTTTCACTAGTCCGCAAACCTGATTTAAAGCTCCCGTAACTGACCCTTGGGCCCCAGCTTTAGGACATTGGTAAAATATCAGCCAGCTATCAAACCAAGAGCCAGAGGCTCTGTGCTGGCCACAAGGGGCCATGGCCCCAGTTTACTTCTCATCCGAAAGTCGGCCCTACGCCCAGCTCGTTAAACCTACTAAGTCCCATTCTGGCCCTTCCCCTTTTGTTGCCCCATTGAGAGTCCCTCCCGGAGATAACAACCGTGCAGAATTCATTAGGTGACAGCGCTAGCCCCAGCGGCTAAGGGAACCCGGGCACAGGCAGGCCAGACAGGCTGGGTTTAGGTCCGGCTCACGGGCTGACATTCCTGCTTGCCCCGTGCAGAAGGCTCAGGTGGGATGTCAGGGGCACACAGGCCTTTTGCCAGGCCCCTGCATATGGGGATTTTCACCTTGAATGGAGAAGGGAAAATACTCGCAAGAAAAATGCCTATTTCCAAAAACACCCCTCCTGGCCCCTTGGGGTTTAGCAAAGAACAGCACATGGGCCTGATAGTTCTGGGGCATAACTGATGTGGAACATTCACAGCTAAAACAGCCTCCACTGATGGGAGAGGGAAACACTTCAGATTGTAGAGAGCTCCACATCCCTTCTGCAGTCCCTTTCTCAGCGACGGGCACAAAGAGAAGCTGTCTCCCAGTCCCCTGGCATGCCCAAGCCGTGCATTTCCATGACAGTGCCACCCTGGCTAGCTCCGGCTACAGGCTGCTCAGAGAGGCAACCAAGTGCAGGAATCACTGCTGCTGAAAGAGCAACACCGGCCAGGCACATGGGCCTTGCATGAAACACCCAGTTTACACACAAAAGCACCTCTGCCCTTTGTGCAATGATGCCCAGATAAGGGTGTAACAGGCTGGGGCCCCAAAAGCCACCCAAGGAACATGTGCAGAGACATTTCTCCTCCCTCTGCTTGTTGGACGGGAGTCTGGTTATAATCAGTGCAGCAGTGTTGGAGCGACAAAGCCAGCCCAGCTGGCCCGATCCACCGTGCCACGGTCAGATACCAGATTGAGCGACCATCGGTCAGATCCAGCGAGGCAGGGACACTGGATCAGTGAGGCTAGACAGGCCCATTGGTCTGATGGAGGATGGCAGCGCTTGTGGCCAGAACTGGTTTATTATTGGGAGGTGCTGAAGCAGATTCCCAGCACCATCACTCGGTGCATTCTGGGGAGTGGGGGCCCCCCTCAAGCAGCTCTTCAGGGGTCACCTTAGAACATGTCCAGATGCCTCACTCCTTCCCACCAGGTCTGTGTGTGGAACAAACCCATCACCCTCCTACTGCCAGCTCGCTCCTTGGAGCGCACCTGGAGCCCCGGCTGGTTCTGCGGGAAGGGGGACGGTTTCCTCACGCTGACTGCAGGGAGCCTTGCACGAGACTTTCTACTGAAAATTATTTATTTATTTTTTACAAGTCTTGCTGGTTGCCTCCGCCCCTGCCTCCACTCACAGCAGGAAGGGGTCACCCCCAGCTTCTAGGGAACCAGGCAAGCCTGTTGCCACCAGTTACGATTTTATCAGGAGTCTGGCTGTATTTGGTATTTCTCATAAACCCCCAGCTCCTAGAGTCCAGTGATTACGAGAGGATCTCAGCTTTCATTTACAGTAAATTTCTAGCCCTCCTGCCTGTGAAAGAAGCTGAAGCTGTGAATCCTACAGGCTCAAAGACCAGACAGAAATAAAAAGAACCCAATTTTTAAAAAAAGCTCTTGATTTTGAGGGCCTGGCTCATCCTTTTTGAGCAGTGAGGGTTGGCACAACTGCCTCAGGGTAGTCAGACATCCACTCCAGCTAGCCCTGACTGCAGCCACTTGTCCAGTACGAATGAGATGGAAGCCAATACCGGGTGAGGTTCCCCTTCCTACCCCGTCCCCAGCCTTCGAAACAAGGCAGAACCCAAGCAGCTCTTGCATCTGGGCCAGGGCAGCAGACCTGGGCCATTCCAGGGTGGGGGCTGGAGCTCCCTTCAGGAAGAGAGCAGGGAGCGATCAGATTAACCTTTCTGAAGGAATGGAGCAGGCTGGAAATCAGCTCTGGGCTCATGCTGAGCCGAGCTCTGTTAGGAGCAGTCAGTCCAAGTCCTGGGGCCACCTTCCTGATACATGGCAATGCACCCAGAGGATCTCTGGCACTCTGGGGCTGCACAGGGAGCTCCAGTGGGGAAGCCTGGTGGGGTTTTGATAGCTTTGGTCCCTGCTTCCCCATAGGCTCTTACCGAAAGACCAGCCGCCCCTGAACAACACACAGAGGTGCTGGAAGTCTCCTTCCTCACAGCCACACCCGGCTCCAGGAGAGATTACAATGAGTAAGGGTCAGGTCCAACCACCCGAGAAAGGGGGCTTCCCCCCCAAGGCAGGGCAGGGGAAGGACAGCCCATTGCATCAACTCACCCTGTCTGTCTGCTCTCCGCAGCCGTGATCGCCCTGCAGGGAGCCGGAGTGGGGAGGGGGGTGCCCGTGCTCGGCACTAATTACTGCCGGAGATGCATGTAGCACAGGTGCTTCACTCTGGCACCTGCCAAGCAGCCCCACCTCCCCGCCCAGGAAGAGTGGCTCAAACCATTAGCCAGTGAGAGGTGTTTGTTCCCTGCCGCTCCCAGGGATGCAGAGGGCTGCAGGGTCCAGGGGAGGGAGACAGGCACAGCTCTGGGCTGCATTAACCAGAGAGACAGTGGACATGGCTCACCAGCCAACCTGTGTGACAGCAAAACTCCTGAGGGGCTGCAGGTGGGCAAGAGTCAGGGGCAGCACAGCCAGTGAGGGAGCTCTGTCTCCCTCCACCCCAGGGTCCCAGCAGTCAACGGAAGAGCGAGGGAGGCAGGGCAGGTTCCACATGCACAGACAGCTTTACTTCCCTGCCAACAGCAGCGTCTGCATTCTGAGCACAGTAACGGGCATTACGGGATCCACCCTGCCACATGGGCAGAGCATGGCGCTGGAAGAGTGGCCAGTTTGCTCTCTCATTACACCACCACTTCTCCTGCCTCTGACTCCATCCCCCCTACGGGGGCTACAAAAGAACACAACTGGGCCAAAAGGAGCACTTCTCCATAGGGGGTAAAGACACGGCTAGGCAGGCAAGCTGGCTCCCAACCCCCCACGCTCAGTGCCAAGGCCAGGCAACCTGCCCTGGAAAATAGCCAGCCCCTCTTCCAGTGCCTACACAGGTTAATACAGCCTCACGTGGCCTGCAACAAGCCATCATCTTCTCACCCAGCTGCAGCCTCTCAGTTATGGACAGGCCAGTCACATGGACGACTCCTCATGGCAGCACTTCAAATTCCTTTCACTTGGGAATCTACTGTTAGATCACCCATGGAACCGGGGAGTCCTCCACACCTGCCAAGGGTTGAAGGGACAGATTCAGCTTCCTTGTGCACTCAGCCCAGAACAAAGAGGGCTAGTAAGAGGCACCTACGCCACCATGATTCTAGGATTTAGCGCAGACAACACAGACAGACATCAGGCCCTGCTCCGAAGAGCTCACCCTCTGACCCACAGCCAGGGAGGAGCCAGGAACACAGGCTCACCCACATCCGGTCGCATGTTCTCGCAGAGGACACATTGCAGAGGAGCTAATAGGCAGCCCCTAGGGCTTAGCAGGTGCAGTTCTCCCAAGGCAGTTCTAGAGTGGGGCTGGGGACTTCTCAGTCAAGGAGACTAACTGGTGGCCCCAGCTGGCTCTCCCCACTTCCACCTGCCACCCAGTACATGGAGCTCTCCAGGGCTTGTACAATATAAAAACGGCCACACTGGGTCAGACCGATGGTCCGTCTATCCCAGTATCCTGTCTTCCAACAGTGGCCTCTGCCAGATGCTTGAGAGGGAATTAACAGAACAGGGCAATTACCGAGCAATCCATCCCCAGTCCCCCACTGCCGGCTTCTGGCAGTCAGAGGCTAAGGGACAACGGAGCACGGCTGCATTTCTCATAAAACCCAGAAGTCTAAGTATGGAGACCACGTGCCATTCTCAGGGGCAGCCCCTGGGGACATCACCCACATGCGCTGCTGAATGTAACAATCAGCAGAGAGGGGAGTACTGGGAACAATTTTGTGGCTCTCTGCTCATAGCAACTGTCTGATCAGCCAATCCTTTTTCACCAGTCCCCAGCCTTTGTACACTCTGCCAGGGCAGAAGAGGCAGGAGAGGTTGTCCTGACAACCATTAATCACTGTCCTAGGTGCACATGCTATTAGGTTACCTGTTCCCTACTCTGGAGCTGGAGGGGGATGGGTGCAGATGAGCCATATTGCTTTAATCCCAGGTACTTTGGGGAATGGGAAGGTCTTTGCGGCAGTAGCTTGAGCTATCCCATAGGGGCAGCTGTTCCTAGTATTCTGGGCCTGTGAGATTTCGGACCCAGATTCTTTCAGCTGCCTTGGCACAATGGTTCTGCTGCCAGCCCAGGTGTGAGCAGGACTCGGTCGCAGCGCTGAAGGCTAGGAATGGAATAAGGAGCGGTGCAGGAGAGCCCGTGAAGGAGAGTTTTGTATCTTGGCTCTTGACATCTGATTCTAAAATGCTATTCAGCGCTTGATGAACTCCCTGTACCGCTCCCAAGCCCACAGGAGGCAAGGCTGCCCTGTCCCCGATCACAGACGGTCACTGTGAGTCCGGAACAGAGCTAGGATTAGAATTTGTGACCCAGCTCTGCCCTCAGTCCCCATCCCCTCACTGGGATTGCGATGCCGTTGTGCGTGTTACCGAGGAGCACTTGGCTAAAGCTAGTATTTTCCTCTGCTCTTAGCATGACGTGTGGGGCTTTCCCTGCTGGATACAAACCTCCGCTGTTATCCAGGGCTCTGCTGCTTTGACACTAAGGGACTGCAGCGAAGTCCACACAGGGACTGCTCCCTCACCTGCTCCAGCCTGCCCCCCCCATCAGAAACTGCCTTTGCCTCAGCACAGCTACCGCTGGGATCCGAGCATAGGGGCTGTTGCCTCTTCCCTAGCTCATCTGCAGCCATCTCCAATGCCTCCTCACCCCAACATGGGAGGACACCTTCACTAGATTTCACTATCCCTTCAGGGTCAGGAACAGGGCTGGAGTAATTACAGTAATCAGCCTGCCAGCCAGACCCAATTAGCCTTGATTACTCACTCCCTTTCTTCCCAGACCTGCTCACCCTAGAGAGCTCCCACCACTGGGATTTTAATGTAGCAAAATGAGCCAAACAAGCGTGCCTGGCGGGCAGAGGAGCCCAAGGGAAACCCTGTACTTGCTGCAGGGGTAGAATACAAGCCCCAGCTGCCTGTCCCACCTCCTAGGAACATGGTCTAGAGTGATTCTCCATAGTCCTGCCTCACCTGTGAGCACTGGGCAGCAGCTAATCACTGGTACAGTCGTGCTCTGCACTTCCCCCTAAGGCATCTTGTGTCACCAAGCTAGGGGGCAGAATCACACTGGCTGGAGAACGGGCTGAGGGTTCAGCTCTCTGGAACAGCAGCAGACCATGTCCCGGCATTTCCTGATGGAGACACCCCTACAGGGAGACTCCTCCCCCCCCAAAAAAGTATGAACTTTCCCTGTTTCTGTCACTCACTGATCCAGCCCATCAGGCTAGGCAGTGTGTGACCCTCCACTCTAGCCATGTCCCCTGTAATCCAAAATGGGTTTGGTCCTTTCCGTCCATTCATCTGCTGGGAGCTGGGAGGTGACAGAGCAGCTTGGTGTGAAGCCTGTTTCTCTTAAGCACAGTATGTGACTAGTCTCCCTGTTTCAATGGAAAGCAACACAGGCAGGGGCAGCTGCATACACTGTGGCATCAGAGAGGAAGGCCAATGGTGCCAGTTTTGTTTCTATTGGCCCAAGGGGGGGCAGCACATCATTCCATATTAAACACACAGATATTAAGGGTTCCTGCTTAGGGATCAATACTGGATGTATCTCAAGGGGGGTTAGCACCCGAGATTAGGGAATTACTCCATTCAACCACGCTCCAAACAACCTGGAAGTTAAGCTGTGCATATTCACTGCATGAGACCCATGGGGCAGCTCAATGGCTTAACCACGCCTCCTCCTGCAGTTTCCAAGTTTCTTCCAGGACAGACTCCTTTTCCCCTTGTAACTGAGGGGCTTTGCTCAGACCTGCTGAACAGCCTAACCTTTCCCCAAATACGAGAGCTTTACAATGGTTGGTGAAGCTTGAGCACTCACTGAGAGCAGCTTTCAAACTACATTCTCGCGTAAGGGTTTGAGACCTATACTGTACTGTTACATCATCTAGCAGCTAGATTCTAGCCAAGTACCAGAGCAAGCCAATCAACAGCAGGGATTTCAAACACAGGCCAGCTGTTCACATAGGGGAGAAAGTCACACACTTCTGCAGGAAATTCTCAAATCAATTTGAGAATTCTGGCCAGTCCATACACAGAGTGATGAAACTGCACAAGTTACATGCTAGAGACGACTGGCCTGGATCAACTTCCAAGACTGTGGCTGGGGTGCCCTCTGCTGAATAATTCTGCAAAAGCTTGCTGGGACTGGCTAAACTGACACTGTCTGGCAGATTGCACATTTGGATAATGATGCCACTTTGCCAGAGAAACTGCAGAGCCGACCGTCACAGTTCAGGGCCACTGCACCTGTATTTCCCTGCTGTGTTCCAGCAAAGGCACCCACTCTTGGCTTCCAGCTCCTCAATGGTTGCCTCTCCTAGATGGAAATCCACAACTCTCTCCCTTCTGACCGGGGTATTTCCAGGCAGCACCATTCCCTGGCCTTCACTGTGTTACCCCATCAAAGACAGTCCATCTAAACAGACCTGCCTGCTCTCTCTTCAGAGACAGCTAACAGTGTAATTGGTACAGTTACAAGCACCACATAGGTCTCTCTATGCAAGCCTACTGTATTCCTAAGCAATACAGAGAAACAACAACAATAGTGAAAGAACCCACGCATATGCTAATAAGCTTACCAGGGGACCCCCCCCCCCAAATCCCAACATGGATTCTGGCAGGAGCAGTCCTCCTTTAAATCCTAACACCGGGAATTCTTTGTGTTCACAGCCTCAGCTCAGAACAATCACACCCATAACACCTTCTGTTTGCCCTTTATACAGGTTTGGAAACTCCAGACCAAAGACCCCTGTAGCAGGTAATTAGCATACAATGGATCCTTCTCCCCAGGCCTCATCTTCAAAAGGTTGCCTTGGAGGAGAGAATGTGCATTTCCCTCACCCCAAGGTATTTCCTACAAAATCCACTTCACACGTATTGTCCCCAGAGGGCATTAGTCTCCTCTCCCTTCTAAAGAAGTCCCCACCAATCTCACAAATAGTTGCATTTCCAATACAATATCCCCCAAAGGTACTAACCCTAAGTAGGGTTTAACTTCATTCAATAAAGTTCGTTGGGGGTGTTGTCAGGCTGTCACACTGACACCCACCTTCGCTCTCTGGGAAAGGAACAAGGAATTGGGGTTAGTTTAGGACCTTCTATTGCGTCTTCCTCATTTCGATCTGCCACCATACTCTCAGACAGCAATCACGCAACAAAAACACACCACTAGCCCCCAAGGAAAACCCTACGCAGAGGTTCAGGCATAGGGTTAGCCATACTGAAAATGGAGTTTAATCAAGCAAGGACCTGATTCTCATGGACATACACTGTTTGAAACAAACACTTGACCACCAAATATTGACCTGGGCTCTCCCCATTGCAGGAGAGATTAAAGCTGCCTCATCCCTAGGAAAAGAAAGGCTGCCCCTTACATTATTCATTCCAAGCAAACCCCTGCCCAGCCTCCTACATCTCCCTCCTCAGCTCAAGCGGCCTTACAGCACACGGATAGCACAGTGCTCAGGAATGGGCTGATGCTAACACTGCTTTGAGCCAAACAGATGTAGTGTGATGGGGATATCCAGAATGTTCCATTTCCCAGCAGTTCATGTTAGATGTTCAGGAACAGCAAGACTAAAAAGGAACCTACACACTTGACTCATATGCTGCCATTACTGTGGTTAAGTAATAGAATACGACGAGACTGGTGGTTGTTTTCTTGCAGAACAAGGTCAAGGGGACGACCTAACCACCGCCAGTGCAGAAGCCTCCAGACACTCACTCCATTGCAGCGGATGCTGTCGTATTTTTCATCAAGAAAGGGAGGGAAAAGCAATGCCCCTAAAAACTCAAGAATGCTGACAGAACTGGAAACCGCCTTTCACACTACCTGCTGCTGCTCTTCATTTTCCTGCAGTGCCACTCACACTGGGTAGCTCACCAGCTTCCTAGCACCCAATTCCTCCTACAGTAACTGCATGGACAGAAACCAGGACTGAAAGGGAAAACAAGAGTCTTATTCACACGGCTCAGTTCAGAGTCCTGTGGACCTAGTGCTCACTTTAACTTGGGATGTTCACGGGTGGTTTTTAAAAAAGTCAATCCCACCAAAGCAGCTCAAAGAACTGGAGCATCAGAGAAGCAACGATATTACACTGGGAGTTGTGATCTCTAATAGCTGTGTGCATGAGAGATTCTTGATATTTTCATCGAGTTGAGCTCTTCCTTACCAGGCTACAAAAGGAGAGAAGTTACTCAGGACTTCCTACACTAAAATCAGTTTATTTTTGCAGTATCTTTTAGTATAAAATACATTTTGGACCATCACGACTGTGCCTTGCACAAGAAGGGACTTACTAGAAAGTGATTCTACAAAGTGTCCTTGAAATGTATGCTCATGCGGAACAGAAAATGCAAAAGTAGGGAGAAGAAAGCACAGGGCTCAGTGTGCTTCACCAAGGGCCTCAGAGGTGCCAAATCCTCCAACCAGAGAAAGTTACAGCAGCCCTTGACGTTTCAAGTCTTCATAAGTCTTTTTATTCACCACATTCCCACTGGAATCCTCATATTCCTCCTAGAAGGGAAGCGAGAACATTGGTAGTATCTGGGCACGGCATGAAATAAGAATGGGAGAGTGTAACAGTAACTGAGGTTTAGCTCCACCAACAGCAGCCTGTCAGCCCCTCAAACTAAAACAGACTAAGATCCCCCCTTCTGCACATCTCCACACGGGGTCTCTCAGCAGACTCCCAGAGAAGGATAAATATTGGTTTGCAATGAGGACTGAGCTGGAGCATGCTCAGTTGTTACACTGCCTGCCGCTGTCCACTCTATCACAGCTTAGCTAAACTCAGCAGGACAATGGCAAATTCTGTACTAAACTGGATTTCACACTGCATTGTACGCTCATTCTATAAACAGTCTGCTCCATCATGGTAGGTCCCCAGGGCTACAATGGAAGGGTCTTAGTTACAATTTTAACAGAATGACTATGAAATCTCTCACCATTTAGATTAAAGATACCTCCCTCCCCTCCCTCCCCCCCCATTTCCAAACAGGAAGGGTTTGGACACTGCAGAGGAACGCTCTGAAGATGCCTAGACAGAGAGAAGGGCTGGTGTCATACTAACGAGCAATACATTCCCAGCCAGGCATGTGCAGCTCGACACAGTTCCACCAACAGGAGCTCGGTTACAAGCAGGGGGGTCTCCAAACATACTCCCCGGCATTCAACAGATTCCCAGGGAACTGGTACCTCTTTTGCTGGGGCTAGAGGTTATGCAGGGTAACAAGAGAGATTCAGCCAAACAGTAATGGCAACACCTGAACACCGATCCTCAGCTCACCTCTGTGTCAGGCTGCCATCTCTCCGAAGCTTTCTGCTGCTTCAGCTTTGCCCACACTGCGAATACAAAGTAACACTGGATCAAAATGCCATTTCCCTTAGTCTAGCGCTGTATGTACACTGCTGGCTCTTGAAACACACTCCCCTCAGCATCACTGGCTGACACGGATTGCACAGATTACTCAACAAGAGAAGCTGGCTATGACAGCCAGGTAGATATCCGAGCAGCAAAGAGCCTCAGACAGGGCTGATGGTTAATACAAGACACTATGCTTATCTGACATAGTGGGCTTCTTAAAAGAGTTGCACTAAATGTGCTTTAAGTTGCATCCTAAGGAGTTTATACTGTGTGCAGCATTTCACATCTGGTGTAAAACAAGCTGCACTTCAATGTCAGCTCACCAGACCCACTGCAGACACCCCTCCCAACCCTCAGTGACACTGCAACCACTCCCCTTAGAAGCAGGAGGCAAGTCTGCCTCAAGCCAGCTGGTACGGAAGCTCTTAAGGGAAGGGAGGCCAGCAAGCTGAAGTAGCAAGTTCAAGGGAGAGAGTTCTGATTGGATGAGCTGACAAGCCAGTTTAGAGAGGAAGGGAAATAAAGGGAACCCTAGTTCAGCTGCACTGAACCAGAGCCAGAATGTTTCATGGGCGCCTGTTCCAGGGGTGTTCTCACATTTCTTGGTGGCCTCAGAGCGCAGCCGCCAACTCTTGCTGGTGGCCACTCTGACAATTTTTCCTAAAATACTTAATTAACTTTAGGAAAAACAAATAAATATGCGCCTATACATGTCCAAATCACTGTAAAGATTGGCTGGTTGATTGGCTTTGCAGATTCAATAATAAAAATAATGCACAGTTGTCTCTATTCTTACTGGACCTAACCAGAATAGAAACACAATTAAGGTGCTTTGCACATTCTTGTCTTTTTGTTGTTGTTGTTGTTGTTGTGTTTCTTTTGCTTTTTGGCTGCTTTTTTTTTTTTTAATAGAAGATTTACTAGCTAATAAGCCTGCTGCAGTGAAAAGTGATATTTGTATGTTTGTTAATAATCACAGCAGACTTACTAGCTAGCTGGGAGGCTGTGAAAAGTGATATTAACAAACATACAAATTACAAATATCAGTTTTCACAGCAGACTTACTGAGCTCTGGCAAGCCAGGGGACAAATTAAACCCTGGATAGGGAGGTGGGTAGGGAGACAGTGGGGGCCAGTGGCGATGCAAGAGGGTGGTGAGCTGAGGGCTGGCACCCGCTGCCACACAGCCAGGGCCGGAGCCTGCCACCCGCCACCCCAGAGCTGTAGCCCAAAGCCCTAGCCTCACTGCCCCAGGGAAGGTGGGGAACTCACGGGCCACCTGCTCTTCTGGCATTTGTGGCTCCAGAGTGGGGCAGGGCCCAACCCCTGCTGGTGGCCCTGGGGGAGGTTTCACTGCTTCCCTCCACCCCCCCAGTCACTGCCCTGGAGGCTGTGGCCGCAAGAAAAGCCCCTGGTGGCCGCACTTGAGAAATACTGACTTAGACTATGTTTACACAGCAGCAGGTAGGTGCAACTCTCAAGTGAGTGCACTAAAATAGGAGGGTGGCTGCAGTGGCTGGGCCAAGCTAACAGATGTACGTCTATCTGAGCTGGGAAGTGCACCGCCCAGCTGCTGTATAGACACAGCCTTAACAGCAAAATTAAACTCCTCTTTCTGGGCTTTACTACTGTGCCCAGGCAGAGATTCTATCCGACTCTCCCTTCCTACTCCAGAATTGCCCGAGCAAGAGGTGACATAGTTGGCTCACTCTTGCTTCCAGAGCGAAGAGAGTCAATCTCTGCATCGCTCGGTTGTGGCCAGGCAACTTCGTGCTGGCTGCTGCCCTCAGCAGGTACGTGGCCAGAGCAGAAGCTTTGCATTCTGGCGTTGACTGAAGTACCCAAAGCCAACATCATTAAGTTATGGCCAGTTAAAATGCTAACGCTTCATGCTGGTAACAGGATTTACCTACAGGATTGCCCTGGCTGAATTTCATCAGGTCTTTCCCTTCTCCCTCCTCACCATGGAGACACAAAGGAAGAACTTCCTGAATTTCAACTGAGTGTAACCAGCCTCTTGATTATCTGAAGGAGATTCGTGTCCCCTAATTGCAATTGGATGATTGAGGTTCCACCATATAAAGAGTTACACCCCCCAGTGAGAACATTGCCAATGAAGAGGCATTCAGCCAGCAATCACAGCAGGCAACAGACCCACATGTGCCCAAAAGAACAACACAGACTCAGAATAGTTCTGAATAGAGACATGCCAACATCACTTACAAGAGACTGCATCTTCAATCTGTGTGACATTAGCAAAATGAGCTGTGTTGGGAATGCCCAGGCATCTCATCCCATGAGCATGACGCCACTCCTGGAGGCAGAGCAAAAAGATCAGTATACAGGAGAGAGTTTTATATATAGCCCACAAAGTCACAGCCTCACTGTTAAAGTAAGTCAAACCTGTCTGAAAACATTAACAAATTAATGCCCAAGGGGACTAGAACAGAAAGAAAACAAGAGGAAAAACTATTTCTATCCATATTTTCCAGTTTGTTTCCTTTGACTATATACAAGATTCTGTCAGTTTCCCTTTTATGCGGGCTTTTCACACAACAATACAAGAAAAAAAGTTTCATAAAAAAAGGAAAAATGTGACTGTAAATCCATAAAGATTAGTAATGGCAGTACCTGAAGCGACTTTTAAACTAAACTGACTACACATTTCAAGTTAATGGTGTCTAATCCGCTTATGAGAATTTCATAGTATCAAATCTTAGAACTAAGCTATGATCCTAGAGTACAACAACAACAGTTTAAAAGCAGTTTGTGATTCCACGTGGCTGGGCGCCCCCGGAGTGCAATAACAGTATTCACATACTTGGGCAAGGCTGGTTTTCAGTGGAAAGACTGTAGGGTTCGGACAAAAGTTCATTGAGAAGCAGGAGTGGGGACTCCCCTACTGTATAAAGTGCAACACACGCAGCGCTATAAACCCCTGAGCACCTTTGCACAACGTTCACTTTCATTTAAATGACACATTCACAATCAAGGGTTCTCATCACAGGGTGCAGAAGTGCAGGGTTAAAAACATGCCTTTTTAGGGGCATTCTAATTAAACCGTTATTAACTCCAAGGAGAGAAGCAGCATCCAGAAATAGCATCTCACAGGTTTCAGTGTAGGATTCTCCTAGTGCTCAGAATCTCAGTACTAACACAACTAGAATCCACTTACATGTATATCCCTTGAAAGACCAGTTTGCTCCTAGGTACATTTTAAGAGCTATTAAAATCTGTTACTTAGCTTTGGGTTTTATGGAACTTGTTTCCTCTACCAGCTTTGCCAGAGAGCTTTACAGTAAGGTGTTTGCCAACATACTGCCAGTATCTAAAGCGGTAGCTACCAGGTCCTCAGCAACAGCTCAGGCACTGCTAGACACTGGAATCGGGGTACCCGAGGAGGGAGACCCTACAACCACCAGGGGCAAATGGCACCTGAGTGCCTCTTCAAATGGTACAGCCCTGCAGTCTCGGCACCACGCATGGGCCCACCTCCTGGGACAGGATTTAAACACGCCCTTCCGGCCCAGAGGTGACAGCTCCAATCACCAGGACTCCATCCTTTAGTTACATATAACTAGAATTACCTCAAAATCGACTGATGGGCTAATGCCAAAGCGTTACTTACCGCGAAGTGCCGCTGGAAAGCTTTGGGCCCTCGGTAGGTGTAGTTACCGCAAATCTCACAGTTGTAGTTGATGTTCAAACCATGCAGTTTATATAACCAATAGGGGATAGGCTGAAAAACAAGCCAGGCAAAGCTTAGGTCAGATTGCAAGACAGGTGGTTTGGATGCAGTCAAAGATCTCTACTCTGGAGTGCCTGGGGAGCCAGTCTCACCTTGCCATCCCAGCCAAGAGGCAGATTTTTAGGGTTGTAAATTATTTCATTCTCTTCATCTTCACTTTCGCTCTCACTGATCTGCTCCTCCTCTTCCTCCTCTCTCTCTTCCCCTGTGCGTGCTTGTTTACGCTGCACGTTCTCATGGGTGAGATGTCTCTGTTCCTATGATGCAGGAAAGCACGCAGGCATGAAGTTATGCGTGAAGCCAAAGACGGCAGCATATGTGGCAACAAACAAACCAAAAAACGTGTGGGGGAAATCACAGGCGTATTCACCCTTCTTGTGTTAAATCCCCTCCACTGGCTTCATTAGTGCCTGTGCCACAACACTGCATTGATTTGTCCGCAGTCGAACAAGAGAACTCCACCCTGTTTTGCTCAGCCCAACAGTCTGAAAGGTCGCTGGGTATAATGCAGTTCTCACCAAGAGAAGATAGCGGAAAGCTTTAATTACAATCACTTCCAAGCTGCTTGGCAATGGTGGCAATCAGCCTTCTAAGAGTGACCACTGAAAACTGCGACAAGAACATGAAGCCAAATGAAGGCAGCACTCACAGGGGCTTGCTGTCTCTGGTGGTTAGATGTAAAATCTAAGTTCTACAACAGGGGTCGGCAACCTTTCAGAAGTGGTGTGCCAGGTCTTCATTTATTCACTCGAATTTAAGGTTTCGCGTGCCAGTAATACATTTTAACGTTTTTAGAAGTTCTCTTTCTCTAAGTCTATAATATATAACTAAACTATTGTTGTATGTAAAGTAAATAAGGTTTTTAAAATGTTTAAGAAGCTTCATTTAAAATTAAATTAAAATGCAGAGCCCCTGACCGGTGGCCAGGACCCGGGCAGTGAGAGTACCGCTGAAAATCAGCTCGTATGCCGCCTTCGGCACGCGTGCCATAGGTTGCCTATCCTTGTTCTACAAGGAGAAAAGGCTGCCCCAAGGGCACTCATCACTGTCCTGTCTGGGTTACAAAGACTCACGATTCACAAGAGAGGCAGACCCAATCCTCAGCACCATTGTTGTTGGAGATGGATTCTTAACTAAAAGCTGACAGGTTAACAAACAGGAATAAGCAATTCCAACCCCCTGCCTTAAACATTTCCAGGTTTGTACAGCACCAAACAGAAAATAACCCTTCTGTACATGGTGTTTAAGAAAGGATGAGATTGAAGACATGAATGAGCTTGCAACAACTTTTGAAGGCACTGCATCTGTAATACTCAAAAAAAGGTAAAAAGTAAAAACCGTACCCCAAGAATTTCTACATACTCGTAGACCTGAGCTTCCAGGAACGCAAGGTCTTTGTTCCTCTCTGTGTCCCTGGAAATACAAAGGGGAACTTGTGAAATCCTTTTCAAGCACTGCAAATGCTGTCCATGCACCCGGTTTCTAAAGATACATTTGATTTGTAGCTACTAAGAAAGTGGGAAAACAAATATCAACCACTCCGTGTAGCCTCTGCTGCACATGTACTGATCAGTCAGGCTAGACACACTGACCAGCTAACTCAGTCATTTGGCCCCAATATGCAGAGCATCCTAATGCTCCAGGAACATCTCAGCTCTGCCATTGGGGCAATAATGAAGGAGATAACCAGCCAAGCAGAAAACTTTTAGTCTAAGCGAAGGGCCAACCTGGGTATGAAACTTTAGGGGACTCACCTTTTGCTTCCTTTTGTCTTTGGATTCTTGGCAAACAAGGAAGAATCAAGGGCTTCCAAGGATTTGCCTTTTGTGCTGAACAGCCTCTGAGCACGCTCTTCCAGAGTGCTGGGGGAAAACAGGGAAGAAGGTGAATCTAGGGTATAGGGTTATTTTTTAAGTAGATTGGTTTGTGCTCACATAATTATGTTTTTAATTACATTATAAATTAAATCATTCAGAGGTCCTGAGATTATAAGAATAAGCATCACATTGAGGAACATGGCTTAGGCTTTTGCATCAGGCTCTTGAGGTCCTACTATTCCGCATTATGTATTAGTCCATTATGAACCTCAGACTTCAGAGCAAAGTATGTGATAAGAATTCCTTGCGATACTTTCAGCGTTGTCTTGTATAAGAATTATTACACAGATCTTTGGAAAACAAACTGATGTCCAATGCAGAAATGTGAGACAAACAGCTCAATAACTGAAACAAAACTAGCAAAAAGCCACAGCTTCTTACCCGCCGCATTTCAGACCCAAAGCCAGTAAAGCAGATTTTAATCTGTCCAGTCCCAGGGAGGCCAATTCCTGTACAATTAAAATAAACCAATGTACATGAGCATTGCTTTCAGGTGTTAACAACAATATGATCCAAGTGTGTCCATTTTAATTCATTAAAAAAATCCAACATTACTCATGAAAGCACTAAGGTGGCTCTCTTCTACCCAGATCAATGGCATCTGTGGCAGGAGCTTGCCCACAGCTATGATGGAGAAAAATGCTTCCAGGTTACTGGTATCTCCAGCAACAGAAAGCAGAGGCCACCTGCACACTGAACTTGCCATTTACAGTGGTTGTGGCCTGAGTCTCTCATTCCCACAAAGAGAATTTTGAAAAAGAACAAGGTGGACGGATTCCAACAAGATTTTCGGTATAAAGTGCTTAACACACAGAGAACATACCTCCCAAGAGGAAAAGGCTGAGAGATCCAGATGGGCTCCGGCATGGGTAAGTGCACTGCTGGTCTCTTTCTGCCAAGAAAAGCCACATAAGTTGCTAGATAGATCTGCAGGACATTACATAACATCTGAGCAGCAATACCAAAATATCCTCCCTGCTTCAAGAACAATGATATTGTTAATAATGGGGAGATCTCCGCACTAAACTGAATAAATCAAATACACGGGAAACCTCCAGATAACTGGAAAGACAGACAGAAAACACACTAGCAGTAAGCGGTGTCTACTGTTTTGGGACACAACCAAGCTACACTACACTGTGAGACTGTTAACCTTGATGACCATTTTACACACCACGACATTGTACCCAAGCCGTGAGAAATATATCAGCATTTCACACGTGCATAATGATTGCTCACCGGCCAACCAGGGAACGTTCCATTGTCCCACTTCTTCTCAAACTCATTCTGAATCTTCCCAAAAAGTTCATTCTGATCCAGCAGTGGCTTCACCCGATCTGTGTAATCCTGCAGGTACTCAAGAAGCATTTCAAGATACCTGGCAGAGGAAAAGCCAGCTCAGGTAATTTGGTATCAGAGTTTGCGCAAGATGAACACATTAGACATTTTTGCATCATACATAGTGAACCGCATCATGGTGACACCCCTTGCCCCACAATTATAGAGGGAATATTCCGACTATTGCCTTCCTTCCCAACAAATCTCTCTTCTACTGAACAAGCTCCTGGCTGTTAAGAACACCCTCTGGGTAACAGATTATTTCACCAGAAACTTCAATCTGAATAAAACTTCATCATCTGTTTGACTTTTTAGATTACAGGCATGATTCACAGTTGACAAACACAGCACATACAACCTGACAGTCTCACAAACACAAATGTAGGTGTAATTTAATTCCGCATCATCTGTTAGTCTTGTAAACAGCAATTCAGTAAGAGATGATTTGTCTGAAATTGAAAAGGCTCAACATTTACACAGAGAAACTTGCCTGCAAAGTGTAGGGACTCAAAGAAAAAATAAAAATAAATAGCATGAAATAGATGAGGGAAACAACAAGAGAGAACAACATTAGCTGGATGTTTACACTAAAATAATTAGCAATGAGTGTGGATTGTTGATACTTGGCCTTCTCTACACTACAAACATCACCATATTTCTCACATATTTAAGCATACTTGTGGCCCAAACTGTTTTATTCCTGCCTTGGCAGATCCCCCCGGTACAGTCATTCCAGAGAGCCACAGATATCTACCAAGGTTAAACCATGGTTCTCTAACACGGATTATTCCAGACACACACGCCACAGTGCACTACATTCTATCACGGTCTGGGTCCCAGCCATGGTTCTGTCCATAAGTAGAGAATTTTAGTGAAGTGTTTCCAATAGTGCTACTACCACTTTAATGGCATCAGCAGGAGCCCTAATGTGGGACAAGATTTTGGTGGCTTCTAATATTTTTACCACCATGTCAGTGAACCCTAGTTACACAGCCACGTTTAACCAAGGATTCTTTGAGCATGGATAAAACATTATATATTCATCATTAACTTGACAAATAGATGGGACAGCTCACACCTCTCAGAGCTATTGTTTCACACTCGGTTGCAAACCCTGCATTAGTTATGTTCAGACAGTTCTCTTCACAACCATAAAAGCTAAAAGACATAGGATGCGACTTTCAAAAGTGCTCAGCATTGGCCTAAATCCTCTTCAGTTGAAGTCAATGATAAAACTCCCTTTGACTTCAAAGGAGCAGCGAGGCCAAAACTTAAAGCATTTTTGAAAATTCCAAAACACTGACAGCTTAGATCCTGCTGCACATTTCTGAGAGGGTGTGGACTCTGCAGAAAGTCCTTACTTTATGAAACATCAGAACTACATCTAAGGAGTACCCAGTAACATTCCCCCCAGTGAATTTTCATCCTGATTGTGAATGAATGTTTTTCACAAAGCAATCACTCTGTATCTGACCTCTTGGTTCTCCTCCTCAAAGGAAACCTGCATAACGCCTTCAAAAGATAAGCCTGGGAGCTTAAATTCATAACTTTGCTAGACACTAAAAATCATGGACTGAATAGACACACTGGATTTATGGCTTATAGATTGTTGTAATAACCCACTAAACCCTCTCTAGCTTTCCATCTCCCTCACCAAACAACTGGAGAGGTATTAACAGGCCACTTCACCGTGAGTGATCCTTGAAATTTGTTAACTACTTATGCAAAACAATCTGTTCCATCTTGTATTTAGCTGTGATGCTAGAGTATCTTTCCCAGGCCTGAAGAAGAGCTCCGTGTGGTTCAAAAGCTTGTCTCTCACCAACAGAAGTCGGTCCAATAGAAGATATTACCTCACCCACACTGTCTCTCTAATATATTGGGACCAACATGGCTACAATAACACTGAATACAACAATGGAAGATATTGAATTGAACATGAAGAAAAAGGAAGCAAAACTTAACAGCAACATCTACTCCCTGAGCAAATGCAAGGAACCTCATCATCCCCAGAGGTCTCACCATCACTTACAACTCCATATCTGCTGAATAACTCTGCAGAAGGACTTTGGAAAAACTGAGGAACCATTTACTGCACCTCAGATACTCCAGAAGGGACCCCCTCAAACAAGAATTAATCCCATGCTCCCACATACTGGAAGAAAGAAAAAGAAAACAAAAAAAAAAACAAAAAAAAACACCACAGAAAACTTACTTGAAAATCATGCAAGATACTACCAAAAACACCTGGTGGCAGCCATCCACCACAAAAACAAAAAGTGGAACCAACTACAACTCCACCAGAGAAGCAGATCACATTATGGAACTAGGCACCCAAATACCCAAAGAGAACCCACTTCAATACAAACATAAACTCCCCTCCAACTGCACACCCCTAGGTGTCTCCAATCACCCCACACTGGAACCCATACGGTGTATCATCAGTTATTACCCATACTCAATGGGGGCCACATCCTGAAAGAAATATTTCCTAAACCTCCTATTTTGGTCTTCAAACAACCCCCCAACCTCATCATCAGAAGCAAGATCACCACAGACCAGGACACACCAACTCAAAGTGGCACCAGACTCTGCCAGAATAATAGATGCAAAACGTGTAGACATATCTCCACTGCTGCAATGAGCAACACCCCCCACAACACAACTTTCAAGATCCATGGCTTCTACATGTGCCTATCTCCATGTGGTGTACCTTATCCAGTGCACTAAATGCCCCAACAACAACAATTATGTGGGTGAAACCAGACACTCACACAGAAAAATGATAAAAGACAAAAAACACACCATGTCATCTGTGGGTGAACACTTTCACAAAGAGATCACTCGTAATCTGACCTCGCAGGATAGGTCCACACAGGGATAAAAGTCGCTGGCCCCAGCCAGCTGACCCAGGCCAGCCTCTGGTTTTCTATACCCATGCAGACATATCCTCAGTCCTTTCCTCAAAAGAAATCTGCACAACACCTTCAAAAGACAAGCCTGGGCATTTAAATTCATAAAACTTTGCTAGACACTAAAAATCATAGACTGAATAGACACACTGGATTTATGGTTTATAACAAAAAGCCTATAATCCACTAAACTCCCCTTCACCCCAGGACTGGAGAGGCATTAACGGGCCACTTAACATATATTTCAAGCGACCAGTCAAGGTGAACTACTTATGCTAAACAACCTGTTCCACCTTGTACTCAAAGTGTAACAGCTAAATACATTTCCTAGACCTGAAGTCGAGCTCTGTTTATCTCAAAAGCTTGTTTCTCACCAACAGAAGTTGGTCCAATAAAAGATATTACCTCTGCCACCTTGTGTCTCAATGAGCAAACATTTGGGAGGCCATTGTTTTAGAGTTACAGCAGTGAGATCCTGGTATAAAGACACTCAGCGTACAGACCCTCAGAACAAGAGGTAGCAAGAGACAACAGGCTCCATGCTGATATGTTACCATATTTAAATATTCTGGATACACACAGATTATCTATACTCAGCATTTAACATTGTTTCATACACTTCATCATGCCAAATTAAAGTACCTTGGCACCCCTCCACTGAAGCATCATCATGTAACTTCTTACAGCAATGACTTAGTTAGTAACAAGAAATACTCCTACACTTTCTCCTGCAACACCAGGGGAACTATATTCCTAGGCTGCTGCAATATCACAGACACAAAGCCCTGAAACCCAGGGTTGCTTCTTCTACAGAGATGAATGAATCCTGCATTTACAGCACAGAATTGGTAATTTGTTTAAAAAATATAAAATCACAAATTTGCATAAGCTTTGCTTGAAAAGCCACAAATCAGAACTGGTTCCAGGCCTTGAATGCACATCACAGAATTTAATTCCTCCTGGACAGCCTGTCATGGATGAAGGGCCCACCTTTTATATTCAGCATTTTTTCTCTCTTTGGGAATATCGAAGAGTTGGTCAAACGTGGATAAGTATGTGATGTAATCCAGTTTCTGAAAATACAGAGGCTGGGAGTCAGATTTTACACACAAAACAACCTGATTAACAATATATCTCCAGTCACCTACTGGACCACAAGAAATGGTATCTTTCCATACCTCCATTCTGGGTTGCAGCATGCCATTTTTTCTCTCTCATGCCACCTTAGAGACCCTAGGCTATTTGGTAACAGAGGGGAAAAAAGGGCACAGCCTCTTTCAAGACCACATCAGTGGAGAGGCCTGTGAGAGCAGCTGTAGATACACCTGCACGAATGGGAGAGCCCAGGAAAGGGTCACTTAGAATTTAAAAATCCTTAACCTGCAGCCTCCAAAAAATAGGCACTCGTGTAACATGTAGGTGGAAATGAACTATTTAAAATTACCTCAGAAATGCTCGGCTCTGACCACTCAATAATAGATATTTGAGTATATCTCCTAAGCAATTATAGCCTCTTACCTCTGATGATTTTAAGTTAATGTACTTGAGGTAACAATCATGAAGATCCAAGTACCGGCCATAACCTTCTTCATCTGTGAACTCCACTAGATCTACAGAAGACACATTATGCAAAGAGCTTTATTAGAAATACTGAAGATCGGAATTACTGCAGAATGTTCTCATTTCAAGTATCCCTCTTGTGTTAGAACCATCTCACATAAGCATAGCTTGTAACTGCAGCTGAATACAAGCTATGCTTACATGAGATGTTTCTTAATGTTTCTGCTGGTTCTAAACATAATCAACTAACTGCTCCTTTACAGTAATACACTAGATCCACCCTCAAGCGAGAGGCGCTTTTATTGCAGAACATTCCAGAGTGGATAAAATACACATATAGGCATCTGATCTGAGAGTAACTTTCAGAGGGTTATTAAGGAGAGAGATTCAGAGACATGCAAAGCCAACCAGACAACTCACTAACTAAAAACAAGCAAGCATGGCGTTTTTGCTAGATCTAAATTTAAATATGAAACCACGGACTTACTTTGTGCCTCTTCACTGGGGTTCTCTCTGGCTTTCAGCAGTTCCTCAAATTCCACTGACATCGGCACACAGATCTTCGGGAAAGATCAGACGTTATAGCAAAAATACACACTCACTGCTGTGATAAAGTCCAGACCAATTAACGTGAAGTCTCATTGACAAATCTGCACTTTCCATAATTAACCTATTGTAGAAGTATTCCCACTGCCAAATCAAAGATCATCTTGTTCCAAACTTTTTGTTTCTGCCATTACATACAACACAAACCGTATTGAGATATTACTGTGTGCGTTGTTCAGTTCCTGTTCGACTGCATTTAATCAGTACATATACAAAGTGCACTACATGGAGAACAGTAGATTCCCTAGCCACAGAGTGTGGAAAAGCCAAGGCGCTAGGATCTTTGTAGTTCAGTGCAGAGGCTGCAGGGACAGATATGCAGTCAACTATCAAGCAATTGCCTTGAAATTCCCCTGCATCAACTGGCACTCTGCTGTCTTTGAATTCCAGGAGTTCTCTCACCCATGACTATCCTCTCATTGATGCAGGAACAAATTATGTAGACAACTCCTAAAATGCCTTCTTCACAGAGGGGAGGAGGACCCTCCACCCCCAAAAAACCACTCTGGCCAGCACATGGAAGGCAATGCTGAATGCCTCCCCAGCAGCAGAGGAGAACACAGCTCCTAAACTGAAAGCACAACATTCATGGGACATGATTAGTGTTTTGCACATTTTCTCATTTTTGGGCTGCTCTCTCTCTTTCATGGAATGCCTCTTCTATCACAGGAACTTGGACACGGCCCCTGTTTTAAAACCACCTCTTTCCACTCACTACATTTTAATATTTTGGAATTTATCGTAAATGAAATAGGTTGAGAAGAACCAAACTGATAATGCAAAGCATCCAAGAGCACTCAATACTGTATAGATATACTCCTTGTCACTGTCCTGTGGGTCCACATACCATCTCTCCCATGGCGTACAGGGGCACTTACCTCATTTGGGTGCTTCCGGTGAAATTCCTTGATCTGTTTTAGTCTATTATAGAATTCTGCAAACTCATTTGGCCCTGAAATGGCGCTGAGCTCCTCCTTCCGTAACCTGAGGGTCCAGGAGAAACAATTAAAGTCAGATTTTGAGGGTAACAGAGGGCAGGATTAGGATTGTTTATTGCAATTTGTAATACTGTAATTTGAGAGTTTCATTAATGATTCTAGTTCTGATTACACAAGGGTTCCCTAAACTATGGGAAAATCGTTACCCACCCACCAATCTCTCAACCAAAATTACACAGAGATCTCAAACTCAGATAGGTTTAGGATTTTGGGGCTCTGCTCTCCTTCCTACATTCAGGTGCATAGTCCCCAATTACTGCCCTTCAAGCCTCTCAGTCTCCCACTCAAGTGAGGGTCCCAAGCCAAAAGAGACAACCACCCCTCCTCCCCCCGTTACAATCTACACAGGATTAAATTCAATAGCGAATCTGGGGAGTTGCTTTGACAGTATCAAGCACTGAAATATGATTCCACTGGTACATTTGCTACCATCACCACACACACTCCTTTGCAACTGTTATATGGGCTATATTTACACTACAGACCTTACAGTGGCCCAGTTGCAATGTCTCCCATGTAGCTGCTCTATGCCAACGGGAGAGAGCTCTCCCGTCAACATAATTAAACCACCCTCAATGACACCAGCGCTTTCGTCCCTAAAACTCATGTCAGTCAGGGTATGGTTTTTTCACACCCCAACCGACAAAAATTTTACCAACAAAAGTGCTAGTGTAGACATAGCCATGGAGAAATTTACTGCTGAAGTGTACTGAACCAACAACACTCTTTCTTGTCCCTTATTCTACAGAAGAAGCAACACATAGCAAGTTAAATGTGATTTGCAGGAATCTTTAACCATGTACAGGTCTTGGTATGAACTAGGAGTGAAACTCTGCGATCAGTATATTCAGTAGTTTTTGTTGATCCCCCCCTCTGAAAGTTCATTAAACCGACAAATGGGAGTGCAGATAACTCAGCCCTAACTGCTTCTTATTTAATGGAACATTTTAGTGGCAATTTCTTCTCTAACATGATGCTTTGGAAAGCCTACATTTATGGCACAATTATTCTTTCCCTCCCCTTCCCATCCCCACACACTTTGGATCAAATGGTACTTTGCAGCCAAATCTTAAGCCAGCAATAGCTTTATAATGACATGCTGCTCTATGGTACTGGTAAGGTTATGTCAGGACACTCATCAGAAATGTGTCATCAATGGTTTATTTCCAGCACTAGATTTTTCCTCCCAAGTTAAAATCTGGCAAGTGCAATAAAACTCCTGGAAGAAAACTTAAGTTTGCTTTGGAGGAAGGGGGGGGGAATCTCTATTTTTACAAATGCCATTGCTCTAAATGCTTTACTCTCTTTATACATGGCCTTAAGAAGTGCCATCAAGTCCCTTCTGTGGCTTTGTAAAGCATTACAGATAAGTCTTCGCTGCAATTAAAAACCCGTGACTGGCCTGTGCCAGTTGACTCGGGTTTGCAGGGCTTGGGCAAAGGGGCTGTTTAATTGCTGTGTAGACATACCCTATGTGAAGGCATTTAGCTAGCAGACCTTTCAGTTTATAAAAAGGCCAGATCAAGTCTTTTTCCAGACACTTACCCATCCTTATCATCATACAAGTCTCTCAGATTTCCACTCACTTCCATATACCCCTAAAAAACAACAACATGTTAGTGTTATGCACGAACCTTTGCTGCAATACAGCACAACATGCAGAGAAGTTAGGAAAAACAAACTGCTTTCTTGGAAGCTTGACGAAGCTTGCTTATGTTTGAAAGGATAATCTCACAAACTTGAGCCAAACAGACCAAGAAATGAAAGAATGCTCACTGAAGAGTAATGAAACATTATAGGGAAATTTAGCAGCTGAAAGTGTTTTCAGGGAAATGCAATAACATGCTACCCAAGTCATTTCATGCTCTTCTGTGAAGTTTTGCTGTTTAATAAATTAGCTAAAATGAAAATAATTAATACTGTGATTTAAAATATACTTAAAGGCTTTTAATGCTAAAACTGATATGTAAATCCATCCAACTCATGCTCCATGTGCCCAAGTTCTGGTAAAAGGTAATGCACATGCATCAAGCATGGTGGAGAATAGACCCTATAACTTCAATGCCAGGTATCTCTGCAGAGTAAATACAGGCACTAGTAAGAGTACACTTTTTAAATTTGCAGACAGAAACAAAACTAGGCAAACTCAGCCTACGAGTTTAACTGTAAGCAATACTCCAGTAAATACTGTTATCAGCTTGCACATGTCTATCGGCTATTGCAGTGCACAAAAGCCATTTTCCTTTGACCTTGTACCCTGCAATCTTAATGTGCTACACTCATCCAGAAATATAGTTTGCGATGTATTGCTTAAGTAATCCACAACACCCCACCATCCTGTGCTCCAGCCCACAAACTTTACGGTACACAGCTGTAAGGTAAAGCGGAGGGGTGATACTCACGTCCTGCATGGTTCGGGTACGGTGATCAGAGTTAATCTGGTCACGTAACTACAAAACACAGCAGAAAAGAGATTAGCCAGAGTTATTGCCTGAAGTTCAGTTGAGAACAGTCTCTGCTCCGCACAGCTGGGGGTCGGGACCCCTCAGGGGGCTGCGAGGTTATTACATGGGGGGGGTCACAAGCGGTCACCCTCCACCCCAAACCCCGCTTTGCCTCCAGCATTAAAAAGTGTGTTTAATTTATTGGGGGGTCAGACTCAGGGACTTGCTGTGTGAAAGGGGTCGCCGGGGAGACTCGGTCCGTGGGACAAACGCCGCTGTTGGGACATCACAACAGGGCTTATTCTGCCAGCTTCACCCCGCATGGCGCTGGGCCGGGAAGCGGCTTCCCATGGAACAGGGCCCAGGGTCTGGGGCCCACGAGCCCGGAACCCGCGCTGCGGGGGAGGGGGGGGGGCTGCCCGGTCCCGTCGCGCCAGGTTCGCCCCCAGGCTAGTCACTGCCCCCCCGGGCGCGCTGGGGGTCCCGGCCCCGCCCCGCCCAGGCCTGGCCCGGCCCGGCCCGCGCCGCACCGTGGATTTCTTAATCAGCATCTCCTTGGCCATCACGTCCATGAGCCGCTCCCGCTCCTCATGGTAGCGCCGCTGCTGCTCCAGGATCGTCTCCATCTTCCCCGCGCGCCCGCCAGCCGGAACCCTCCCTCCCGGTGCTCGGCCCGACCGGAAACCCTCCCTCCGAGCGCTCCCCCTTCACCGGTCCGACCGGAAACCCTCCCTCCCAGAGTTCGGCCCGACCGGAAACCCTCCCTCCCAGCGCTCCCCCTTCACCGGCCCGACCGGAAACCCTCCCTCCCAG
>NW_020664587.1:18193228-18213849 GCF_002925995.2 Terrapene triunguis
GGCGTGCCCCGTGTGTGAACCCTGTGCACTGTGTGTGTGTGCCAGGCATGCCCCATGTACCCCGTATGCCCGGTGTCTGTGCACCCCCAGTGGGTGTGTGTCTGTGCCCTTGTGCACTCTGTGTGCGCAGCATACCGCCGTCAGCACTAGCCCATCCCTTTGTTGCAGGCCGGAGCCCCCTCTCGCAGTTTAATGAGTGTGGTGATAGTTCCAGGGTCACTAAAGCTTTGTGCACGTGACCATCTCGACTTTCATTACAAGCAAATAAGCTTCTAGCCCTCCAGACCATGGAGAAAACATGGCCTGAGCGTGGCCTGAAGGCTCAGAAGCCAAATAAATACGTCCCACGCTCACACACACAAAGTGTTTGCTTTAAATCTCATGATGTTTCAGCCAATCTCAATCGCATGATTATTTGGCCCTGACTCATGACTTTTGAACACTTGGAGTTGGCAGTGCTGTAAAAGGGAGAGCCCAGGGGCCTCTGGCACAGCATCTGTCATATGGACCCCACGCTTCGGGGTGCTCTATCCTTCTTCCTCTCGTCTCCAGGTCCAATGTGTGCAGAACAGCACAAAGGAAGCCTTTTGCAATGAATTCTGGTGGATGACAAAACCCATGACCTGCGGTACGTATGACTGAGCACCATCTGCTGGCACTGTGTCTGTTCACTAAGTGCCTGCACACACAAAAGTCAGGAGCTTTCTCGTAGTGTGACATAGCCCAGATTTGTTGATCGTGGGCGCACTGCAAGCCCTCTGCCTGAGCTAGCACTGATGGAAAGCCCAGGGTGCTGTTTTTATCTGGTGGATAGTGCAGAGGAGGTACTCCTGGGGGAATTCTCTGCCAAAAAAATTAAAATTCTGCAACAAAAATTCTGCGCATTACGTTTTAAAATTCTGCATATTTTATTTGTCAAAATAACACAATATAATCACACCAGTTTCAGTTATTTTTGGTCATTTATTTCAAAATACCTGTCAGCAAGTATGTCTGTAACAATACAGATAACAAAAGATTCAGAAAATGTTTTTTGACAAATACATTTCTTACTAGGCATATTAATATAGAACTCTGAGTAATACTTTATTTAAACTACAATACAAAACCATATTTCCCACATACCCCAGAAGCAGTGCAAAGACTGGGGGGAGTCAGGGGTAATGGAGGAGCTGAGGGAGAGGGAAATAATTGCTGGGAAGGAGCCTGGTGTGGAGGGTTGTTGGGTATGGGTGGGAAAATTATGGAACAGGTCTTTTTTTGGGGGGGGGGGGTGAGGAGGGACTGTTAGGGAGCTTCCCCCATGCAAACCCTGGCTGACCCCTAGCCTCTCCCATTCAGTCAGGCACACGTTCTCCACCCGCACTCAGACACCCACTCTCCATATCCCCCTGTGCCCCTGCACCCCCTATCCCCCCACTCAGCCACCCCCTGTCCCTATGTGGCCCTGCACCCCCTCCCCCATCACCATGTGGCCCTGTGCCTCCACTCCAGTTCAGCCCCTGCCCCAGTCTGTCCTCCCCCACTAGCCCTTATGAGTAGGGTGATCCAACAGCAAATGTGAAAAATCGGGACAGGGGTGGGGGTAATAGGAGCCTATATAAAAAAAAGACCCCAAAATCGGGACTGTTCCCATAAAATCGGGACATCTGTTCACCCTACTGATGAGCCCCTGTCTGACCCCCCAGCACCCCACGCGTCTGTCTCCCCATAGCCCCTGTCTCCCGACCTGGCTGGGAGCAGCGGCTGTTTTCTGTCGCCACCGTGCCCTCTGGTGGGCAAAAAGCGGAACTGCAGCAACTTTTCAGCAGAAGCTTTTTTCTGCATAAAAAATTTAAAAAATGTGTGGCTAATTAATTATGCACGCGCAGAATTCCCCAGGAGTAAGGGGGGGGGATAAAGATGTATTGATCACATGACTGGTGATGGATGACATCTAGGAGGAAAGAGAAGTGCTGGTGCTTTGGTAAGTTTCAGTTTTGCATCTCCTACAGTCTTGTGTTTGTAAAGGTGTCAGGGACCCCCAGAGCTTTGGACAGGCACCCTTGGTGTGAGGGTTCTTACAGACCGGTGTGTAACTTAATGACTCCGTTAATACTGTATTATTTATTAATTTGTAGAGCCCCATTGGAGTGGAGAGAGTTACAGACACAGAGTCCCTGCCCGGAACAGCTTACAATCTAAGTATGAGAGACAAGGGATGGATACAACGTGGGCGGGGGAGAGGGGAGGGGAGAAGACTCAATGGATTGGTACTGGTCAGCATGAAAAGCAGCACTCACAGTGCACCAGCTACCTAGCCACTGTTGTTTTTTCGTAGGCATTATAGCACAGAGCAGTTTTAAGGAAGGATTTGAAGGTGCACGCTGAGTCAATGTTTCGGATGCTTTCAAAGCTCCTCCCATGCACGGGGGTGTGTGGAATGTCATAAAAAGCAAACGAGCCTGTTTGAAAACATAACAAATGGGCCATGAAGTCTGCATCATTGGCAAAGCATTGTCAGGAATCACCATCTCACTAGCATATAAGACATGACAGTTCAGGCAAGGGATAGACCAGATAGGGCCTTAAAACTAAAGACAGGTAGTTTGCATTTAATGCAGTGAAAAAAGGCAAGTCAAGGGAGGCTGAATATTGGTGCAAGACAGTCAAAACAACGAGCCAGGAAAATAATCTTTGCAGCAGCATTTTGAATGGAAACTTGAAGTTGACTAACGTCACTGTGAAATGGGTGAGAAATATTCCAGTTATAATCCACAATACTAAGCATTGCTTTCCTGACCCCAGAGGCAGGAAGCTGCCTGTTTACCTTGGAGACGTAGCTAGCAGGGCACATGCTCAGGTCTCCCAGACCATTCACTGGAAGGGAACGTTGTAGGCTCTTCAGCTGGTGGAACACTGGGCGGGGGACAAAGCAAGGTCTGGTTTGCCTCCGGCAGATGGCAGGCGTAAGCCTTTCTGGAGAACAGCTTGTGCACGGTCTCTCTCCCCTAAAGGTGGAACTAGCTGCTGCTCTCATCAGATAAGTCAGTGGTTCTCAAACTTTTCTTTTCACGGACCACTTGAAAATTGCTGAGGGTCTCGGCGGACCACTTAATGATCTTTCCAAATGTTGTTTGTACCGTTAGCTAACTATTGTAAAGCGTTTTGGATAAAAGCGCTATATAAAAAACACTTAATAATTAATTTTTTTTGTTCTACAAATAAAAGCACACAACTCATATTTTAATATCAGTAGTCTTACCTTTCTAATGCGATGGATGTGCCCTCTCTCCCCCCGCTGCGGCAGCCCCCAAGCTGTGGCTGGGAAGGAGGGGGTCTCTCCCTCTCTCCCCCACCGTGGCAGCCCCCAAGCTGGGGCTGCGAAGGGTGGGGGTCTCTCCTCTGCCACAGCAGCCACAGAGCTGAGGCTGGGAAGGAGGGCCGTCTCCCCGGAAGCCGCAGCCCTGGAGCTGGGGAAAGTCGCCTCTTTCTCTGGCCGCTGCAGTCCTGCACATCCCAAATTCCCACTGCCCCCTCCTACCTATCCCTTATTCCCCCCAAGGCCACCACCTCACCTTACATGTGCATCTTCTCCAGGGTCCAGCCACCTAATTAGTGGAGCCTCGCCTGTGTGGCTCCACTAATTAGGTGGGTGGCCCTTCATTCTCTCGTGTGCGGCCGCCCAGGTGCACACCTTCAAGGGAACTATCCGCGGACCCCCTGAATGGTGCTCACGGACCACTGGGGGTCCATGGACCACAGTTTGAGAACCTCTGAGATAAGTTTTGATTCTCTTAGTGTGAGGGCAGCGTTGGCTCCGCTGTCTGATTTAGACCTAGTGCCTGAACAAACCAGGACTGGATTTAGTCTTCCCCGTCTCCTGTGAGGGAGCATGGGATCATTATCCACCTTACACAGCTGGGGAAGCAAAGGCCCGAGCGGGGCAGTGACTTTCCCGAGGGTCACACAGGGAGTCGAGCCCACGTCCCAGGCCAGTGCCTTATTCACAACACTAGGCCCTGCCTCACAGAGGTCCCAGGTTTGATTCTTTTCCATAGCAGTGACAACTGGATGGGCTGTTCTGGGGCCCCAGACCATGGAAGGGGGGGAATGGGGAGCCCAGAGTCCTCTTCTGCATGGTGATACCCCAGACGGAGGCTTTTACACCCATCAACTGCACTATAGTGCCTCAGCTAGCCAGCTTGAAACCCTCGCTCCCAGCTGGTCATTGCCCTGGTGCATGCAGCCTCTATCCACCTCCCAGTGGCCTTAGCTGAATGAGCTCATCCTACTGCACATGGTCGAGGTCCAGCAGCAGGGGGAGCCTGCTTTGCCAATTGTCCCATTGGATAGAAAACGGTGAATTTCTGCCAGGAAAAGCCCTGAGTCCCAGAGCAAACCTCTCTCTGCTTTGGCTGCTCAGAGCAGCTGCCCTCAAACCCTCAATTTGTTGTTCCCCTTCATGGCCAGGCTTTCCCCTTGAACCATTTCCCATGGTGCAGTGGGGAACTAACCAGTGACTACTCTGCTGCGCCCCGAGTTACTGGGCCCCCAGGGTACCCCACAGCAGGAGGGCCTTGGCCTGGGTCCTGAGCAGGCAGGTGTGTGTCAGAGCCTGTCTGGCGCTCAGTGCAGGGCCTTCTGCTGCTGGCTCAGACATGGAAAAGTGTTACCTGGTGACAAACATTTCAAAATACATGTTAGCGCCTCCTAAAGTGCAGGGAGGGGGAGCCCCCGTATCAATTTTATGGGGCCATTTGCCTGGGCACCTTACCTTAAATTGTGCTCAAATCTTTGCAGTCACCTGGAAGCTCTATTTAAGGAGAAATAGCCAGGCTCAGTTTGATACGTGCCCTTGGATGTGGGAGGGAGAGGGGGTGGGGACAGCTCTGCATGCCTGGGTTTGCCAGGGCCTCTCTGCTGGGGGAGGAGGGTGCTGAAGGACACGGAGGTTTGTGGTTTTTCAGCGTTATATTTGTATGGGGCCCTGGCATGTCTCTTGGGCCCCATCCTTCTCCCCAGGCAGAGAGGTGCTTGCTTCCTCTCTTGCGCTTTGGACAGTTCAGTACCAAGGCGGCTGAGCTCCAGCGTGTCGCGCTCACACTTGCAGCAGCACGGAGGGGTTTCAGCAATGCAGTGGAGTCAAAGCCCTCCGGATGGCTGCCGTCCAAGCCACCTCCAGCCCTGTTCTACTGGTTCTCTCCCCACGATTGACCATATATGGTGGCGTAGGCTGCAGGGAGATGCTGCCAGCTGGATTTAGGATCAGGGCTGACCCCAGCGTCGGAGGCACAATGACCTTTCTCAAGAAACAAAGGCGAAGAGGAAAAGGGCAAAGTTAAGGGAAGAGAGACTCATCAAATCCTGCACGTGCCTGAGCGAGAGCGCGGCCTCAGGAGATCCAGTGAGCTGGAGGGGGCGGGGGTTTGGGGTTGGGGAGGAAGGAAGGTGTGGGGAGAAGAGAATGGAGGAGGGGAAAACAAAAAAAAATCCTATTCCTAACCCAGACAAATCAGCTAGGCTGCGGTCTCTGCTAGTAGAATGTGCCTGGCCCATGAATGCATACAAGCGACGTGCGGTCTGAAAGAACCCTGGGATCTCACAGACAAAGTTGCCCCTACCCCCTGCTCCCCACACACGTACCCCAGTTCTCCTCCCACGTGCACAGTTCTGCCAGCACTCCTCCCCACACCCTCCAACCCAAACCAGCTATTCCACCAACACCCCCGCTGTCTGCAGCGTGGAACTGCAGAGTGCTAGCAGTAAGATGAGGGAACACATGGAAATACACCAGGGTTTTTAATTACTCAAATCAATTTTATCCTAAACTAATTGGAAGTAAAGTAAACGTCCCGCGTGCTTCAGGGGCCGTTGGGAAAGCAGGGGCTGTGCACCCAGCGTCTGTGCCGGGCTGGCGCAGCTTTGCCTCCTGGTGGTGTGCAGCATTCCTTGAGGCTTTGCCTGTGGCTGGGTTGGCACCGTGAGCCCCTGGCCCATGCAGGCAGCCAGGGCAGGATCACGTAGCAGTTAGGGATTAGCAGTAACAGGCTGCTCTTATCGTATGTTGCTTGTAAGAATTCTGGGCAGTAGAGAGCAGAGCTAACAGACATGCCCCAGGCACCATAGCTCCGGCAGCAGGCCAGGCTCAGGGCCCAGCTGCAGTTGGTATCTATGACAGTCCAGGGTGCAATCCAGACCAGTGAGGGGCTGTGTCAGCACCTGCCCTGCACCCTGGCTTGCCTCACAATGCTTTGCTGCTGTGCTCCCAACCTGGACTGCTCTCAGACAGCAGGCAGGGCCCACCCTAGTCAAGCACCTCTGATCCCAGCAGCCTGTCAGCAACCAGCCACACTCTGGCTTCCAGCAGCCTTGGAGGCCGAGCCCACCACACTCCCTGTCCTGGATTTTTCTCCCAAAAGGTGTGTTCTGCACCGTCCAGCCAGGTCAGTTGACCCTCTGAGGGGGTCAAGATACAACAATGTGCCATATTAAATGGAGTTACCCACACAGTTCACAACACTGGATTAGTTCTGATTAAAGAATAAAACCTGTTTATTGAACTACAAAGAGAGATTTTCAGTGAGCACAAGTAGTAAGGAATTAAAGTCAGCAATGATTACAAGAAAAATAATGATACAACACTTCCTAGTACTAAACTTACCTTCAACTTGGGTCAAGGTAAAATTCTTACCACAGGTTTTCATTGTTGACCAAGTGTCAGGTCAGGTTCTGCTCCCAAGGTTCAACAAACGTTCTCTTTTGTCCTCTTAGGTGAAAGACAGAGATGGACAAGGAGAGAGAACTTGGGGTGGTTTTGACCCTTGATTTTATAGTTCAGTCACCCTTTGAAAAGCATTTTCCTGAGCGTGACCCCTAGTTAAAGTTCTTTCCAGCGGAGAGTAAGGGGGAATGGAGTGTGGCGGAGGAAGGGGGCTTCATGTTTCTTTTCACCTGTGTATGTAGAAATGCAGATTTTCTTTGTTGTCTTTCTTCCCCCTCTTGCTGTCCAAGGACTCTGTATACAGCTTATATGCAAACAGAGGTGAACACATCCCATTGTTTAAGACAGGCCTGCTTGACCAGTTCTACCTAATTGGGGCTATGTGAGTTTGAACACATGGCTTTAACATCATAGGGTGTGTGTGTGGATTTCATAACTTTACACATAATGTTGCTACATACAGGTCACCCTGTTACTGACCAGTGAGTTATTAGTTTTCAGATATACTGCACAAGGCAGATTTTGTACAAAGATTATTACAACGGTGGGTAGGGTGTGAATATAGGGCTGCACTCAGTCACAGGAGCACTGCTGTGTAGCTTTTAAAATCACCTCCTGCTCTTGGATGTACTTGAAAGGCAAGTGCTGGGGCCAGAGAGGGGATGAAATGTCCAGGCCTTGCACTTTGTGTTGTCATTTACAGCTGTGTTGAGAGATTACAATGCAGGGTCAGGTATGTCCCTTCCAGGGCAAATCTACAAATCCATGGACTGTGTGCACCGCGAAGACTCTGTTACATGTATTTATATAAATGTATCATATGACATTGCAACCATACTGTTCTTTTAAAGTCAAGCACTCAGACTTCCAGAAATGCTAGCGTTAAGATTGGCTGTATACTTAATTTGGCCTCCTTGTGCATATGCACCATGATCTAGACTAACTATGGAATCATACGCACTTTTTCCACAGGACCTGCTTCAGGGTGGTTATTCAATATTTCTTTCCTCATTCAGATTTTGGTCCCCCACAGTATTTAATGCACACATCCAAGCCCTGTGCTGAATACAAAATGATTTATTTCTTCCTGGCCATTGCTGACTGCTTCATAAACGTTAACAAATGTATCTTTACCGCACCCTATGAGCTGCTGACGGTATGTTAATATCGCCATTTTACAGCTCAGGAACTGAGACAGTCAGAGATTTGCCACCAAATTGTCAGAAGCCGTCACTACTTTTGGGTGCCTCACTTGACCCCGCCAGGGCCTGACTTTTCAGAGGACTGAGCGTTATCTAGCACGTTATAAAGTCAATGCACTGCGGCTCCCACGAACCTCAGTTGCAGCTGAGTGCTCAGCACTTCTGCAAATCTGGCCCCACGTGTCTTGCACTGGGCGCCCAGAGAATGGGGAACGCACAATTAGGGACCATCTGTGAAAAATGTGATTGCAGAGACGTGGGGCAGGGGACACCTGAGGCCCTTGCAGTGGGGTAGACCCTCCCCCTCCGGCACACCATGGGATTGTCACCTCCCAATTGCTGTAGCAAAGACCAACACAAATGCTCAGTATTTGGCACCCAGGCCAACCCCAGGGCCACTGTCGCCTCTGGCAGGGCAGGAGTGAGGCCCCGGGGAGGCAGGGCCTTCGCTCTCTGTACAGTGTGGGAACCCTGGGAGTCCCAGAGATCCCTCCCGGCTCATCACTGAGCTCAGACCCTCGCCCTCAGCAGGCAAGAGCTCTGCCCAGGAGCAGGGAGACCATGGGCTGGTGGCCTGTGCCGACGTCCCAGTGTTGTGCTGGCCCCAGGGAAGGCTGTGCCCCGCTATGCAGTAAGACGCAGGAGAGCTTGGCTGCGTTTCTGCCCTTTGAATGGTGCCAGACTCTCCCTTGGCACTGGGAGCACGGGGCTAGGGAAAGAGCTTTAGCCAGGGACTGTTTAAAATGCCGCTGGGTGCAGGTACCTTGGCCCTCCCAGGTTTCGGCGAACCCAGCGCAGGGGGCCTTAGGTGCATGATGCTCTTTCCCTCTGAGCACATGTGGCTGCTGCACTCCCTGAGCACAAAGGTACCTCTACACGGGGATAGAAACGGGGGTCTGGGCCGGTTGGCTCCGGCTCGTGGGGCTCAGGAGCAGGGGCTGGTTCACTGCTGTGCAGAGGTTCGGGCTCAGGCTGGAGCCCGGGCTCTAGGAGCCTGCAAGGTAGGAGTGTCCCAGAACTTGGGCTGCAACTTGAGCCTCAACATCTACACTGCAGTGAAACAGCCCCTGCTCGAGTCAGCTGGCAAAGGCCAGCCCTGGGGTTTTAATTGCAGTGTAGACACACCCGGAGTGATCGGGGTGACAGCTCTGACCTCTGGTCACGGCTGTAGCTTTTGATCCCTGGGGAGTTGCAGTTCTTTGATTAACTAATGACTGTTAAATACAAAAACATGGGGTGGGGTTGCTGGGTTGATTTTCCAACAACTGCCCCACCTGTTGACAAAGGCTGACTGTGCTTTGGCCCCGTAACTTCTTCTGGAGGTCCTTTCCCTAGGTGCTGCAGCTGGCATGTTCCACTTTCACTTAGGTTTTAATTAGCTTCCTCCAATCCAGCACTACTGCTTTGCCCAAAAGCCAAGCAGGGAGCAGGCCAGGACTTCCCTCAGAGAAAGCAAAGCCATAATTAAACTTTATGGGGGGAGGGATAGCTCAGTGGTTTGAGCATTGGCCTGCTAAACCCAGGGTTGTGGGTTCAATCCTTGAGGGGGCCACTTAGGGATCTGGGGCAAAAATCAGTACTTGGTCCTGCTAGTGAAGGCAGGGGGCTGGACTTGATGACCTTTCAAGGTCCCTTCCAGTTCTAGGAGATAGGATATCTCCATTAATTTATTTATTTATTTATTTATTTAACTTGCTAATAAATGATTCATTTGTGCTACCATGTATATTACATGACTGAGCTAAATGAAAGTTTATAAAAGCAACCACCACCAAAAATCAAGGATAATTACAGCAATCAAAATGTGCTCCTGCCTTGAGACTAACCAATTCAGTTGAGAAGGAATGATATGGAAAGGAAGAAGATTGTCCAATTATCCTCCAAGCATGCTCGTACACCCTCTGAGTATGGCAGTTCTTCCACGCAAGCGCCTACCTAAAAATAAACACTGAGATAAGCTCCTGCACTTACTGTTCCTCAACTTCCCTCCAGCATGACGCTGCACCCCAGAAAAGGGGAAGCACTGGAATTCGGGGACCTCCCACCCACCTGTTTGCCCCTTTTATTTCAGGCTTTTGGCATTAGAGGGGGCTCGGTTTCAGCATCGAACACGATGGAACGTGTCAATAGACCATAACCAAGCCCCTGCTTGTTGCCCTGACCCATAAGGTGGGAGTGAATCTCACTCACCGGCAGGAGCATGGAAACAGGCATTGGGCCAGTATATGAGCAGCTTGTGGAATTCCCTGCACGCAGAGATCACTCCGATACAGCAGCTGGGCTTTCACAAGGACTGACTTTTATGGCCAACAACATTTGTGGCTATGCATTACAATAAGAGCAAACCAGTCTCGGGTGTCAAAGCCCAGGCCTGCACACATGTCCAAGGGAATCGAGCTCGAGGGGGTGCTTGTCCCCTGAAATGCCCCAGAACAGCACTGCCCCACATCCCCACAAACCCTGGCCAGAAACAGCCTGAGAGTCCCCGAGAGCTGGGCTGTCTGGACAGCGACTAACTGGCCTCGTGGCCCTGGCTGCTGTGCTGTGAGGGTAACTGATCAGTTCCTTCCTGACAGAGCCACAAAGGTAGCTGCAAGCTGGTGTGATCGCTGCTTGTCAGCACATTGAGGCAATGGGCTTGGGCATACGATGATGTGGCTTATCAGCCCCTCTCTCAAGTGCCAGCTTGTGCTCCAGAATCTCAGCTTGCCGTAAGAAATTCTGAGACAACCTGAGAAACATGAACCAAGCGTGAGCGATGCCTGCCTGAGTCTGCACCGAGCCTGAAACAAGCGCTCTGCAGTGTGAACTGCCCCATTCATCTCAGGCAGAAGTTAATCGGCTCTGGGCATCTGAGTTGTTTCACTGTCCTCATTAACAGCGATTTAACTGCTTGTGTAAGAAGGGCACAAGAGGTCACAGAGCTGCACAGGTCACTGAGCGGCGCGGCACATTTTGGTGCCACAAATCACTGACATAAGGCAGCTTCAGACCAATGTGAAACTCCTCCCAGCACTAGGTCCTGGTGCTGCACAGGGCCAGCTGTGGGCTGCAGTCCTAGCAGCAGAGGGGCCTTCGGCGGGCACGTGCCCTGCTCCAGAGAGTCACCCCCAGCAGGGGGTGAGGATGAGCTTTGACTGTCTCCGGTGCCGAAGGGCCTGTCTGGTCGTGTCTAATTTGGAAGGAGAGTTCACAAGTCCAACAATGAATCATTTCAGACTCTGTTCTCCTCTCTCATCCCTGGCAGAGAGTGCTGGGGAGTGGATGGAGCAGGCAGCGGGTCAGCCTGACCACTCTGCCCCTGGACAGTGTGCAGAGCATGGGCTATGCTGGGTGGGGAATGGAACTGAGCATCTGGCCAGGGGTTCACTCGGACTTCAATGCCACAGCTGGGAATTGGGGTCCTGCTTCTCTGGGGGGGGGTTCCCTCCTCCCCCTTCCCTCTCCTACAAACATTTCCACAATCAGCACCAGATCCTGAACCACAGCAAATGCTGGCAGTTTGACAGCTTTCAATGCATTAAACACCAAGGTCCCTCCAGTCAAAGAGAGGCAAAACCCCAAGCCACCCACCCAGGCCCCACATGGCCAAAGTGACCTGCCAGGAACCTGCAGCGGGGCAGTGTGGCACAGCAGGGCACCCACCCAGAGGAATGGCTACAGGGCACAGCAGCAAAGGTGGCAGCATGACCCACGGACCATTTGGGTCATTGGCCTAGCGAGCCAGACAGACTAGGCCCAGCCCTCTGACCCAGCTCCTGGCTGCGCCTCCCCAGGGAACCCAGCGTTTTTGACACAGGCCAGCCGAGGAAGCCAGTTCTGAAGTGTGGCCTCTTGCCTCCGTTTTATCCCTGGGGAGCATCTGGCGACCTGGCTGGGCGCTGAGCACCCACAGCTCCCATGTCGGCTGGAGCTCACGTCAGCACACCTTGGCGAGACGCGAACACGCAGCTCAAACCAATCCATGTGACGTCAGGGACGGGGAGATGTGAGCAGTGTTTGCCCAGCCCCGAGGAGGCAGCAGGGTCATCAACTGAGTAACCCGCTGCAAAGCCAGCAGCCCCTCTGCTGCCCCAGGAGCTGGCGATCAGTCAGGGTCTGCGGCCGGAAGGGGCCCAGTCTAACCCCTGTATAGCGCAGGCCTCCAGCGCCACCAGCCTCCGCGCACCGAACCAGCAGCCGAGACGGCACCATCGTGCCACAGGCAGGAGAGGGGGAACCAGGCAAGGGCAGGGGCCTGAGGAAGTGAGCTATGCCCAGCTGAGCTGCAAGGGACCCACAGCCCATTCTGCAGAGGAGCACTTTGCCGTGAGGGCCTCTTGCTGCACGTACCCTCCACACACGGTAGTTACCCAGCGGCTGCCAACACCCCTGGCGGGGTGAAGCACCGTGGTAGTGGTACCAAGGTTTCTGCAGCTCCCCCTTGAACTTCCCACCCCCAGCCCCGACGTGAGTGACACCAGCTCCCCCAGCCCCGTGGATGCTGCTTGTGCTCCAACAGGGAGCGTCTGTCCACCCAGCGCGAGCTGCCTCAGCCTGGCCCTCACCGCCGGGCTGTGTGCTGGGGGGGTCTCGCAGTCTGGGTGCAGAGGACCTTTATAACTGCTGCCGGGTCTCGGTGCTTCACAGATACAGGGCTGCTGCCCAGGCTGAGCATTCGGCTCTCCTGCTCCTCTCCGGCGCAGACAGCTGTCTCAGGCCCTGTCCTGGAGTCATTCACAGGGGGTCCCTGCTCCACACCAGCACTGCACACAAAGCCCTTTGTCTCTGCACACGGCCTCTCCGCAGGAATGCTCCTGCCCACCAGCCCCAGCGTTGGGGCTTTTCCAGCTCCTGTATTTCTCCTTCATGGCAGACGCGCGCTTTGGGCTGAACCCGATGCAGGCCCCAGGTCAGCATCTCTCCGCTGCCCTGACAGGGCCTTGGGCTAGTTTCCCCAGAGAACGGCTGCAGAGAAGGGGCATGTGAAGTGCTGGGGCTTCCCTGGGCCACTTTTTCACCCCAGACTGTGAGACTCTTTCAGGCTCCTGCAGGATCAATGTTACTGGATCTGCCCCCTGCCCTGTGGCCTCAGAGCCCAGACTGCCCTGCTCCCCCCACTCCCCTGTCTCCGCAGCTTGGCTCTTCAGCCAGTGAATGTTTCATCTCCTCACCCACCCCCTTGCCCACTAGGGAGCTCCAGGCTCTGCCCCCTTCCCTCCCCCAGCTGTGCCCCCCATTGTTAGCCTGCACTTTAATGATATTTTCATGACTGTTTTAGACCCTCTCTGGGAGTCGTGGGGGACGAATGTGCATTACATCATCCCCCTTCCCTCCCAGTAAATCAGGCACTGGGCTGTGCGTATCCATGACCCATTCATGACAGGGATAAAATCCAGATGTTCCAGCCCTACGTGCAGCTGGGTCATTTCCTTTTTTGGCTAAGAACGGGAGGCTCTTAAACTCAGCTGAAAGAGGAGCCTGGGGGCCCGTTTGTAAAGAAATCTTTTGCGGTTAATCGCTGGAAACGGCTCTTCAGAAAACATGGGCTTGCAGAGCTCCTGCCAGAGGACAGGCTCCCTCAGGAAACCTCTGCAGCCAGAGGTGTCTGCTCATAGTTTGAGGTCTAGCAGCAAAACCAGAGCTCAGGTCCCAGCACAACGGCAGCAGCAGAATCAGAATGGAAGGAAGAGTTTTGCCGCCCGCCAGAGCGAACGTTTGTAGGAGCCTCTGAGCGAGGCAGGCCTGCGAGTGCGCAGAGCCAGCACTGAGGTCACAGAGAGACTCGCAGGCTGCGTCTTTCATCCCTGGCTTCCCCTCGCACAGCAATCTGGAGAGCTGGTAGCGCAGCTCCGGGGGAAGTGGAGGGGGAATGCTGGGGAGGCCGGGGGCCAGGCGAAGGCCCAGAGGAAGTCACGATGGCTGTTAGTAAATGTAAAGGAATCTGTGGAAAAGAGTTTCAGATGCTGGGGAATAAATGATTCCACAGCAGATAAAAGTGAGTAATGAGCGTACAAGGCGGACGGGAAGGAGACCAAAGTTACCCCAGCTGGGGACTGCGGCAACATCCCCACAGAGGCTTTTTCCAAGAGACCTCAAGAGCTGGAACTGAGGTCAAATGCAGCGATCGCAGGGAAGCACAAGGGGCTTTTCTGTAATGTGGAAACACTTAATTCGGTGTCATGAGAGTCCCATGCCAGTGACTAAAATGCCAGTTCCTGCCAGCCCAGGATCCACTGCACTGCGGGTCCAGAGGAGCTGAACCGGTCCAGGACCTACTGAAGTCATCGGCCCACATAAGACTTTCCTGGGGTCAGAGTGGTGACCACTTAACTCCCATCCCCAGGCTTGAAGCCTTCATTTTGCCCCATGTCCCCGGAAGCCCAGGAAGGGCCCAAGCGCTTTGTCTGGGTAGCTGAAGAACTTGCAAAGCCTGAAGTCACAGATGACGGATCTAAGGAGAGGGTCTCCACTGCATCCCCGAAAAGCCGGGAGTGGGGGGAAATTGGAACTGGTCTAAGGGGGGACTGTGGTATCATCCTAGAGTTAAAGGCTTGGCAGGCCACTGGGGGAGGGGGAACCATGGGGAGTGCAGGGAGCTGCCCCCAGTTCAGGGCTTTGGGAACAACCCTAGGGAGAGTAAAGAGCTATTTTACCTTTTGAAGACAGCCTGACCCACAGCGATGATGTTAATTCAACCCCACCCTACTCCCACCCCTACTCGGAGAAAATACAGCCAGAGAGAGGTGTCATTACAATGGTTTATTATATAAAGCCTTACAGAAACATACAAGAGACCGGAGGGTAGGACACTTACATAGGAAGCTTCCTTTCTAAAAACCGTTCCAAGCTCTTCAGAATAGCACACACCCAAACTCTGACTTACCCGCATCAAAGCTTTCAAACGAGGGTTTCAGTAAGGATTTGAATACACAGCTAATACGCTTCAACATGCATAACATTCTGTTGGTAAATGAACCCTGCTTGGGGATGGGGCTAGCCGTTCCTCCAGCGGGTTTGGTTACTGAGTAACAGATAAAGTACAAAAAGGAAAACACAAGGAAGGCATATTCAGAAAAGCATCCCGTTCCCTGGGGTGGGAGGGGCAGGGCAGAGCTGGTGTGAGCATCCCAAGTGAGACAGGGCTCTAGCGGAACTCGAGGCAGCTCAGCAGTTTTGCATAGCAGGGTCTTCGAGAAGCAAAGCTCCGCCAGCGGGGACACCAGCCTCCCTCCGGGGAGCTAACGTCACACTCGTTTTCAGTTCCTATCTGTAGGGCCCTGCCAAATTAATGGCTGTGAAAAATGTGTCATGGACCATGAAATCTGGTCTTGTGTGTGCTTTTACCCTATACTATACCGATTTCACGGGGGAGACCAGCGTTTCGCAAACTGGGCGTCCTGACCCAAAAGGGAGTTGCAGAGAGGTCGCAAGGTTATTTTATGGGGGTCACGATACTGTCACCCTTATTTCTGCGCTGCCTTCAGAGCTGGGCAAGCGGAGAGTGGCGGCTGTTGGCCAGGTGCCCAGCTCTGAAGGCAGCGCCTCGCCAGCAGCAACACAGAAGTAAAGGTGGCAATACCGCAACCCCTACTACAGTAACCTTGAGACCCCCCCCAAGTTCTTTTTGGGCCAAGACCTCTACAATTACAACACCATGAAATTTCAGATGTAAATAGCTGAAATCATGAAATTTACAATTTTTAAAATCCTATGAGCATGAAATTGACCCAAACGAACTGTGAATTTGGTCGGGCCCTACCTCTCCAGGAATGAGAAGCCCAGACTGGGGGTGAGGGTCAGCAGGCTGAGCCAGGCCCCAACCAGCCCCTGACCTGCAAGGTGCTGAGCAACCCCGGCTCCCCCTGCAGCCAAGGAGCATGAAGAGAGCTCAGCACCTGGCGGGAGGGGGCACAGGAGGGGCAGAGCCTTTGGCTGCTGTCTTGGGGGCTGGTTCCATTTATCTGCAGCCTTGCTTGTTGTTAACACAAACACAGCCCCCATTTGCCCCCCACGCCCACCCAGCTCCCCTGCAGCACCCAGGGCTGAGTTCCGAGCAGAGCCTGCAGCCAAGGCACAACTGGGCACAACCCGCCAGAGGAGAAACAACCATATTTGGGGTCAAAATACAGCGTGTGGCCGAGCTCAGCAAGAGACCACCAGCGGCCCGGTGTCTGCAGCACCCGGTAAGGGGGAAAGAGCAGACCACACCGCCAGCTCTAATGGCTCTAGCTGCCTCTGAAATGCCCAGCGGCTCTCAGGCAGACGGAAGAGCTTTTGGCTGCCAGCCGGGCAGCACTTGCACACCGAGCCCGAGACTAGCTCCGAAAGCACCTGAGCCGCTTCGCAGCGCTCTTGGAGTCGGTGTTCAATAAACTCCTTCGCGCAGCTCTTGGAAGCTGATGGGGACCCTTCTGCTAGGGGGCAGAGCAGGGGGAGGGGAGATGCTGCAGGAGGGTGGGGGCACCAGAGCCCTCAGCACCAGCTGGTGATTCAGGTTCCCCTGCCATATTAGCGACACCATCTCCCTGAAGATGTGAGGAACGAGGGGGGAGAGAGACATCAGAAAAAGCCGTTCCCCAATGTGGGCCATGTGCTCACTCCAGCATGCTCTGCTCACAGCCAGCCAGGTCCCTGGCCACCCAGAAACACCCCAGGCTGCAATGAGCGGCACAGAGAGCGTTGCAAACTTGCCCAGTGAGACGCCACGTTACCCTCACGTTAGGGGAACAGGCTGCGCTGCAAACCCAGGCTGGGGAGGCAGGAGCCTCAGGAGAGCCCGGCTCATGCTGCCCATCACTCAGAGCTGAGGGATCACGCGGGGGAAGGGAAGAAAACCAGTAACAAGTAGGAGGGACAAAGCTGTGCGGTCAGCACATGGAGCCTAAGGCCCACTGCCCAGCCCCTTTGCTCAGACAGGGGCTCCCGGCTCAGCCAGCGCCCAAGCGCATAGGAAGCAAAGGAAAGAGCAAATAATGAGGGACTTGGAAGCTCCTTTTGTTTGGCGTTTATTTAGCTTCACTCTGCAGAAAGCCTAGGGTGGCTTATTCTAGCCTTCAGGGGAAGGGCACAGGCACCCCGAGCATACACTGTGGTGAGGGGATCAGCCCTCTCCAGGGCAACAAAAGGCACATCTCCCACCTGCCCAGGGTGTCTGGCACAAAGCCCCTGAAGAGCAGATAAAGCCCCCTGATCCACGTCCTCTTGCCAGGCTTATAGGTTGCTGCTGCAGTCGCGGCAGAGGATCTCGTCGTGGTGCGGGATGAAGCCTTTCCCCACCAGCGAGCTGGTGCAGCGGGCACAGTTGAAGCAGTTGTGGTGCCAGTGACGATCCTCAAAGGAGATGTATTTACCCCCTCCGAAGCCTAGAGAAGGGGGACAGAGCGTAGGGTTACCCGGAGCACTCAAGGCAGATTCCTGAAGGGCCTAGGGTCGGCCCTCCAGGCAGGGATGAGCCTGGGCTATTTCCATCTAGCTAAGGTGCGTCTATGCCCCTCCCCGCCATAGCGTCTAAACCCCTCACAATCTTATACACAGGAAGGACCAGCCCTCGCTTAGAGCTGGGGAGCTGAGGCCCAGGGGGGCCCAGAGACTTGCCCCATGTCACGCAGGGAGCCAGAGGCAGAGCAGCTCTCCCAAGCCCCAGACCAGAGCCCAGAGCCCCCTTACCAGCCAGCCTATGCAGCTGGCAGCACTGGCCATGAGCAGCCAGTCAGGGGTCTGTGCACAACACCGAGTAACTAAACCTCTTTGGGAAGGCCCCGAGTGGAGCCAGCCGGCTGAGGGAAGCCACGTTCTGCCCCTTGTCCAGAAGGCAGGAGGACGTGCAGGTTTCCTAGATTGCAGAGACAGCAACAAAGATAAACACTGGTGACCTGGGGCGGGGCAGCAAACCGGCATCGTCTCCAACCATGGAACCAGGGTTCTGACTCACCAAGTGACTCAGCAGCTGCGTCGGCCTTTCCCGGAGCAGTAAACCCAAGCCACAGAGGGAGGGTCAGTGAGGGAGACCAGGCAGCCTCCTGGTGCAGGTGTGTGAAGGGAGAGACCCACTCCCCTCACTGTGAAAGGTCCAGTTTCTGGAGCCTCCCAGCCCGTTCCTGGGCTGCAAAACCTTCCCACTTTACTGTGGGTGGAGAACCCTTCCAGGGCCCCAACTGAGGGACCAGCAGCCCCCAAAAGAGAGGCCAGTCAGAGCCCCACGGAGCATGTCCTGGGAGTTCTGGCGAGTTCTGCAGGAAGGTTGCAGGGTACCAAAACGCAGCCAGTCCTCCCCGGGTGTGCACAGTACGTTCCCTGCTCTGACAGGGGCAGGACACACCCAATACTTGAGCTTTGCAAGAACGAAGTGAGAGCAAGAAAACGAGCAACACAAACTCCTCGTTGCAATTTAACTCCTTCCCATCGCATGGCCTCTCTACGAGCAGCTGGAACAGGCTGCTGGGGAACAAGTCCAGGAGCAGCCTGGCACATGCCCCAGGCACTCTTGGCAATAACATTCTCCCATCCTGGGAGGCCGGAAGTTCTGACCAGCCCATCAGTGAGCCTTGGAGGGCTGCACAGGCCTTATGCTGGCCTGCTGCAGAGAGGAATTCCCCACCACGAAGAGATTCCCCAGCAAGCGGCTGGGAGTAAGAAGGCAGAGCAAGGTTTGCGTTCTGCTCACAGGCAGAGACACGGTGCCGCTCGCGAGGGACCATGTGCTGCGCGCCAGTCTCCGTGGTTACCTGTGATGGGCTTGGCGCAGGCGCTGCACTTCTTGGCATAGAGGTTCCCAAAGCACTTCACACAGTAGGGGTTGTCCTCCTGGGAGGTGAACTGCTGGCCTGCCAGGGGGACCTTGCAACCAGTGCAGACAAAGCACTCCTTGTGCCAGGGCTCGTCACGGTAAGTCACTCCTCCCTTGGTCAGCGACTGGGGAAGGGAGAACACCAGTTACACCCGTGTGTCTCCGGGAGTACGGAGCGCCTGGCGGCTATTAAGATCTCAGCCTCCGGAGCGGAGACGGGCAGGGGCTGGCCACAAGGCTAGCACACTTTCCACGAGCGCATTGCAGTTAACATGAGACCCCCTTCCCAAGCCAGCCAAGGGAACTCAACTGGACCCTCAGCAACCACGGAGCCGCATGGCGGGCCTGGCGCTAAGGGGAGCAGAGCAGGGTGTGATGCCGACACATCAGGCAGCAGCTGGTCTCCAGACCAGGCACACAGACATGCCTCAGCTTGGAGATCTCGACAGCACTCAGCAAAGCCTTCTGGAGAGCAGCATCCCCCATGACGAGGGCAGGGGAGGGAGCCCGGCCACGCCCACCCCTTTATTGTTACTGGGTGGGTGCTGGCAGCGCACTGGGCTCAGTCCTGCCGGCCCAGATCCAGGGAACACGGACACGAGTCTGCCCTTAGTAAGCTGGGTTTCACCCAGAAGGGATCATGGAACAGCTCCCCACCTCCTATGCCCTGGACTGCTTTCCGTGGAGACCAGCGCCCGCCCCAGGAGAATCTCATCTAAGGGAAGCGGAGCCCCTGCGGGGTCACCAAAGGAAGCACTGGGCTGGCAAGCCAGCGTTACCTTTTTGCAACGAGTGCAGCGGGGGGCAAATTTGCTCTCATAGCAGGGGACGCAATAATAATCCTTCTTGTCTGGGATAAAGGACCGCGACCCGATGGGCTGCTGACAGCTGCTGCAAATGAAGCAATGCTCATGCCAGGTTTGTCCGCTGTATTCCAGTTTCCGGGATCCTAGAAGTGAAGCACGTCTGGGGTCAGGGCACCGCTGGGAGACAGCAGCTGCACCTTCAGACAGGCTCAGCAAGTGGCATGTCCTCAAATCAACAATGATCTATGGAGATGGAGCCTTGTGTCCTGAACTCGGCTCGAGCCTGGGAAGGGGGGCCTAGCGCTAGCGTTTCGTATGCAGGAAAGCTAGTGCCCGGAGGCCTGTTCCTGCCCCACGTCCTAGTACAGTCACTCCATATGGGGCAGTTCTCCCTTCGTACGGAGCGTCACCAGTCGAGCCTCTCAGCACAGGAGAGCTCGAGACGCCAGAGGGCCTGGGGGTAACACAGGCGGGCAATGCCCGAGGGGCCTGGCACAGCCCCAGCCCCAAAAGGCAGGGTCTCCATCAGCCTTTAGCCAGTCACTTCCTGTCTGAGGCCGCAAGGGCCCCCAGAGACAGGGCAGGGGATGCTCCAGAGCCTCTGGAGCTGCCTCCCCACATTCTCCTCCTCCATGGTCCTCCCCCAGCAAGGAGCCCACAGACACGGGCTGCAGGGGAGATCACAGTTCTGGGTCCCCCATAAGGGCCTCACGTCTGCTCAGCAGAGGGGAGCCAGCACCGTCCTCTCTGTACAGGTACGGCATGTCCCTGGGGTCTTGCCCAGCACCCACAGGGCACTGCCCCCGGCTGGGATGACAGGAGGGCAGCTGCCAGCCCAGCAGAGCCTGCCAAGGCCCAGGGGAGGCTCCGTCTCCTGCCAACAACCCCCGCCCCAGAGCCTGTACCTGGCATGACGGTCTTCTCACATGCGACGCACTTGGAGGAGAACTCGCTGCAGTAGCAGTCGTTGCACAGCAGCTCCTCGTCCTGGCAGGTGAACGGCTCGTCGGCCAGAGAGCGGTCGCAGCGGAAGCACCGGAAGCAGTGCTCGTGGTAATGGCGATCCTCGTAGTACAGCTCCTGGGAGAGAGGGCGGGGGTGTCACCCACGGGGGGCGGGGGGCAGGCCCCACTTGGGCACAG
>NW_020664587.1:18213859-18251301 GCF_002925995.2 Terrapene triunguis
ACGGGGGGTGGGGGGCAGGCCCCACTTGGGGGCAGGCCCCAGCCCCTGGACTCTCACTCACCCTGCAGTCGTGGCCAATCAGCTCCTTGCATTCCTCGCAGGTGTTAGCGAAGTGGGCATCGTAGCAGGGGATGCAGTAGGGGCCCATGTCCATCTGGATGTACTTCCGCCCATACAGGGACTCCTTGCAGTTGTCGCAGTCGAAACCTTCCGTCATGGTGCCGGCCGAGAGCCTCCCACACCTACCGGGGGAAACCGCATAGGTTAGTATCTGCTCAGAGCCTCAGCAGTGCAAAGGGCTGAGCCTCCCCCGACTCCCTTGCCACATCCCGAGGTGAGGGGCACAGACACGGGCGCATGCCCAGGCTGCTCACTGTGCTCAGGCAGCATTGCACTGAACTGAGCCTGGCTGCACACGGCCAGCATGGGGCACAAGCTGCTGCTCCTGCTCATGGACAACACGATCTGTGTTTCCAGAAATGGTCAGGTGTGGCGTGGAGAGCACCTTCCGCTTGCACGTAAAGCGGAGCCAGCAATCAGAACGTGCATACACCTGTCACCAGGCCCTGCACGGAGAAAGCCCGACTGGGGAACGTGTGACTGAGCCGGTCGCTGGATGACGCAGAGTTGCGGGCTCCTGGCTGCAATCCTCGGGACAGCATGCAACACCCGAGAAGGTTGCACACAAAATCGTTCCCGTTTTTGGTCAAAAACATTTTTGGACTGAAGTGCGTGACCAGCTGGGTGTGTGCATGAGCCCGACAGAGGAATAAACAGTCACCCCTCTCGCAGACCCAAACTCAGTGATTAGCCTCCCGCCCAGAGCCTAGGACGGGATTGGTTCCTGCACCACATCTTCTGTGCTTCGCCTGAGCTAGTTTCTAACATCCCAAGTTTTGAAGCTTCCAGATGGCTCTAAAGCAGACGAACAGGGGAGCATCGAGCATAAGTCCGGTGCCCAGTCATTTGGCCAGTACAAAGACATTTCTAATCAAAGTCACATCCCCAGGATCCTCCCTGGGAGCCTATTTCCGAAGTACAAGTCCCCTGCTGCACGTGCATGTTTGCACACGTGAAAGCACAAGACACATTCTCTGGCTTTGCTTCGGGAGAAGCTGGTTTACGAGAGCTGTTACTGGCTCTATTTCTCTCCAAGGTATAAGGGTTTGTCTACACCTGGAGTTATTCCAGAATAGCTATAAATTTACACATAGCCTTAATCCGAATTAACTTTCAAGTGTAGACAAGCCTATGGTGTTTATACCAGACACATTTAGCTGCAGAGACCAGGCTTTGCAATCCTCTTGACGAACCCAGGGGCTCAGAAGAGTTATTACAGTGCGTTGAGGGTTGAGGGATAAATCCCAGAACAGGACAGGGGAACAATCGCAAATTCCTCTGCATCTCAGGCTGCGGGCAGTTGCCTTCCTGATGTTGGGCTGAAGCCACCCAGGGCCAGCACTGGGAAAGGGCTGCTCTGGCTTGCACAGCATGAGTCATCAGGGCTATTCATGGGCCTGGGATTAGGCTTCCCAGCTGTTGCTGAATCTTGCTGCATGCAGAGATAGCGCTGCTGCTGACTGTTCCGGCCCAGCTACGCGACAGACAGATGGGAACAAAGTCCCTTCTCAGACCCGCTCATTAACCAGCTGCTTCCCCCCCCAGCTCCTGTCTGCTCTTCCGACCCCCTTCCTACCACAGCAGCAACGGGGTCCCCTGCACATGGCTGCAGAAGTGTGGGGAGATTTACACACCGAGCCCTCGCTGCATGCCAGCCTTGCCAGCTTGGGCCGAGTAGCAGCCAGTAGCAGAGCTACTAAGAGAACTGCTGTGCCAGTCGTCCTGGTCCACACCCCACACCTCCCTCCCCCCTGCAGCTGCATCCTGGGGTAGTGAGTTTATGGCAGCAGGAGTGACTAGTTCCAAGCCACCAGCTGTGCAACTCCACATTAGTCTCCGATACCTGCTAAAAATACCCAGGCAGCCAGGCCAGACCCTCAGGTTCACAGTGAGCAACATCACTGCGTGTCTGGGCGAATGAAACATTTCCTGAGCTGCTCTGACGGGGGCCACCCTGTGCCTGGGGAGAACATCCCCCACCCCAAAAGGTTTGCTCCCCCAGTGAGGAAGCTGAGCCAGGAAGGTTAGTTTTAGAAGTGCTGCAGCCCAGGGTCTGCAGAAGCTGAACGAAGCAGCCTGCGCCCCAGTCCTTTGGAGATGGCCCTGCTCAGGCAGGGCCCTGGGCACTGTTACTTGTTTCCCAACATACAACGTGAGTCATGCCTGCGTGCTGTGCAACACGTCCAGCCCCCCTCAAGGCTCACAGCGTGGAGTTCGCCTCCCTCCAGTGACCTGCTCTGTTCATGCTGGACTTTGCTTCCCAAAGTGATTTCATCCCTTCACCTGAGAGAAAGTCTATTGCTACCCCGCCCCGCCCCCCCGTACACCTCAGAGAGAGGGACTCAAAGGGGTAACACAAGGACCCAACCGGGAACCCCCCCTCCCTGTACAATACTGTAAAGTCCTCAGGGCAGGGAGCTATCTGTATTGATTTATGAGGCTTCAAGTACCTCAGGGGCCCTAGAAATAGCAGCTTGGAGTGTAACTGAAAGGGAGGAAGGCAGGTCCAGAGGATAGGCCACTGGACCAGAACTCAAAAGGCCTGTGTTCAATTCCCAGCCATGCCAGAGACTTCCTGTGTGACCCTGAGCAGGTCCACCATCTCTTTGGGGCTCAATCCCCCCCCCCCCCCCAGAAACAGGGGAACAGGATCCCAGAGATACTGCGAGGAAAAAGCACACGAATGATCGCAAGACGCTCAGATGCCATAGCAATGGGCTCACATAAGAACCTAGAGAAACAGAGCTGTTGTTCCTCTGAGTGTGTGTACTACCGCTCTGTGATCTCAAATAGCGGTCCTCCCCGAGACCCAACAGCACTCAGAGATGACAGGAGAAAACCAGACGGGTAGGATCTCAGCTCCAGGACAAGGTGTTTCTGTGTTGGAGCGTGATTTGCCAAATCAAATTCCGTCTCTCTGCTGCAGCTGAGCCAACATTGTGATAAAACCAAGAACAGGTCTCTCAAAAAAAGTAGTTCCAGGATATGGACATTTCAGTTTCAAATAGTCTCTCTCATTTGGCAGCCTCTCGATGTAGGCGGTTTCCTGCCCAATCCCCTTTCTCCCTGAACCACACTGGAGATGGCTGCCAGCAGAGAATGCCCCTAAGGGCCTGCCTGCATTACTGACTTTGCACAGGAATAGGTGCACCAGTGCAAACCCGTGTAAATGCACTGCACTGGTGTAAGGGAGGGCTTGACCCGGGGGGCTGGCATGCACCAGCAAAGCTACATCAGTGCAAAAATCCTTAATGTAGACAAAGCCCTTAGGTGGGACCCAACACCACTTTCTTTGCAGGCACACAGGAAGAGTGCTGGGAAGAGGAAGAGATGCAAACTGCACAAGCCCTTTGAAAATGGTACTTGAACAACTTGCTCAAAGTACTGTCCCCATCTGTAATATACAAATAACCCACTGGCAGAGCGTGTCACATCCACCTCCAGCAGCTAGTTTACTAGAGGATAACAGCCTACTACTGGTACCTGTGCTGCAATGTTGAAGGCCCCAGGTGCAGATCTTGCTGACTCCCTAGGAGGGGGGTTGTTATAAGCATCCCTCTGAACTGCATCCAGTGGCAAGACCCTCGTCCCCGTCCATGTCACGCGGCCTTAGTGCTGGCTAGTCAATTGCTGTTGCATATCCTACACCACTTTTCCCCCTTCTTGGTGTTACTGCTTCCCAGAGTCCGTCCGTCCACCTACGTCTGCCGCACAGCTGTCTTGCAAGGCAGAGTGCGCTGCTAAAAGGGTGTCAGCATTGCACTATTGGCGCTAAACTCGCTTATTCTCCAGGTTGGACAGACCACAGAGTGCATGATGGCAGGACAGCGAGCCCCAGGGCTGTCTGCAGGCACAGACCACAGCATGGCTGGGTAGGGATACATGCTGCTCGTTCCAAGGAGGGGAAGGGACAGCAGCAGATAATGAGCCTGGGAAGTTTGCTGAGGGGTGTTTGTGTTAGATAAGCTGTTTGCTCCCTTTGTTCTGGGTCTCACACGCAGAGTAGGACAGAGGTGTTAAACACATGAGGATGCCAAAGCAAACACTGCCGCTCCAATAGCCAGGAGAGCCCAAGAGCACAGAGAACAGAAGGGCGAAACAAAGAAAAAGGAGCAGGAAACAGCTCAGCATAAAAAACATAAGATACAAAAATTCAAATCACTACTGATCAAGTTTGCAGATGACAAAACAATGGGGGGAGTGGTAAATAGTGAAGAGGGCAGGTCACTGATACAGCGTGAGCTGGAGCGCTCGGTGAGCAGGGCGCAAACAATGCCTTTTAATTCGGCTAAATGCAAAAGTGTATGTCTAGGAACAGAGAACGTCGGCCATCCTTACACAATGCAGCGACTCTGGAAAAGTTTCGGGGTGGAGGTAGATAATCAGCTGCACAAACTCCCAGTGTGACGCTGTGGCCTAAAGCGCTAATGTGAACCTGGGATGCATAAAGACGGGAATCTCAGGTAGGAGCTATTTTACCTCTGTACTTGGCACTGGTGCGACCGCTGCTGGAATTCTGTGTCAGTTCTGGTGTTCACAATTCACGAAGGATGTTGATAAACTGGAGAGGATTCAGGATTAGAAAACCTACCTTATAGTGATAGACACAAGGAGCTCAATCTATTTTGCCTAAGAGACGGGCAAGAGGTGACTTGATCCCAGTCTATAAGTATCTACATTGGGAACACATTTTTGATAATGGGCTCTTCAGTCTAGCAGAGAAAGGTTTAACACCATCCAATACTGGGAGTTGAAGCTAGATAACTTCAGACTGGAAATAAGGGTACATTTTAAAGTGAGAGTAATTAGCCACTGGAACAATTTGCCAAGGGTCGTGGTGGATTCTCCATCACTGGCAATTTTAAAATCAAGACTGGATACTTTTCTAAAAGCTCTTCTCTGGGAATGCTTTTAGGGAAGTTCTCAGGCCTGTACTACGCAGGAGGTAGGACGAGATGATCATGATTGTCTCTTCTGGCCTTGGACTCTACAAACACATGAGCACAGGCAAGAAACACTCACTGCAAGGGGGGAGGAACTCAGCGCTTGTCCGGGCTAGGAGAAAAGATGGATTTGTAAAAACATTTTTGAAGGGGTTGGTCTAGAGTACGATTTAGAAGCGTGCTGTAGGCGTGTGCTAACGAACAGGTTCTGAAAGCCAAGCGTAGCCAGGACAGACTTTAAACATGCACTCAGCTGGTTAAGGGGAGATCCTAGTCAAGACAAAGCCACCGAATGTAGCAGAGAACAGGAGCTAGGCTCTACGGAGCCAGGGGCTGGGTTAACCCTACTGCCGGGAGCCCACCTGCTTGCACGTTGCGGAGTGGCCGTGTAGAGTCATTTTCATTGCTTTCAGCCGATTCTATTCCCTAAGGAGAAACTCCCTCTCCCCTCATTAACCGGGTTACCAGTGCTGCTCAGACGCCCTGGCAATACGGCGACAGGAAGTGGCCAGGGATGAGTTACCCTCCCCACCCCGTCCCTGCTGCCGGTCAGCCATGCACAGCACCTCCACCTCAGACTACTCCAGCCGGCTCCACCTGGGCAACACTGGCTAGTGCCAAGATGGTTGTTACAAATGCATCAGTTGCTATGCTACTGAGAGGCACCTGCGGGCTGACCACTCCCGTCAGTTGCAGACTGGGACATGCCTCACTACCTTGGATGCTGGCATCCTGGTTTGGATTTACCCCTTTCCTGGGTGTACAGTCACCCCACTATGCCCAGCTACAGCCTCTGCTTGTCAGAACCCCCTAGTACAGCTGCTCTGCTCCACAGCCCACGGATTTAACTAAAGACACATTGAATCTTTTATTACATTCATAGTAAACAAAAAAGGAGCCTGCAGGCTGGTGGCTGCTCCCTGCACCAGTGCCCCAGGCTCCAGGAGTAGCAGAGTCTGCAAACACTGTGGCCCCAAGTGAGACCCATGCAATAGATCTGCCACTGAACTAGGAGAACCCAGTTCTCTACAGGTTACACCTGAAATGCAATAGACAAAAACGAACCATTCAGCACACGGAGAGAGCAAAATCACACAGGGCTCTAGTCACTTGTGACAATAAAGGTTTATTTTTATTATGAGCTGTGCCATTCCACCTGGCAAACATTGTCCTCCTTATGGGGACAACTGACTTTCCTCCCTCCCTTGCACACCAATACCATGGAGTGCCAGACCAAACACCTTTGGGAACACAAACTCCTGAGGGGCCCCCAGCCTCGCCTTGCAAATAACCTTCTGAAAAACATGGGCCCCAAGCATGGCCAGTTTGGAACAGAGCTTGGAACAGGATAGTGTACCAGAAAGGTCAGCAAGCCGCAGATGATGCACAGTAGAGACCACTTTCTAATTAGAGTAACACCCATGTAACACCACTCCAGTGTCACTGTCTGTTGTGACCCTGCAGGTGGCTTAGCAACAGATCATTACATTCATGCCAGGGTCTATACAGAGGCAGACGGGCAAGCTCAGAGGAGAAGGTGCAGCCACGGTTTGGCTTTCCGCAATGTGTAACCTGCCAGGATTTTAATCAAACTGTTGAGAAAACAATGAACTCCTGCAGCCAGAGATTGCACTTACACAAGAAAGCCAATAACCTTGTGAAACTCCCCACCGTAGTATGTTATCAGGTCCACAACCAGCTGCCATACAGAAGCCATCCTGTAGCAGCCCATACAGCCATTCCTAGAAACATGTTCATCTTTCCGGGATACAGGAATAGACCTGCCTTTGCTCATGTTTCAGGTTCCATCTATTCTATTCTGCCCAGAGATGCCTGAATGGGGTTTGCGTAATTTACTTCTAAACAAATGAGCAGGAGAAGAAATGCGGCCAGGCAGGGAGGACGAGCAATTTCCCAAAGAAGGATGAGTCTATGTAGGTGAGACAGGGCCCAGGGATGCCAGACCGGCAGGGGGAAGAGAAGAATAGTTTCCCCTAGTTAGCTTTGCAGAAGCACTACAGCTGCTGGGGTCTGTGTGCAACTGTCCCTGCCAGCAGATTTCTGCCTCCAGGACGAAGAGCAGCTGCTGCTTGGTGTAAGGAGCTGCTCTGACCCCTCGTAGTGAGGCTGGGAAGATTTTCAATCAATATCACGGTTGCTGCAGCTCCCTTGTGCTAACGCTGCATCCCACCGAGAGCCCTAGCAAAGGCCGTGCAGGCTCTCAGGCCAAGGAGACCATGTGTGCTCACAGTTCCCAAGAGTACTGTGTTTGGTTCCCTACGGGGCTCATTTGCGCCTCTGCCTCTATCTTCCGAGCCTTCGCTTGGCTTCTAACTTCACCAGCCCTTGTTCTGGACACTGTTCCACTGCCCCAGCAGCCTTCAGCTTCTGACCAGGGCCCTGAGGTGGGGCCCGCCCCGCAGGCGGAGCAGGCCTGGAGCAGCGTGTGTGGGCAGGCTGGGAAACGAGTGGGTTCTTGCCCCATTCCCGAGTCCCCAGGAACAGCTGTGGGCTTGGTGCTGGCGCTGCGCTGGGAACACCCTCCCCAGCCTGGGCTCACCGAGCCCGACTTTCAGGAGAGCTGAGGGGCAGTCAGCCAGAAAGACACAGGTAAGGGAATTTCATCCGGATGGCTGAGCCAGCCCCAGCTCTCACACAGCGCTGTCAGGGAGCTGCATTACATCAAGACTTCACCCTCCTGCTCCTGGAGCCTCTGAGTCACTTCCTGCCTTTAGATCTCCCCGTCAAACCTCCTCTCCAGCCTGCGCCCGGCACTCTGAGGAGCGCTGTGCAATTCCGAGCATGAAGGGCAAGTCACGGGGTGGGGGAAATCTCTGTTCATCATTCCCAGGGATACTTCATCCCCACAGGCCCTGGGCTCTCCCAGCCCCATCAATGCAAACAGCTGCAGTTAGTTCCTCAAATACATGGGGAAGGCCTGGGTTTTATTTTGCGTCTTTTGCATTCCCTCAAAGCAGTGGCCAGATGGCAGCCAGCTAGCAGGAGGGTACTGAAGGAGCAGAGTCGGGACGCTGGCAGCCTGTGTGCCCCTCTCCTCTCCCACCTGTGGGGATGCACCAAACTGCCAGAAAATGTCCACCTTAGACAAGTGCCACGTGTGCTGGAGCCCACCCAGAGTCCTACAATGCAGCAGCTGCCCCCACTGAACCTCGCGTGAGTTCAGAGCAGCCTTGGCCCAACGCTGGGCACAGCCGATTTCGTCAAGGAAACACTGTGCATTTTGAGAAAAAGCAGCACTCTCACAGCCCTGGACTTGCTCAGCCGGGCAGGCGTGGAAATGCCCACGGCTGCGAGCACAGGAAATAGCAGAGATGGTTTGAATTGTTCACTGAGTCACAGGGGAGCACCCGATTGTCACCAGATTTTAAGGCACACTCAGCAGGGGAATTGAGGATTTCCTCATATTCAGAGTAAGTCTCGGCAGGTGAAAGACGCACCCTGCTGTACTAGGGAGACGTGATGGTGCATACAATGTTTATACAGCACATTCCACGTACAGCATCAGCTGGCAGAGAGGCACAGGAAGGACACCAGCTAAAGACAGGTGTGTTGAACTCGACAGGATCTCGGTGCAACTTCATAGATAGGGTGGGGGCAAAGGGCGAGATTGTTATTTATTACAATAGTGCCGAGGGCCTGCCAGAGACTGGGGCTCCATCGTGCTCTACACAGACTGTCCCAACCCAATGCTCTAGCCCCAAGGCCAGCCAGCCTGCCTCTCTTTAGAGTCCTACACATGACTACCAGTGGAAGTTTCGTTTTCTTTTCACACGCCAGATACAAAGTGTGTTTCCCAAAAAACAGGCCATGTTTTTGAAAAATTGAAAAATACTATTTCTTTTATCATTTTTACAGTGCAAATATTTGTAATAAAAAATAATATACACTTTGATTTCAATTACACCACAGAATACAATATATATGAAAATGTAGAAAACATCCAAAATATTTAATAAATTTCAATTGGTATTCTATTGTTTAACAGTGCGATTAAAACTGCGATTAATCAGGATTAATTTTTTTGAGTTAATCACATGAGTTAACTGCGATTAATCGACAACCCTAATATTAATAAATCCATCTGGACTTACACACCTACTTGCAAGCACCATCAGGATCTGAACAAAGCCATCCCTGGACTCAAGGCGTAGTTAATAAGTGCCCAGTTATTAACATGCATTCAGAACTACAAACTACCTTCCTGTATTGGTGCACTGACGTGAAAACCACTCACAGCCAGAACTTTGCTCAAGAGGTTGGCCATTAATCTTGTTTAAAAACAAATACAAAGTTGAGTCAGTTGGAGTAATAAGCACATTTTGTGCATTCAACAGGAAGCTGAGGATTGGAAGCATTTGAGAAGCTTGGATCGGTCATGAGTCAAATGGGCCATTTCACTGAAGGAGGAGATTCAAGAGCACAGCAGTGAGATAGATACATTAGAACTCTCCTCCTAACAAAACAACATCCACCTTACCAGACTGTTAAGAAATCCATGGCCCCAGAATTCACCAGAGGAGATTCTGACTCAAACTCCTCCTTAGATTATTATCTGGGACAGAGAAGGGCTGGGAGGAGATGAGAGAACCAGAGAGGAGCTGCATTGCTGAATTTCCTTTACACGCAACACTGGTCTGCAAGAGAGGTCTCTTGCCCAATGACAGGCTGCACTGAGCAAATTTACTACAAAGGAACATGTAGGTTACTGAACAGGCAGGATCTGCAACCGGGTGGTGGGGGGTGGAGGGGGCGGCACAGGCAGAGAGTAGCCTATGAAAGAGAGGTGCTACAGCCAAGTTTTCGGGACAGCGACTGAGCACTGGGACCCTGGTTTGATTGTTTTATCAGATAGAGGGGTTGGGGCCACAATTCAGGGAAAATCCTGTTCGTAACAATGCTTTAAAAGTAGGAAGGCAAGCACCCAAGCACACGATTGCTCTCTGAGCTCCTGCTCCTTTTCCCCATGCACATTAGTAACCAATCTAACAGACGGCATTGAGTTTCGGTTTCATTATGATAACAAGGATGTCAAAAATTCCAGTCTTCCGGATACTTCCCCTCTGGTCAGAGGGTTGCACATGCTTCTAGAAAAGGTGAGCCCTGACTTGCTTTCTCTTCCAAGAAAACCACAGTGAAACTTTGCCTAACTGCCTGAAGTGCCTAAATGATAGTGTAAACTTCGAAGATCCACCCAGGCCAATTCAGACAACCTTAGGTTCCTTTCCAGAACAGCTGCCTCCATCCACAGCTAACTGGATCCGTCACACTACTGCACAGAGCCCTGCCTGGAGGACTTTCCCTCCCACGCCAAAATAAATGCTAGTACCGTTCATTAAGCCAATCAGGAGAGAAGTTTTTTCATTTCAGACCCAGATTCCAAGACGATGGAAGAGAAACAGCATAGAATAGGACAAGAAAGGAACAGGGGCCTAAGACTAACAGTTAGATGGTTTGCTGTTAGCTTCTGCAAGGAGCAGTCAAAATGTGACCAGCTTTCATACAACTCCTCCAGCAACTGATTCTAAACATTTCTCTTCCTTACAAACCCTCCCAGGTCCAGCCCTGGTTCCTCAAGCATCTCTACTGCAGCAGCAACTGTGCTACTAATGCCAGAAGCAAAATTAAACCACCCCCTGAACTCCCCAGCAGGGCACAAACACTGCCCAGGACAGGATCCAGGTGGCTTTGGGAACTACGGCTGTAACTCACTGCAGCACAGTTGTGAGAAGCAGCTGATTTGCATCATGACATTCACCACGTCACATTCCCTAGGTCTGCAAGAAGCTTCCAGGGAGACCAAGGTCTCTTCTGTCATGAGAGCTTGGGCATCCTTAACATAGCTGGTTCCTGAGTGGTCACCTGCTCTAATGCTATGTAGTGTGTGCCTGACCGTATTGGACTGCATTGGCGCACACGGCCTCGGGGCTTCCCTCAGCTGGGGGAACACAAATGTTCGTTTTTACTATAACCACCCCGTACACAGAGTGAGGAGAACACTTTTCAGGGTTTCAAGGCACTTGCTCCCATCCCAGGACCCACTGGTGCTGTCCCATGCACATTGCTGGGTATAGCACAATATTGGCAGCAACAGGGTCTGTAGCTAGTTCTCCAAGATATAGTCTCTAAGGAGAGGATCCAGGTGTCAGAGGTCACTGAGGCCTTGCATTGTAACTACAGTCACAACCTAGGAACATATAAAAGTCTTCTTTTGGTGTTGCTGCTGGCATGTCATTCCAAAGGGGGAGCAGGAGGGCAAAATGGGTATCGCACAGAGGATTTCCTTCCTGAGGCCTGGAGTCGGGATCTTTGTCAAATCACAATTTAGCCTTGCCAAACGCAAGCCATTTCCTAGCCATCTACTCGTCTCCGGCAGCTTAGTTCCAGGACATTTTATGGTCTAGGTAGAAGCCCCACCGGAAAATGAAGTGTCTTTATTTGGAAGTGGAGGTTTCTAGACATGAACTTTCACTTCCCCTGTTGATTCGGAGTGACAGGCACATGGAGTTGACAGGCAGGGATGAGATCTCAGTAAGATCCTCCAGAAAAGACCATGCACAAGTGAAGATGAAGCTGCAGCTGGTGGGGTTGCTTGGTATTTACCTGTGAAATTGCCAATCTGAGACTATCTTTTCCTTGCTGTCTGCCCTGGAGCTTCAAAGATCCATGCAGCGCATGATTTGCTGGGCGATTACAGCCTTGCACAGGAAAGAGGGTCCATTTCATGCAGGCAACACATGCCAGAATACAAATCACACCAAGCTTTTATGTGGAAGGAAACATACCACAGACACGGTGCAGAGAGGAACTCCGGCTCACAATTGCTTCTATAAACCTGCTACACCAGGGGTTCTCAAACTGGGGGTCGGGACCCTTCAGGGGGTCACGAGGTTATTACCTGGGGGGTCGCGAGCTGTCAGCCTCCACCCCAAGCTCCGCTTTGCCTCCAGCATTTATAATGGTGTTAAATATATTAAAAAGTGTTGTTAATTTATTAGGGGGGGTCGCATTCAGAGGCTTGGTATGTGAAAGGGGTCGCCAGCACAAAAGTTTGAGAACCACTGTGCTACACCTTCCTCCCAAACACCGGACAGAGCCTGCCACTGTCACCAAGGAGACATTCCAGCTTCTTTTGGTTCTGAATGCACCAGCTGACAGAGCTGGCCAGGAGTGACCCCAAGGGTTCTTCCTAAGGGCTGCATTCATGCCCCCACAGCACAAAAGAGGGAACTCGACAATATCCAGGAGACCCAGCGAATGCCAACCACAGCTCTCTGGGGAAGATTTTATTAAAGAAACCTAGGCGTGAAAAATGCAGAGCCCTGGTTCCACAGGAGACTCTACACAAAATGACTGAATCCTGTGACCATGCTAAACTGACTTGTAAGTTGTTCAGCAGTGCCAGCACAATGTTGTTCAAACACACAGGAAGGCACAGCTCCCACCCCCAAAGAATTTGCATATTATATAGATTTTATTATCTAGGCAATTAAAGCTTTCATTTACACCAGTGTAAATCCAGATTGATTCTGGATTCACACCCACATAACCAAGCAAAATTTGGCCCATAAACACGTAAATGTTTAGCGCCTGAACATGGAAAGGCAGGATTCAGATACTCATGTCTGGAGATCTGCTCCCCGGGACACCAGCACTGGAGTGACAGAAAGTGACTAAACACACAATCTCAGTTCACCCTAGCGCATCAGGATCCTGCAGCTCATACAGACCCCAAGGCACCCAAACATGGAGCATCAGACTCTGCTCCAATTGCTTTGTTTTCCCAACTGCTCGAGTTTTTCTCTTGGTACAGAAAATAGTGCAGAATAAAGGAATTCCATTTTGGTTCCCTAAACATCCCTCTACAGTTCTGATCACACGCAGTGCTCTCCTTCTGGCCCTACGCTATTGCGCACTGACATCTTCCACCCAGAGGTGGTAACATTTCAGTGGTGGGTGAAGCAATCCTGATCTACCAACCTCTCCGAGGTGTTGTGTAGCTTAGCTTTTGTAAAGCCTTCTGGGACCTGCGGATGGAAGGCATTATGTTTGTATATCACACACGTGGGCGTGAGAGGAGCTGCTTTGGGCAAGCACATGAATAAACATCCATTTGGGTTTGTGGATCGACTGCATCGTGTGGCTGTGACTGCACTGCAGGCACCCTGTGTTCATGTGCTGAAGAGCAATTCAACTTCTGCATCGCTGCAAACCTGCTGCGTCTGAACCCAAACTCTTTTTAAAAATCTTTTCCAGAGGGGCTGGGAGCTCTTTTGTTGACTAAGGGCCTGGTCAACTTCAGTTTTATAACAAAACCCAAGTTTTGAGTGATAGGAGCATCAAAAGGCATCTGAGACAGCTGCATTCTATGTTTTAAGCACTATTATTAAAGGCCAAATGGAATTTTCCCCCAAAATTTAGTCAAAATATTCATTCCTGAGTTGACTTCTTATTTTCTGAGGAGGAGCAGTTAGTTTAAATACCCAATTGTACCACACCTGCACTAGCAGTGTGCACTGCTCTCTGCGCCATTGCCACTGGCAGAGCTGTGCTCCCCCGGGGTGTGAAACCACCCGGGGCCAGAGAAGAGCAGGGCACAAGGTGGCTGAGGAGTTACAGAAAGGTGTGCCCACAGGGTGGAGGTCTTGTGTTCAAGCACACCAACCTTCCACCCAAACTTTTACCCACCAGCAGTCTCTGCTGCCATTTGGCTGGTAACTGCAGGTCTCTGGCTCTGTACTAGTTCTTTTTATTGAGGCTCCTTTAAAGAGTAAAGGAGGTCTCTACTGAAAGCATGTATTACAGCTGCTAGCGTCCCTCACAAGCAAAGGGAATTACAGCTCTGTAACCCCAGTATGCCTGCAGCTTCTAATTCTGGTGAAGTATCAAGTCCTGGGAAGGGAAGTAGGCTCAGGTTACCATCCCAATCAATGGCTTCTTGTGGTCTGAACCAAAATTTAGACCATCTGTTGCCTGGGAGTCACTGCACGTGCCAGCTGCTGCGTTCCTGGCTGCCACCCTCCTGCAAAAAGGTAACACACTCCAAGGGCAGGATTGCTCAGCTTTGCAGCAGGTCAGGAAACTACTGAGTGGAGACAGACAGGGGAGCACGGGAAGCAGGGAGATAGTTTCTTTACTTCACCACTACACTGCCAAGCCAGAGCTGAAATGAGTTTACATCTGCAAGGCTGACACAATCCAGACACTGAGAGCTGGATGCAGAGTCATCTGGCGTCAATTACGCTTACAGTACAGACCTGAGCCGCTTGAAAATCAGTCGCCTTTGTTGCAACACTTCTTGTTTGTACTATTTTTTTAAATTTAGTCTCAAATACTGAGCATTGTAAATGAAAAATCATCCATTACTCAAGGCAAAAGGGCTTTTGCTATCAAGATTTATTTTGGATAAACGCTGCTCAGAGCTATTTATTTCTGAGAAAGGGAAGTGGGAAGCACGTCACGTCTTGCACAACTGCTTTGACGCTGCTGCGGCACCTCGTGAGACGGAGACTTTGGCATCTATAGCCGGGGGGGGGGGAAAGCTTTTTGCCAACTTGAGAGGCAAAACTACACAGCCACTATGGACACATTTCAGAGTAGCAGCCGTGTTAGTCTGTCTTCGCAAAAAGAACAGGAGTCCTTGTGGCACCTTAGAGACTAACAAATATCCAGGTGCCTGCACTTAACATTACGGAGTTGGAATTCAAACCTCCAGTATCTGTTCCTCTGCAGTCCAAATGCTGCATGACCTCACAGAACTAGAGCTACCTGCCACCACAGCCACAGAAAGCATTTGTGTTTGGGCAACAAGCAGCATCCAGCTCTGATTCTTCACCTCTCTTTCTGAGATCTTTGGTGCAGGGGCCAAGTTCTCATCTCTTTAAAGTGCCCTGCAGAGCCATGAAAACAGAAAAGCCGACTGCTGCCTGTTTCCCGCACTACATTCTTACATAGAGGTAACAACAATGGTACAGATCTGGTGTTTACTGAGATGTAAAGGGGTAGGAGTAAAAAGCAGCAAGGGAAATGTGTATGGAACAGATTTACTTTTCAGGACAATGGGATATGTGTAGGGCAGCATTTTATCTAGGAGAGACCCAGCTCGCTATGTCCTCAAGGTAAAGGCCAGGAAGGGTTCACACCCTGTGAGGTGAAGAAACGATCCTTTTCTTATTTGTAAAGAAGATGTGCTGTGCTTACTCACTGAAAACGACAATGCCTCCTCTGTTCACGACAAGGCACATGGTGCAACAGCCAGTGGAGAACGGCCACAGAGCAAGGCAGTTTGGTTACAGTTAAAAAGTTTCCAAGTTTATTTGCTTGCTCAGGTTTGTAGAATCAGGACCTCCAGTTCAATAAGGGGAGTAATGGAGATCCCAGCATGCTAATAACCAGCCTTCTGTTCTCCCCATCAAACAGAGAACACGGTATCTGAATGGAGTATTTGTGGAAGCCATCCACAATAACAATAACTCAGCCAGATCAATACTCTAGCTGCAGCAGAAAGTTACGTTGGCTTGTTGAATGCAATGGATCCGATTAAAACTCAACACGATCCCAACAGCCACAATGACCTCAGGAGCAACGGACAGACTGACTCTCCCAGTGACTCATACTGGAATCTGTTACAGCAGGTGCTGTGAGCAAAACCACTCACGGGTAAATCACCACTTCACTAGCAAAACGTTTAAGTGCTTGCCCAGAAACAAAAGCAGCCACATCACAAACCAGAGAGAGTGACATCAATACAGGACGAGCGTTTCCTCCCCAGGTTCAGGTTTCACTACATGGGGCTGGAGATTGGACTCTTGTTAAAGTTCCTCTAAAAGTGTCCATATTAGACAAAGTCCCTGGGTCTGGTTTTGTTGGCAATACTTAGTTTCTGAACCCCTTTCATCTCTCACTAGCACACTGAGACAAGAGGGAGAGAGCAAACAGGAAGGGTTCCCTAATAGAAAATGAATTGCTAATAAAAATCATCATATTAACCTAATGAGCCTCATTCTATTGAAGTCAATGGCAAAACTCCCACTAACATCAGTGGGGCTGGATCAGGCCCTATATTACTTCAACAGAAGGCACTACCTGGGACCTGGTTCTTAAGAGGGATACGCAGAGCCAGAGACTCTTGTCCAGAACCAGAGCTCTGCAGCCCCTTCCAAAATTCAGACTTTCACATGTTGAAGATCTGAAGCCACAATGGTCCTGTTCACTTTAGTTCCATCACTGACTGTGGCAGCATGGTCAAGTCTGTACACGTGAAGTCTAATCTCTTCAACAGACTGAATCACATTCGGGATTTCCCACATGCGGTCTAGGGCCTCTCAGCTGCTCAGAGCGATGTGCACAATGTGTCCATTCAAGCTCAGTGCTCACCTCTCAGTGGCTTACATGATGGGTTTGTGTAGGTCTGGAAAATACACACACAACGTGGCTTCTCTTGGTCAGAGTTCCTTGCAGTGTATTGTACACTCAAGACTAATTACGCCTCTTGAGTGAGTGCACAATTATTCTGCATATCCAGAACTCTCTGAATTGGGGACCAAGGCATACATTGAGTTAATGGCAGCCACTCAACTATACCAGGTTAAACTGATGTATAGTACAAGTGTGAAGATCTTCGAAGCCTTTGGTGCACTGTAGTTCTGTAAGTCTGAATAATTCGCAATCGTGGCATGCGGGAATGTTAACAGTGCTGCTCTCTACTCCTCCAGACCAAGCATCAGGCCATGGGTGAGTGGGCAAAGCCTGCAGCAAACCTCCAGAGAAGGCTGAGTTGAGGAGCGTTTCCTCTACTAGAAAAGCACGTACCTCCCTGCCGATACAGGCACAGGCCACTTCAAAAATGTAAGTGCAAGGGGCTCAGCTTCCACACGTAATCAGCTCTTAAATCTCTCCACCCTTTATAACATTATTGCTTCCACTGCTGTGCTCTCCGAGAGTTTCACAAACACGGACACACTTATCCTCACTGCACTCCTGTGAGGTTAGGGAGCATTTTATCTCCATTTCACAGACTGGAACTGAAGCACAGAGGGATTTAGTAACATAGCGAGTCAGTGGCAAAGCTAGGAATTGAACCCAGATCTGAGTCCCAGTCCAATGCTGAAACCACAAGGCCATCGTCCTTCCTGTTCTAGAAATACACTATATAGTCTGGCCTGCTGGAATTATTTAAACATAGATCACAAAAAATGCTTATAGACTATTTTCTCCTTTGCGAAAGCCTCCTATGTACATATGCTACAGCTCTAAACCCAGACAACCCTCGTCACAAAGAGAAATAAAATACAAAAGAGAGAGGAACGTACACGTACAGAACTAAGTTACTATGGGCCATGGGTCTTTCATATATGACCATGTCTTCTCCAGCTGCTTCTGTTAAAGTTAGGGCTTTGAAAGCATGCTAAGCCAAACAGAAACACGGTTGTCTTGTCCTTGAATAACAATGTCCACGCATGTAGTTATTCAGGAACAGCTATTGCACTATAAATTCACACCCTACCTTAACTGATGTTAACTTTCACGGGTAGACAAGCTTTTAGTGCCACTCTCCTACCTCTTACTCTACCAAGGGACTGCAGAACATCCTGTGTATAGAACAGCACAATGGATTATCGGAGAACTGCAAACCTTAGAGAGGAATTTCTTGGCTTTAGTGAGTTGAAGTTTGCCTAAGTCAGGAGACTTTCTGCACTTGAATGTCATTTCTTTTGTTTCATCAGAACAGAGAGATTTTCATGGTAACTCGGAAGTTAACGCTCCTCCCTCTTTACTGCTGGTGCAGAATGTATGTAAAGGGCATGTTCTACTACCAATGGCTGCACCACAGCAGAAACGGCTTTACTTGCAACGTACCCAGGAGAGGGAAGTCCACATTGTGGGCTTGGGTCCTGCAGAACTCAGGCTGCTTTAAAGTTATCAGAATCTCACTCACTCTCACCCCCCCCCACCCCACATGGGTAAAATACTTTTACGTGAATAAACTGCCAATTGTTTTTACCATTTGAATTTTGTATTTAAAAATCTCCCTGAGACCTCAGGAGCCAGTGCTGAGCCTGGAAGGGATTTTTATGGCCACATTTTAAACCCACAGAAAGTAGGGGTCTAGAATGGAAACAGTTCATTACAGCTAAAGCACTGACCCTGGGCTCTGCCCTGAACAGCTGGGCCTAGTTCGCAAGTTAAATAAATTACTATTTCTAAAACCCACTCTGAGTTTCAAAGGGTCTCAGAGGAGATGCTGACTAGTCACTGTTCTCACCAGATGACAAGCTGTGAGCCATTTTAGTTACGGGATTTCCTAGGGAACACTAGAAGCTTGGGTAAATAAACTCTCAAAATACCAAAGCCATACAGGTGTTTACATTTCACTGTCAAATGATGAAATACCTAATCATGGGTGCAATATTTTAGGGATATTTGTTTTTCTATGCACTCAACTATTTAGTCACGTAAAACATCTGTAGCAGCTGGAAGGAATTCGTTTGGCCTGCTAGGATTCACTAGGTTTAAAAAAAAACAACCCGGATCGTGTGTTCAATTTGCATCCAAAGAACTAATGCCGCTTTGTCCAGTCCTACTAGGATATCAAGTGAATAATGCTTATGCAACTTCCTCAACAGGAGCTGTAAGATATCAATATAACTATGATCTGTTAGCAAGGAGAGTTCTGTATTTAGATTAATGCTGCTTCTGCAAACCAGTATTGACCAAAATGTCATTTCATGTCCTTTACAGCAACATGGGGGGAAATCAGCTTGCAGATAAGGAAAACAATTCAAACTGAATTTTTCTTCTCCCTCTTTTCCCCTCAGAACTCCCTGTCCAGAGAACACTCCTGAGACCAACCCTAAAAGGTTACTAAAGCAGCAAAGCTTCTCCTTCAGAACTGCGGGTTCGATCTGGGTGCTAGAGGATTACAACATGGAAGGCTCCACATACTCCACAGCTCCTCTCCCTGAGGTTTAAAGGCTGCTTACATATCCTTTACCCACCTTTTTAACAAAGGCAGAGTGACCAGTGTTCCAGAAAGCGAATGCCAGCAAGTGGGGCAGTCTGGGTTATAGAAAGGAGATGAACCTGGCATAATTTCCACAGGACACTCTTGTTCTGGGCAACAGGTTACAAAGGGTTACCTGGTGGCACGGCTGTCTTTGCTGAGAAAGCCTGAGATTTCAGTGAGGTTGCAGCAGAGTGCATAACAGTCTCCAATGTTTGCTCAGTTAACCAGTGAAACCCCTGCAGCTCTCTAATGTCTTGAAGATTATGGTTTAGAAGAGAGAATGCTCAGCTAGGGGAATGTTCTGCAGCCATGACCAAGCTGTGGTTAAAACTGATCCCAATGATTTCTATTCAGCCCAGAAACCTCAGACAGTTTCCATTTTCTCAATAACAAAGCATTTTTGTGGGGTGAGGTAACAGGCCTGCAGCTGCCAGGTCTAATTCTCCACTAGGATTTCTTAAGAGTGTGGCCGAATGAGCACTGGCTAGCTAAGCCAGAGACAGTATAAAAAGCAGCCAGCCCTTACGGCTGAGAAATGAAGGGACAAAGCTGTTGCAGGAGAGATTTGGAGAGAAGCCTTTTTGGGAGGATCACGCAGATTCTCTGTGGAGCTTGTTTTAAGCCACTTTTACAAAGAGCTCCTAGCAGTGTGTAGGAGGCGTGTTCTCCAGCTGAGGAAAGACTGGGACTCCAGGATACAAAGGGACAGAACGTGTGAGACAGAGTGGGGGGCAGAGAAATACACCGGTAGATTCTGTACATTCAGTCATTCAGAATCCAGCATAAGAGAGGCAGAGATACAGAATCCTATAGCTTAAAATGCAAAATGCATCTCTCATAAATGGCAGAGATTAAAAGGCCCAGAGAGAGAGGCTGGAACAGAGCCATACCACTCCCCGAAGGATGGCACAGTTTACGGTACTTGCTGCTCAAGCTAGGACACATCCCTTGTAACACTGCACATCTGAAACATGTCTTTGAGCCCTGGAAAGGCTACAGGCCAAGGCTTTCCAACTTGGAGCCCTTATGTTAGGCACCTCCGTATAAAAGGTGCAGAGCACCCACAGTTCCAGCTGACTTCAGGAGGGGTCAGTGCTCAACTCCTCTGAAGATCAAGCCTCTCAGTTAGGCGTCAAGAGATAGATTTTGGTGCCTAAGTGAAGGCCCCGCATTTTGACAATTCCGGCCTCGCTGTTTAAGTTATTGACTGTGATCAGCTCCCTGCATGCCCCCACTGCGTACTTACTATGCCAAGGCGCTGCTAAACCACCTACGCCACCGAAAAGGCTGCAGCGCAGATCTGCATCCCCAAATAAAGTGTTGTGCATGCCAGATAATTCCCTCTTTGCTGCACTGCCATCCACTGGATCAAAAGTCTGCTGTCCAGAACAGGAAGGAGTCAGACACAGCAATCCACTCACTGTAGTGACTTTCCACAATTCCACCAGTTGCGCCATCTATACCTAAGGTTACAATGGAGAGTGTTGGGTAAGACCCAGTTTTCAGTTGCTTGTAACTTTGCCAAACTTAAACAGTTTGGGCTGAAATTTTCTATGCCATGTGTCTATCTCACATTGAATTTTTGGGTAAAGTTTCAGCTAAAACAGCTCAGCCATTTCAGAGAATGAGATTGGGGAAAATACACAACTTACCGGTAAGTATCAGAGGGTAACCGTGTTAGTCTGTAGCCACAAGAACACCAAGGAGTCTGGTGGCACCTTAAAGACTAACAGATTTATTTGGGCATAAGCTTTCGTGGGTAAAAAACCTCACTTCTTCAGATGCAACTTAAGTTAGTTAAGTCCAAAGCTGACTGCGAAGACTTACAAAGGGATCTCACAAAACTGGGTGATTGGGCAACAAAATGGCAGATGAAATTCAATGTTGATAAGTACAAAGTAATGCACACTGGAAAACGTAATCCCAACTATACACACAAAATGTTGGGGTCTAAATTAGCTGTTATCACTCAACAAAGCTCTTGGAGTCGTTGTGGATAGTTCTCTGAAAACATCTGTTTGATGTGCAGCGGCAGTCAGAAAAGCCAACTGAATGTTAGGAACAGGATAGATGAGACAGGAAATGTCATAATGCCACTATATACCTGGTATGCCCACACCTTGAATACAGCTCTGGTCACCCCATCTCAAACAAGATATTAGAACTGGAAAAGGTGCAGAGAAGGGCAACAAAAGTGATTATGGGTATAGAAAAGCTTCCATATGAGGAGAGATTAAAAAGACTGGGACTGTTCAGTTTAGAAAAGAGATGACCAAGGGGGATATGATAGAGATCTATAAAATCATGACTGGTGTGGAGAAAATGAAAGGGGAAGTGTTATTTACCCCTTTACACAACACAAGAACCATGAATCACCCAATGAAATTATTAGGTAGCAGGTTTAACACAAACTTAAGGAAGCACTTCTTCATACAATGCATAGTGAACCTGTGAAGGCCAAAAGTATGACTGGGTTCAAAAAAGAATTGGATAAGTTCATGGAGGACAGGTCCCTCAATGGCTATTAGCCAAGATGGTCAGAGACACCATGCTCTGGGTGTCCTTAAACCTCCAACTGCCAGAAGCTGGGAGATGGATCATTCAATAATTGGCCTGTTCTGTTCATTCCCTCGGAAGCGTCCGGCACTGGCCACTGACGGAAGACAGTATAATGGGCTAGATGGCCCGTTGGTCTGACCCAGTATGGCCGTTCTTATGTTACATTAATTTGCCCAGGTTAAAAAATTCTTGCAACAGTTTTGTTGTGAAGCTCTGGCACCTCCACATTTTGGAGCAAGGATCTGAAATTTGCCTGGGGCGGAGGGAGTTGCCCTGGTGTCAGGGATATGGCTTCTGCTGTCCCTGGGACAATTCACATAAATTTGTCCCAAGTTACAAGCCTCTGGGGAAAACCTGCAGCTTGCAGATTCTGTCTACACTGAGCACACGCCAGCCCCTCACAGCTCCTACATGTCAATCATATGGCATATGCGCCATCCCCAGGGCGACTGAGCATGCTCCATCTGGGTTGCTGGAGCTGAGCAGGGCTTTCTCTGCAATTGCTGCTCCCAGCACCCAGGGACCTATGAGTACCCACCACTCGTACACAGGCAGCTTGGAGACACAGGAAGCATCCCAGCTGAAAAGCAGAGGGGTGGGTGAGGAGCAGTGCAAGTGAGGGAAGAGATGTAGGGCTGGGGGGACAGAGGCAGGAGCTGGAGGGGGAAGAGTGCTTGGGGTGGTAGAGAGGTTAGGAGGAGAAGAGGAGCAGGAGGGTCTGTAACACCTAGAGAACACTACCCTACAGCACCTGGAATGGAGCCTATTATTCCTCCTGAATGAAGACGACGGTCAACAACTTTGCTCCTCTGGCACAATGGAACTTTCTACAACAAGCGTGTCTCTGCAGGAGACAGATCATTCCAGGGGCCAGTCTGAGACTGTGCTATGAACTTCCCTAAGGGCTAAGGACCATCACAAACCTCACCACCTTCCACTCCCAGTGCAGGGTGAATTTCTTTGGCCTTGACTTCTCTTACAAACATAGAGCAATGTCTGTGTGTACATATCCAAAACAGAGCATTGCACTGCACACACTTCTTCCCCTGGGGAGGGGATGAGAGAACAGACATGGGACAGATGTTAGCCATGTTGCTTAATGCACTTCTGGAAAGTGCTCAGATACTGCACTCATCACAGTCGTATAAAACCTATACAGAATTCCTGAGCCTCAACATTCCTTTGCTGAGTAGTAAATAGCTGTGAAACCCACTGGCAAAGCATTTGTCACCATCCCTCTTGAATGGCAGGCCCACATAGAGGATAACAACATTCTACTGTTACCAGTTAGTCCATTAGCTCAAGTGACAGAGAACTGTGCTGTGGATCTAAAGATCCCAACCTTGTTAATGACTCATGGGGGGCAAAGGGCAGACGCGTCAATAAGGTACCACATGATGGAATTTTTGTTTTTTCAACTTTTAAGTTTTTTAAAAGTTTGGTTTTATTGGATGTAATTTCCCACATTAAAAGAACCTTAAGGTTGCAAAGTCAAGCACTGAAAAGTTCAGAAATGCCTGAAATACGGTTGCCCATGCACTTGATTTGGCCCTTTTGTTGATTTACATTATGAGGCAATCTTTAAATACATGATCACAGGCTACTGTTAACATGGGACCCTTACCTCATTCCATACAGTCAGGCAGACTGTCCTCAGGGAACAACTTAGGGCTGTGCAGTGAATTAAGCTGTTGTCTGTACAACCCCGACCTCCTTTGTTGCAGAAGTTGGAGGATGTGTAGAAATGAGACAGCAGTTGTGTACCTGGAAACTGTATCATACTGCACACACACCAGGGGGGCAAATTAAGATTGCATGAGCAACCTTAATTCAGGCGTTTCCTAACGTTTGAGTGCTTGACTTTGCAATCTTACCATACTTCTAACGTAGGTTTATTTAATGTAATTATTTATAGTATGACAGCACCGAAAGGCCCCAACCAAGACTGGCCACTGCCCAGAGACAGTCCCCACCTCAAAGAGCTTCGAAGAGGGCCACAAAGAGGGGACGTGACTCCCCAAGGTCACACAGCCAGTCTGCGGCAGAGCTGGGGACAGAACCCAGCCTCCTGACCCCCAGTTCAGTGCCCTATCCGCTGGAGCACAGAACCGCACATACACAAGCGTGAGCAGAAGAGAACATGGCTACTCAGGATGAAGAGCGCCATCGCTTGGAGAGTGCTCTGGAATTGTGAAGCCTCATCACAGCATTCATGCTGCAGAGCCAACCCATCCAACCACCTCCGAAGCCTCAAAAGCTTTGCCTTTAAAAAGCCTACTTAGGCCTTACCCATGAGGCCTGCTGTGCATACACTGGGACCACATGTGGCCAGAAAGCCCTGCACACAAAGGGTGAACATCTCAGGGACGGACGGCTCTAGCTAGATTTCCCCCTGCTCCAAGGCACCCTTCTTTACTGACCTTCCAGACAGACTAACAGGAGAGTTCAGATAAACAAGCTGAGGCCTAGTTCCCAGTCCAGGTCTTTGTGGAAGTGAAGGAAGTTCCACACAGACAGAAGCAATGAGACTATTTGTATCTAGATCCCAAATCACATTCCTTAAGGCTGTAATGCAGAAAACACTCATGTGGGGAGGGGAAGCAAGAATCACAGGCAGGAGCCAGGGAGCAACCTGTGAAGCTCTCTGCTCTTCGGAGCTGCCCTTTATCCTAAGGGTGTCAAACTCAGAGGGAGCTTTGGTCTTCTCCAGAGCTTCAACAGTAACTGGGAACTTGGAGGGAACTGCAGCTCAGGTGATCTGCACTGCTTAGCTTGCGGTGTCCTGGGCCACGTGCTAACCAACGTAATTCCAAAGAGCTAGATTGTTCAGTTCAGCAGTGCTTCGGTCCCCATTTTCATGGGGATCATCTCATGGACATTACGCTCCCCCAGCTACATCCAGGGCCGGCGCTTCCACTAGGCGACCCTAGGCGGTTGCCTAGGGTGGCAGGATTTGGGGGGCGGCATTTCACTTGCTCCGGGACCCGCCGCCGAAGTGCCCCGAAGATGTGGAGCGGCAGGACCTCCACCGCCGAATGCTCAGAGGAGGAGTGCTGCCGCCTAGGGCGGCAAAAACCCTTGTGCCGCTACTGGCTACATCCTCAGCAGCAACTGTTCAGATTATTACACAGGGTCCCCAGGCCCAAACACACCAAACAAATACTCATTCTGAACCTATCACTGCACATTTTGCCTAATCTAGACCCAGGTGCCTGGAAGAGGCTCCCAGGAGTTTCAACAAGGGGAAAGCAGTCGCTGTTCATGTCTCTGGGAAGCATGAGGCTCTCCCTAGTCTCAGGCTGTGGGGCACGCTCAGAGGAGTCTGAAATTCTCTGGCCTAAAACATTATGTTCAAAGTTCATTTAATCACATGCCTGGGTGAGTCCAAGTCTCCTCTTGCCATGAGGTCAGACTTTACCTGCCACATCACAAGTTCCATTAGCTTGCATGACTCAAGAGATAATATTGCAACACAAACACAAGTAAGCAAACCAGCTGGATGGTCTTCAGTTAGTAACACCAGAGACTGGGGATTTCTCCTCTGGCTGCTCGGGGTACTGACATGAGAAGGGCAAAGGAAAGGTGTTGAGCTTAAGCTTTGTTCTAAGGGAGCTACTGGCCCTGAAAGAAGAGGCAGGTTGACAAAACCTGGCCCTTGCATCCAATCCCCACCCATATCTTGATATATATCAACTGCTTTACAATGTAGTCTCTGAAATATACCTTTCTGAAAAGTAGTTTTCCCATTGCTCTGGGGGACTTATTGGAGTAATTCAACTCATGGGACATAGCCTGGAAAAGAGAACACTGATGGGAAGAGGCTGCTGCATCGATCCCCATAGGTTAATTCCTGTGCCAATAGAGAGCGGTGTAGATACAATGGGGGCAAGGTGGTGCTGGCTTGGAGCGGATGTGGGAGATGCAGGAGGGGTCTGTTAGGGCCCAGAGGTGACACGTGCCCCCCCAGAACCTTTAAATTGTGCCCCTGCACTATCAAAAGTTATGTGTCGCCTCTGATTTTAGTGGCAATATTTTCAGTCTAGTACATGAGGTTTCTGCATCTGCGGGGACAACAGCAAATATTTCTAACCAAAAATGGTGCCAGAGCCATTCAGCACAACATTAAGTGCAATTGCTGCCCCCAAATCAAGGGTCACCACAATACCCCATACTCTCACATACGAGAAGGAAACTCAAGTGCATATGGTTTTCTCCAATAAGCACTATAATGTCTACACTACACTCATCTGCTCCCCCACCACGGGGCCTTGCAGCCAGCAGCTCAACAACGGAAAAGCATTTTAACCAAAGAGTTACTTGGACTATTAACTAGACCCAGGGAAGCACTCAACTTGAGGAACTCAAACTATGGATAAACAGGACAAAGCAGCAGCAATTGGGAACTATATCAGCATCTCTTGATTCATCTCAAACCCTATTGGGGCAATACTCTTCCAATAATTAGGAGCTGGGAAAGACATTTCACTCCAGGAGCAGTGAAGTCAATTTGCTAATCATTCATTCTCTGTCCCTACAGAAAAAAAAACAAATCTCCACCAGGCACAGGCAGCTATGACCTAATGCAGAGGTTCTCAGTGTGGCACACACAATGACTCTGATCATGCCATGTTGCTAGGTTGGAGGCGAGTTCTAATCTCGAAAAGGCGGAGATCTACTGACATAACAGATTGAGGGTCAGAAGATCTGGATTATATTCCCAGCTCTGTCACCAATTTGCTGCATAATCTTGGGCAAGTCCCTTCCAATCTCTGTACCTCAGTTTCCTCATTGTAAAGCAGGGATAATAATTCTTAAATTGCCTTTGTGAAGGGCTGTGCTTTCCTGGAGCATTTTTCTCCTATAGTTCTGAAAGCACTAATGTTGATGTCCTCCACAGCTGGTAACAGGCAAGGGACCATTCCAGGGGTCACTGCTGAACCCTGATGCAAGTGGAGTCCCTTCCTTTTCCAGTCCTAGACAAAAAGAAGTGATGAAGCCATCCGTGAGACCAGTACCCTTCCTACGAGGAACATCGCTGTCAATGCTCAAAAACCCACACGGCTACTGCTAGAAGTGAGCTAACCCAGACATAAGGGCAGAGTAGGGAGACTTCCAGCACAGGCAATCTCAGCGAGGAGGGGCTCCCTGATGAGGCTGCTGCAGATCAGGAAGATATAAACCAAGTGGCAGTAATGTGCAAAGCACATTCATAGCAAGCCCAGTCACCAGACAGAGGACTTCCCAAGCTGACTAAAGTCGACTCAAACATCTTCTATCTGCTAGCCAGACACCAGTGTCTGAACGGAGGCCTTTGGGAAAGGTCAGGACAGTCCTCCAGGCTCTAAGATATTGCCTTTGCTTTCACTCTTAGTATCTTAATTCCTTTGTTAAGAGATATTCATCTTTCCATAAGGCAGTTCTCGGGAGCCAAGGAGTTTGTGTATTATTGCAAAACATATGCTCAGAAGAGACTGGAAATGCTGTTGGCAGTGGTACAGAAGGGAGCAGTGTGCAGCTTTGGGTCAAAGCAAAAAATCCCTGCTAGTAAGCAATTCCCACGTGACAGTCTGGAAGAGCTAGCGAAAGCATCTTTGAGAAACTAAACAATGGTGTGAGAACGAAGCTCCAGGAAAAACGAAAAGGCCAATGATATGCCACAACATCCCCAACAGCACAGATCCAAGAGGAGCCTTGCTGGGAAATCAGTTCAAGTCCTTATGCTGGGAAACCTTCTGGGACAGGGGACCTCAAGGCTAAATGCTGGCAAACTGCTTCCTCAGTTAAGGCAAACCCAAGTGTTTTCTATTGCATCTGAATCATTTATTTCAGCCCTACAACTCTCCAGAGAGCAGTGTGTAAGCACATGCTGCTGCTTCTGGGAAGGGGAATTCAGCACTGTTGGCCCCTGCCTACACTAGGACAGTTTTAGAACATTTCCCACCACTGCTGACAGCCAGATACAGTCCTAACATGGAAGGGCAGGTGGTGCTACTTTCACCGCCCTGCTGATTCGACCTGCAACACCTGGGCCCGGTGACACGCACACCCACTGCTGCAGCTACACCCTGCTCAGAGCACATCTACGTAGCCTGTGTGCGCCACCTACGCTTGCACTCCCACCAGTGGACGATCTCCACAGAGGCAAGGCTTTTGGGGACCTGTGTCAGCCAAAATGGAAGTTGTCAGGAGCACGGCTTTGATTAGCATTTTCCCTGGGGTGTGGATGTGGATACGAAGGGGACTTCTCCCAACCTCCACATTTCAGAGAGAAGTCAGGGTGGGTGTGGAAAGTGGGTGGTGTGAGGCTGAAAGCTTTCGTTGGTGAGCCTTCACCAGAACCAACCCAATTGGCCTTACATGCAGGGGTGCACAAAACGCAGACAAGAACGAGTGTCAGTTTCGGTCTGCTCCAGCCATGCTGCCGGAGGAGAGCTAGCGCATGGGGGAGTCTCAGGGGACTCCCCAGCTTGGAGGAGTGCCAACATCCAGGATCATGCATTGGCTTGAACAGCCTTCACCACCCACCAAATGTGATCCCAATAGCTGTGCTGTATCCACCCCCCCTCCACACACTCCTCGTTAGTTTACACGCCATGGAAATCACGACTGCTCTTGGGCTGTTGCTGTTTTGACAAGTGCAAAGCACTAAAGTCAATTGTAAGGGATGGGCTGGATGTTACCTAATGAGCCTTTCCCAGCTCTAACTGCTGCAGTCCCACACATGTTCCCCTCCAATCCACGTTACCATCATCCCTAGCAACCCAAATAAATAGCAGATTTGAACAGCTCTGGAAACATCTCCTAACCGTATTTCAAACGGCAGCAAAACCTCCTCATCTGCAAAGGAAATTTCTGAGGAAAGCCACACCACAGCAGCTCCAGAGTCTCTTACTCAAGCTGGGAAGAGAAGTGTTCTGTCTTGTCTCATTTCAGTGGTAAGACTTTCTGGCTGCAGAGGAACAAACGTTGCCCAGGAACACAGAACACACAACACACATGCTACGTCTGTGCCCAAATCCAGCAAAATCTGAAGTGTGGGCAGAGTATTCAATTACCTCATTTCCAGGTGCGCTGTCAGCATGAGTCCTGGCTGGCTGGAGATAAAAGTGTGAACAGTGTTCCCAGTCCTGAAGGTGTCTGCATAATTAATAGTAATTACTACTCAGAGCCTTTGAATCCTCTAAAGTTACATCACTTTTCTCAGCTGCTTTTCATCTGCTGCTTGTCCTACAGCCTTGTCTATGGGAGAACGGCAAAATGTTCAAGATCGATATCACAAAGGGGGCACCTGGGCCCTGCCAGCACAACCCACAGAAGCAGGAATGCAAAGGAGTCCAACGTAAAAGGGCCTGTACAGCTCAGCTGTCTTCAGGTATATACAAAGCACCAGAGATGGACAGATACCCAAACACTGTACAGTCTACCTAGATGCACACTTCATTACCTCCAAGACCCTACAGTACAGATTCCTTTTACACTGGCTGCAAGTAGCACAAGAAACCCAAGAATCTCCACGTTGGCTCACACCACAATAAATACATGTGGTCCATGTAGTCCAGTATCCGGTCACTGAGAGTGGCCACTACCAGCAGCTTCAGAGGAAGGTACAAGAAAGCCTGCAGCAGGGAGATATGGAATAACCTACCGCCAAGGAAAGTTTTCCTCCTAATCCCCAATAGTTAGAGGCTGGCTCATGCCCTGAAGAAGAAAAGTTTAACGTCCCTTCCAAAACTCTTGCGTTTTCTCTAATTTATTACAATCCTACGTATTTATGTTACACGTGTAAGTGCCTAATTTCGTTCTGAATCCTGCTAATCTCTTCGTTTCAATGATATCTTGTGTCAATGCATTCTGTGGGCAAACTCTGTATTGTGTGAAAAAGCATTTCCTTTTAGCAAGCAAGGGACCCATCTGAGAGGGTCACGATATACTCCAGAGCAAGCATGCTGCTTCGGCAGCCTTCCCAACCCCAGGAATGGGAGTACAAGCTCAGGACTTGAACGCAGCTCTCAGCATGGCATCATGCAATGAAAGCAACAGATTCTGAGGTTACCTTAGAGGTCACTTCTCCCCTTAATGCACACCTACAACTCCCACTAATAGCAACAGATGGAAGGCTATCCCCATACTTCCCTCCTTTCTTCTACTCATCTCCTAGTAGCAAAAGTCCCCATCTCCGTTTAGTAATGGGAGTGGTCAGCCCTTACGAGCCGTTTATCATTGGTTAGTGCCACATCTTTATGAGCTCATGTTTGCTTTGGCTGCACATCCAAGCAGTTGTTTAACCCGAGAAAAAAAGGAAAATCTTGGACCCTTAACAATGGCAATGAAGTTTAATCTGTCACTGGAGACAATTACTTGACTCCTATTGGTGGCTGGTCCTGGCAGGGTCAAGTGTAACATGTGGCAAAGGAAACACTAGGGAAGCCAGGCTGCAGCAGCTCCAACACTAGGCATTTCCTGGTGTTATTCAGAGTTCCCTTCCCCCCTCATGTGTGGAGAGAACAACTCCAGCTGTCCAGTCACCTGCACACGTGTCTCCGCTGGCTGGATTTATGGCTTGCTGGTGCTGCTAACAGCTCCGGGTCGGCTCTGGCTGGCTGCTTAGACATTCAAAGCTAGGTTAGGGAGTTTGAAACAGTTCAGATTTTGTTCTTGGTTCTGGCCCCCAGCTTTGGACCTAAAAGTTGATCTGGATTCCTGAACAGAACTGGCATTGGGCAGCTTGGGCATGAACACTTTATGTAAGTTTTCTTCCGCCACGACACAAGTCCACTTTCTGATGAAAACAAAAGGGTCTGGGGTTTATGGGTGTTTATTCAAGGCACTGGTTTAAGAAGAAATCTTTGGTTTTAAACCCGAGAAGCTCAGAACACTATCAGAGGACGATGCAGCCATTTCCCACAAGGGGGAAAGATACAGGGTGCTATATACACAGCTAGCTTAGAATAGTATGAGTGAGCTTTAAACCTCCAGGAACATAATGGTAACATGACAGGTTTCAGAGGAGCAGCCGTGTTAGTCTGTATCCGCAAAAAGAACAGGAGTCCTTGTGGCACCTTAGAGACTAACACATTTATTAGAGCATAAGCTTTCGTGGGCTACAGCCCACTTCTTCGGATGCATATAGAGTGAAACATATATTGAGGAGATCTATATACACACATACAGAGAGCATGAACAGGTGGGAGTTGTCTTACCAACTCTGGGAGGCCAATTAAGTAAGAGAAAAAAACTTTGGAAGTTACATGAGCACAGGACCAACTAGAGGCTTGCAGTGAGATTGCACCAAGAACAAAAGCAGGGGCTCCAGCTCCTTTGTTTTCACTGCTATTTGGATTATATGGCTAAAAGGCTATATTAATGCTTTTAAACTAATGCTATTTAGATCCAGTTTTAATGCATCATTTTAAAAGTAACTTGGTTTGATTGTAAATGGCATGAAGTGTATCAGGAACTGCTACTAACAGTTGCCCTTTGACAGCCTTCCCTGGGATGCCATCTCAGTGGGCTCCTGCCTGAATAAAGGAAAATATAATCAATTAAATTGCCTTCCAAATTAGCAGACACCAGCGACATGGTGAGTCACGAGCAGAGGCGATTCCTTTAGGATGAGATACAGGAAGGTGGGAGACGTGACATTCTTCAGTTCCCCCTTTCCTTTCACAACCCGACCCTTGACATTTTTCTCAACAGGAAACCTTGTTCTCTCCCTCCTTGTAAACTGCTGACGACTGTATTTTACACCTTACAAAGTCAACAGAAGTCAAAAGGGAAAGAAGCAACAAAGAACCAGGACCTGCCCACAGCAAGTACATCTTCCCAATGTGGAGCATTTCTCCATGGAACTGTAGCCAAGACATGGCTTGCTTGGGATGGTAAAGTCTAGCAGCTGTGTGTCACGGAGGCAAATGGCATTCGGGTGACTATCTGGGGTCCTATCACTGCAGTATCTAAGCACTGAGGTTGTGGCAGCAGCTCCAATGCAGCATTATGGCTACTTCACTAAGAATATTCAGTGGGGAAAGATTTTCAACATCAGCTAAGGGTTTTAGCCACGCAACCCCTACTAAAATTAATAGGGCTCATGTGGCCAGACTTCCTAGTCAGCTTCCAAAGTCTCAACACTCATACTTAAAAGATTCTGGTTTTTAAGGAAGGGACTCTGACACTGAATAAATGGGCTTTAAAAGTAATTCCAAACTGCCACAAACCTGGGTACTAGTTTCTCTAATTGCCACTGCAGCAACTGGCATTTCCCCTTCCCAGAGCTCTGCCCCCTTCCCAGCTGCAGTTCAGGACTGCTGCTGTAGATTTCTCTGTTCCTTTCACCCCAGTAAGACTCTTGACTCCGCGGACCTCTCCTTTCTCGCTGCACCACCCCAGATGCCCCCTTTTAGATGTTTTCCAAAATTCAAGAAAACCAAGGTGAAGTTTCTTGTTTAAAGTTTTTTGATGGATGTTGCTGGGATAAAACATGTTCAGTTTCACTGCAGTGTCTCACATAGGCAGAATTAGCTAAACACAGGAAACAAGAGGGAGACATTCCAGTCAGCAAAGGGAACAGTGACTGTCACCAGCACATCCCTCTTTCCAACCCAAGCTGGCACTCTATGGAGGGGAGGGGGACGCGCTCTGGCAAGTTCAGAATGGCAGACATGCCAAAGTAGCCCAATCCCAATGAAGGATTGATGGCTTCCTTACTGGAGCAATCGACAAGAGTCACTAGGACAGCTGCCGAATCAGGCGTCTCCAGCAGAAGGCTGGCATCTATTCAAAGCCATTAGTAAGTCCCCAGTTGTCTGTAAATAACCCCTTTGTCTGAGGAATCCTTGACATGGAAGGCCAGGCAGAGGCCAAACAATTCACAGGCTTGCAGTCCTCCTGCCCAAAGCTGCTGGGGTGACAAGGGCCCTGCAAGCATGGCTTTGTGCAAGCCAAGTACAGCAGGAATCCCATGAGCATGAACAGAAACCACTCAGCTGGCCCCACAAACATTTTCCACACCACTGCTGTGGCTGCCACAAATGCATCTTCCCTAGAAGAGGAAGAGTTAGTTTGAGCCCTGAGGAATCACTTTATTCATTTCCCCTCTTAGGCATGCAGGAAGAGGAAGGCCATACAATGGCGTGGATGTAACTGGAATTAGGAACATGCTGTAGGAAGTGCCTTATCGGGCAAGCCAGGTGGGCAGGGAGGCCTGTCTTATTTTGACCAGTATTAAATGCTTCTGAGGAAGGTGCAAGGAACCCTGCAGTGGCCACTTCAGCAGTAACTTTTCTGTAGGGAAGTTTCTTCTTGACCCCAGCAATTTGGAGTTGGCTTGTGCATTGAAGCTGGCAGATTTATAGCCCTTACGAGTGGTTATCTGAGTAACGGTGGATGTTTTTCTTAGTGACCTTGTAAATGTCGAAACCCCTTCTGAAATGAAATCTATCATCAGTGAACACCACTAGAGCTGCACAAGGCTAACGTTCTGAGTCAACATAAAGGCAAGAGGAGAGAAACTACAACAATGCAGACTGGGAAGAAGACGGCTGCCTGTGATGACTCCAGAGAACTGAGCCACTCCAGCTGCCTGCTCTGCCAGCTGGGCTACCCCAATGTCTCTTCTGAAATGGACTGCAGTGTAAACAGGAAGCCGAGCTCTGACAGCAGGCATGCTGCAGACGGCTGCAAACCCTGCAGGGGGCCAATCACCAGTCTGGTGGAGGGAAGGCTGGTGACCTAGCATCCTGCCAACGGTCAGGGAACTGGCCTGACCTTTAGCCGACCAGTCAGCACTAAGCTCCTGGGGTGACAGTCTGAAGGACACATAGATACAACATCCAGTGCCACCAAGATACCTTGGGGACAGGTGCCTTAGAAACATTCAAGCTGGAGAGAATGTGATGGTCCATCAACTGAGAGCAGGATGCTCACTGCAAGGAGCTTAAGGCCCCACCAGCTCCAGTCAGTCTTTATAGCATGGTCCCAGCATTACCCACCCAGGGGAGCAGAGTCCATCCCACCCCTGTTTGTGCTTTTTGCCTTGTGCTCCCAAAGCTCCAGCAGCCACTTCTGCACACACAAGAGCTATTAATTGTATTCTCTGCAGTCCTACACTCTGAGTGGACCAAAACCCAAATCCCCCTGCATCCTCAAGCAGCGCAAGTTTCAAAGAGTCACTAATGCTCACAGAAGCCGCCTTCCACCACTCCTGCAATTCTAGGTGACTTTTTTTGTCCATGTGATTCCTAAACAAGAAAAAGTTAAACCAATGCTAGCAGCTAGCACTGTCAGGAGCTCTGTGGAAGCAACCAGCCAGCGTGAGCAAGGAGCAGGCAACCACGTGGTCCCCATCCCAAAGCGGAGGAAATTGCACAGATGAAGAACAGGATGGCAAAAAATGGCAAACTCCCTCTTTCCTGTCATGTGCCTGCTGCACTGGTCCACCAAGAAGCTATAATGTCCCTTGACAAAGCAAGTCACGGAAGGGCTGTGAGTTCAACATATCACTTAGCTTTTCATGTAGAAGGCAGGTTTTTAGCATTAAAGACTCCTCATGCAATAGTCAATCAAATGCTTTTCCAAAAATGAACAGTTGGGGATAGTTGAATTTTTTTTTTTTTTTTTTTTTAATTTGGCAGCTTTGGCTTACAGTTTTAAAAGCATTAAAACGATAAACAGAGCAAATAAAAACCTAAACAACCAGAGCTCAGTGTAGAAGCCTACAAGTCAGAGATGGGAAAACATCACGTCACATCTAGTCCAGCCTCGGGTCAGGGCAGGCCTGTTCTTCACAACGTGCTGTCTGCTGCTTTGTCCAGGCTGGTTTTAAAATGTCTCTGGTAATGGGATTTCCGCCACTCCCCTTGGAAGAGGGATCGTAACATGTGTAATTTCAAAGCCAGTATGAAACACTTCCCAGCTGAAAAAGGGGTGACATACCCAAGTCAAAAGCATTCCCTGAAGAGCTAAGAATACAGCAGTAGGTGAGGTTAAGTGGTTTTTAATAAAAACGTTTTGAATAGATACTGATCTGTTGCTTAAAGCAGCAAACTCTCTGTTGTCTTATTTTAAAAGAAACAGCAAGGTGAATTTTAGAAAACCAAATAACTGAGGGCTCAAAATAACCAGTCATAGGAAGGCCAAAGCCTCTTGATTTCACTGTGCCGTCCAGATGTGTGCAAAATGCCCCCCCGCTACTAACACCTTCTCAGAGCAACTCCGTTTAAGCATTTGATTTAGGTTTAGCTTCTGTGTCTGTTGTTTGGTTTCCGGACTTCTTCATTAAGGATGAAGTTTAAGGCTCAGGACTTTAACAATCACAATTCCACTAGAGCAGGCATATGCACTCTCGGGAGAAACAGTGTATGGATACTTTCTTTTCTCATATTCCTTTCAGAAAATGCCACAAAGCTTATTGAACATTCCAAAAAATAAATCCAGATTTCCAGTGTAATCATCTTCCTTTTATTACAAAATTAAAGCATAGTCATCCCCTTGGCCCTTAATTCCCACTTTCTCTTTAAGAGAATTACACTGAGAACTCACCTTAAAAAGATTTTCCTTTCCAAACTTTCCCTGCTAGGGCTGGGCAGTGCCAAAGTCACAATTCATAAAAAGTGAATAATTAACTGAGAACTTACCCTGGGATAGAAACACAGATTGTAATTAAAGAATTAGACATTTGAGGCCAAATTCATCCCTGGTTATATTTTCCAGAGTTCATTCAAGCTCCAAGGAAGGAGAGTGTCACAGGTAGTCACTGGTTTTGCAAAAATGTGAAAGAATAAAAATCAAAACTTTAAAATGAAGTGAAAGCCCGTTGAAAAAGCAAAACCAGAGTCAGTTGCATTAGAAATGTGTGTAACAGGAAATAAACATACACTCTCTTCTCCTCTCCAATGTTGATGTGCATGAAAATCGGAAACTGTTAAAATTACCCACTGAGCTCTCTTGTGACATATGCTGCAAACACAGAGCTTGAAGTTTTTAAGTAGACACTTACTAACCAGAAGCTATATGAAAACAGCGGGAAGAGGTGAGCACCATCAACGTTCATGAGCTACAAGCTGGGGAGAGTAACTCCACCAGCCAAGTCCCCTTTACCAACTGCTGGGAAAGAAAAGGGTGCAAAGATTCCCAGCAAGGTGCTTTCATATCAGGGTTTGGCTATTGTTGGGGGGAAGGGTGGGGGAGGCAAGGTACTGGGGGCGGGAGGCAGGGCATTGGGGGGAAGGGCAGGGGAAAGGTATTTGATACATTTGAAATCAAGTCCCCATCTTTCCCTGCTAACCTCTGGTGCTGGGTAGTGGAGCAGAGGTGCTCTGACATTCTACCCCTCCCTCTGCCTCTGTTTTTTGTGATCCGCCTCCCCAGTGCCTCTGCTGCTTTCCCAATTAAATTGCCACAAATTCTTGTTAAGTTCACTGTTGACCACAGTTCTGAAGAGCAGCAGAGAACCTGCCTAAAGTCTTGTTAATTTCACTCAAAGCTCAGTCAAAGATAGCAGCAGCTGTGGCACTGTAGCTGTCTGTAGACTCAGGAAGCCAACACTGCCTCTAGTCATATTTACAGAGTTTGCTTCACCATAGAAGGGCAAGGAACTTCTTTAATGAAATAAAATCTTAGATTCTGCAGAAGCTGATGGCTTAGCCCCCCTCACCCCACACATATACTGGACAGGGAAAGTTTCTTACTTTCATCTGGTGAATATATTTTTCAAAGTCCTACCATCATAGGGTGACCAGATGTCCCGATTTTATAGGGACAGTCCCAATTTTGGGGTCTTTTTCTTATATAGGCTCCTATTACCCCCCACACCCTGTCCCAATTTTTCACGTTTGCTGTCTGGTCACCCCGCCTATACCATCATCTACATGAAATTTGAAGTATATTAGGCAAAGACTAAAAGGATGGAATCTGAACAAAGAAAAAAATAACAATCCCTGTTCCCAGCGTCCCAAAACAAAGAGGCAGCTCACAGCCAGGACACAGCATTTCTGTAAGTCAGAAAGAACTCATACCAGCCTCATTGTGGAGGCACATACAGTACCTAGATACAGTTCACATGTGTTGTTGCCAATGCCCCACTTTACAGAGCTGGAAGGAGGGCACTAGCCCACCAGCTACTGGCTCCTGCCCTATGCCCAAGTATTTTGCAAGGAAGGGGCTGTCTCTGTCTTTACTGAGTTGATAGCGTGCTCAGCGCTATACAGTCTATAAAGGAGACAGAGACTCTGCCCCAAGGCGTTTACAACCTAGACGGCAAAGCCATCCCTGGGTGATAAGGAACTATGACGTGGAGATGCAGAAGTGTTACCCATGCCCCCAGGACCCTGTGTAAGGAGGGTACCAGTCTGCCCACCACTGCCCACGCCCGGACTAGAACATCAGCAGCTCTGCTCCCAGGTGCCCTGGACCTGCCCAGGCGGCTCCGAGCCGGCCCGGCGGAGGCTGCAGGAGGGCTCAGCCCGGGGACAGGGTGTGGGGGCACCGTGCAGAACAGGGCTGTATTGGCCGGAATAGAGGGTCCAGGCGGCGGGGGACGGGAGCTGGAAGGGGCAGTTAGAGCCCTGGGGGACACCGCCCGGTCCCCGCAGGCACAAGGGGGGGGGGCAGGGGATCAGCAGCTGGGGGGGGAGGTCTCCCCAAAGACACCCACAACCCACGGGGACCCTCTGCCTCCCCCACTCCGGGAGCCCCCCGGAGCGCCCCCATGGGAACCCCCCTTCTCAAGGGCGCCCCAGGCACCCCCCGTTCCCACCTGGTCCGCACGCTCCGGGCCGAGCCGGGCTCGCTGGCTGCTCCTC
>NW_020664587.1:18251701-18260060 GCF_002925995.2 Terrapene triunguis
AAGGGCATTAATTTGCATAAATACACCTAACCCTAGAGACTCCCTCCTGAAATCCCGTGATCGGTCTCTGCAAACTAGGGCTTTGGGCGCCCACTGGCAGTTAGGGGAAGGCCACTGAAGAGGTGCCAGCAGAGCAGTCGCTGAGGTGCCCAGCCTAACCCTGACCCAAATCTTCTTGACTGTCTCACAGCTTGCCTCCCCGTCAGCATGAGGCCAGCAGACAGGCGTGGGTGGTGCAGGGGATTGGGGGTGAGATGAAGAGCATCTCATGTCACCTCTAGGCCCTGGGTTTGAGTCTGCCCAAGATCAGGAGTGAGTGAAGGTTGTTACCCTCTGATTGTGCTCAGTCTGTGTCCCCTCCTGCCTAGTAAATTGATGTTTCCATCTCAGCCAATTCCTAGTGTGTGGGTATCCACCTTACAACTGAATGCCCCTGCACTGAGAAGTCGCATTAGTGATACTGAATGGGCCATTCAGCCTTTGCCCTTTCTAATTTCTTGAGGGGGGCCTTCTAAGCAGAGTTTAGATGCAACCCCTCAGATACCATTGCAATGGGTGACCATGTAAAAGGCTAGAGATAGATGGACTGGTAGAGAGCGGTGTGTGTGAAGCGTGCACTGCCACTGCCTGTGAAGCACTCAAACTGCTACATTTTGATTTCATTGTGTCCCCCACATCTATGGTTTATGTATGGTGCTAATAATATTGTGTTCCTTCACAGCCTTTTATGATGTTTCCCTAAAGTAGTCCCTGCTCCAAGCCAAGTAGATAGGCTTACCACACTGCATAAATAGCCCCGAGTGAGTGATAGCAGAGGCTCAGCTTGCATTATTTGCAAAGCATGGACGTAAACAGTTATGAAAATATTCCAACTATCTTCCAAAGAAATTCAGTTCAGCAAAAGGCCAAAACCAGCTCTCCCTAAAATCATAGGAGGAATTCAGGTTACATTAGGGTCCTTCAAACTCCCTTAACGATGAGTTCATTTATTCTCAATCTTTTTAAATCCAGTTTTGTCATTATACTTTTTCTCCAACATGCCTTACAAAGCATATCAATGTAATTTACAGCTTTAGAAAAGAGTGGACATGTACATAGCGTACCTGCTGCAGAGCAGGACTCTCCTCCTAAGGGTCAGGGAATGGACAAGGTCTCCTTTTATCCTGTAAGTTCTGTTTGGACATACAGCCAGTGATTAAAGAGCCAAACTATCATAGACAGCCTGTGGAATCAGTTCAGTTTAATACCCAATGTTTTTGGTTTAAATAGGAAGAAAGTTCAACCCAGAGTTGTGTAAGGGAGGAGGGCAGATATAAAAATGGTAGATGAACCGAGGAATTAATTTAATTCAGTTTCAGTTCAATTAAACTTTATTGGCAGGAAAATACATATTGAAGAGCTCTGTGTTGCTTGAAAGTTTGTCTTTTTCACCAGCAGAAGTTGGTCCAATAAAATATATTACTTCACCCACCTTGTCTCTCTAAACTCCTGGGACCAACAGGGCTACAACAAGCCTGCAACAAGATATAATAAGGCTTCACGGTAGCAATAGTCTTCAGTCAGAGCTGCTTTTCCCACTGTTCTTTTTCTGAGGTCACCAGAGAGACGTACTAGCTGCTGTACTTTGGGAAAGTCCTGGCGGCAGTTGGAAAGGGAATGAGCCTTGTGAAACTTTTCCTGTATTGAATCCTTTCTCTTAAAGGTAGTTTGAAAATGTCTACACCAATCTCCTCCATCTCTTGCCCTGGAGCACCACCTCCTGGGAGCTGTTGTGCTCATCAAGCCAGGAATCACAGTACTCTCTTGCTCTGCAATCCTGGATTTTGTAGGGAGCACCACAGCAGAAAATGTGAATTTTCGTAAATCATTTTAACATATTAAATACAAGAAGCGTCTGGCCACTTGCTTTCTCCTTGGTTCCTCCCTTTATTATGGACGGAGGCAGTTCCTCAGTTATCTTTGTTTCTCTCTTTTACTGAATTGCTGTTTGTGTTGGGTGCCTTTTATTGTTTCATCATCTGCTTTACTTGACAGTGAACAGGAGCATCTGAGAACAATGAGGACAGACTATCTGACAGACCTGAATGGACTGTGTGATTTTGCTTTGGAAGGATCATTCATCTGCCTACTATTTCTAGCCCTTAGCACACCACATAGCCAGTCAGTTCACAAAGACCCACAGCTTCTACAACAGAGTCTTCTTTTGCTGCTAACTGGACTGCAAAATTCTAATTAAATTAGATACAATTTAAAAAACCTAATTTTCTCACTTTTTCTAAATTAATTAGGTCTCTCATGTATTAGTTTATGTTTCAAGGGTTTTGTCTATTACTCATTTTTGACATTTAAAGGCAGACAAAAGAAATAATTTGTGCATTCTGTTCATCTCAAGCATGACACAAACCAGGATACCATCCACAGGCCAGGCTGCACAAGGTAAATTTTGCTTGAGTTTGGGATTTTTCTTCTCTCTTTAAAACATAAATGGGCAGATCATCAGCTGCTGTGAACTGACATAGCTCCATTGACTTAAATAGAGCTGTTGTGATTTACATCAGCTGAGGATGTGACCACAAAAGCATTTTAATGTTAGGGACTTACCAGCCACTTTTGCCCCCTCATCTTCTGTTCATTGGGGCCTGCCCTAGCTAGCCCAGAGAGCTGGGGTCCCTGCCCAAAATCCAGACCAGACTGAAGCAGATTCCTGCTGGCAGGAAATCTATCACACATAACTTCAAAAGAACAAAATGCACCATAAAATTTCTAAGATCCAAAAGGGTCTTATAAGATAATAGCAAAATCTTTAAAAGGACTTAAGTTCTCAGTAGTTAGAGATGAAGAGACCTGTTAAATCCTTGAGTCTGTCTTTTGCAAAGGCATGGTAGAATCCTCTGAGAGAGGCCATATCAGATATTAAGCTGATATCATAGTCAGTGAGGTGCTTAGGAAGTGTAGAAACCTTCAAATGTGAATAGTGGAGTTAAGTAAATCAAACAAGGAATCTGTCTGGCAGGGCCATTTTGTGCTAAGTGAAGATCTAGATACAAAGAATAGAAAACAACTTTATTGTAGTTCCATGAGAAGAGGGAACCCCACAGATGAATTTCAAGACCATAGAAAGGTATAAATCCAAGAAAGGAATGTTGCAGAAAGGCCAATGAATTATAAGAAATGGAATGCAGCAAGTAAGTCATATATGACACCCACCCACTCCCAGGTCAGCACTCAGATTGGAATTTTTCATTAAAACCAGAGGGTTAACAGGTTCACACAATTCTAGCTGGATGCCTTCTCTAAAATTAAGGTATCTTTTTGGTGCATCTGTGAAACAAACCTCCAATTTGTGTGTGGTTTGTGCATTGCTGGTTTTCAATTTCTCCTCACAGCAGGAGAGAAGGTAACATTGTAAAAGTGGATGGATTGTAACAAGGAAGGAAAATCTTTGCCACATTGGTCTTTTTTCTAGTACATGTCTAGTTTTGGTATATAGGATACACTGGGAACATGATGTGCAATAACGCAGCCAAATTGTTTGGAACTAGGATACTGGAGGCAAATAGCCATTTCAAGAGTAGTGTCCATTGCGCAGCTCAAAGTTTATGGTTTGGATTGCAGCCTCCCATTTTCTCTTTTGTCAGTCTTCTGTCTTTGCCAGTTGAGTCACTAGGAGCTGTACTGAGTAGATCTCAGCTTTAAGTCGCTCTGCAGATTCTACACCCAGGGTCACTCCTTCCTTGGTGACTCACTCTTTGTGTAGACTAGCAAGGTCACTTGGATCATAGTAAAGGTTTGTTTTTCCATCATTAAGTCATTGAATATATCTTTCCTCAGTGTGGTAAAAGTCTGTTGTAATTTTTAAAGGTTCTACAGCTCAAGTCAAGGTTAAGTGGTAATTTGGGGATTCTGCTCCATCTGGGTACTTACCTTAGGTGATGAGGGCCAGATATCTGAGCACCCCACTATCATTAATGGGTTTTATTGTCACAATGGCCTTGTGAGGTAGGGAAGTACTATCCACATGTCACAGATAGGGACCTGAGGCACTTCCCATGGTCACCAACTGCACAGATTTCTCATAACACTCACAGCCAACCTAGTTCCAAGTGGGCATAATCGCTTGTCATAAATGAAACAGTCAATGAGAGTTTTACAATTGACCTCAATGGAAGCAGGATTAAGCCCATGGTATCTATGGCTATGGGCAACACTTTTATTGTTTATAGAGAAGCAGAAACTCAAGGGTCTATTTTCACCTGCGGCTTTCCAGTTGCTTCTCCGGCTCCCAGTCTCCTACTGATAAGGTATGAAGACAGGAACCTGCAGAGATGTGACAAATCTGTTACCAGTCAAAATTCAGGTTTTCAGTAACATGCAATTATGTTGTCATAACACTCACAGCCAATATCAGACTCTTGATTGATACATATCTCAGTATAGTAAGTAATAGAATCAATAAAAGAATGTTGTTTAACACTGCAAGAACTTATTTCTAGTATTTTTGACTTTGCCACAGCTTGGCAAGGAATAGATAAATATCTGCAGAAGTTTTAGTCAAGTATTCTAGGTTTTATTTTCATAAATAAATCTTAGTGGTACAGCCAAATAAGGGTTTCTGGTAAAATTTCCGAGGTCCCAGGGTGCTGCAATTGGATCAAGACACACGGCTGTTTATAAATGTGGCAATGCCAGCCAAAGAAGTTGCAATGGGGAAACATGCATTCTTTCCACATTACAGAGAACTGTCGGGAGGGAAATAGAGAAGGGGAGTGTTCAGCGGGAGGCCCCACCCTTTCATTAGAAGACAGATTGCTGCCACCGTGAACAAGAAAGGCACTTCCAAGGTGTCTGAAGACAGATGCAAATGTGGAGATCCCAGATGTGATCCCTTCTCCTCAATATCTATCTAAACCCTTGAATTCTAGACACTGCCTTTAGCTCTATAGACAAGTCTGGGTTCTAATGAAATATCACCTGAATTAAATTGGCCGCAGGAGACTTTTTGAGCCAAAACTCTCTTCTGTAGGATGCTGAGAAAACAGCACACCAAATCACAGTTGTTTTAAGCTATTAAATTCTCTCAACAGCTGTGCAACACAGTTTCAAAGTCAAATATTTTCAATAGAATAAAATGATTTTATCACAGATTAACATAATATTAATTTAGGGAGGCATTGTCACTGTAATAAAACAAAAATCCATTTGTTCGATTTTTTTCAGATGACAAATACCCTAACATGCTGCAAAATCTTCTGTGTCCCCCACCTCCATTTCACTATGAAGGGTCTTGCATCAGGCTGTTGTGTCATTATGCTGAACTGAGGATTGGGGTGTTTGCCAACCTCCCAAAAGGTGTGTAACTCCACAATGAATCACAGAAGTTGAAATGAAAAGCTCTATTAGGTCACAGAAACAGTGTTATTACCCAGGCTCACAATTTTATTACAAGTCTCACAATATTTGATATTCTATTTGAAGTCCCAGTGCCTGGAGATAACTGACTACTTGAGAATCTCAGCTAGGATTAAGAGAAACAATTAAGTTGCCAGCCCTCATGGTTGAGGAGACGAGCTTGCAAATGTGACTCCCAGTGTGACCTACAGGTTAAAAACCAGAAGCCAAATAAAAAGATGCCATCTTTAAAAAAACCTAATGATTTTTAAGCCAGTCTTGTGACTTTGGGGACCAACTCAAGATTTATGAACTTTTGGCACTGGCAATACTGCAGAAAGCCCATTGACTGAGTGTGACATGCCTCAGAATACATTTTGGACTGTGGAATTGCTGTGCCCCCTTAACTCTCCAGTCTGGTGTGCACTATGCCCTGCTTTGCGGTGTGAGCTGACACTCTGCCCACTCACCCCAGCCTCCAGCATGCAAGTCACCCCCAGACATATACCAGAACGCTATGCCTAGCCACTCTTGAATTACAAATAGGGCGACACCTGCATATCCGTAGTGCCAGCCTGACGCCCCAGACCTTGCTCAAGACCCCCTTCATCAGAGTAAACTCATTCATTAGTTTGTCATTCCATCAAAGGGTACGGATATGCACCAGCCTTTGTAACCTGAGTAGATTCTCCAAACTTCAGTCAAATACACGCTGGCTTAGCTAAAACATTAAAATAAGTTTATTAACTACAGAAAGATAGATTTTAGTGATTAGAAGTGGTATAGGCATAGAAAATCAGAACTGATTACAAAAAGAAATAAAGGATAAAATTGCAGTCTAATTCCTAAACTTTACCAAGCTAAGTCAAATTTGAAGTGATAAAGTTTCTCTTACCCCAAACCCTACAGCAGGCTGTGCCAACTGGAAACTTTTTCCAGTTAGGACCACTCCCACCCAGTTCAAATGTTTCTATGTCTTCCAAACAATCTTGTTACTTTCAATGCGGGGGAGGAGAGGTGGCCTGGTGATGTCACTGTCCCTTATTTTATACTCTCCTCCAGGTGCTGGAAAAATCCTTACTGTGTCATGTGGTTAGGCAGCCCCATTGCCTATGTGCCCTGCATTCAGTCCTTCATATTAATTGAAAATTCTTGCTTACATCCTTTGTGTACGTGAGGCTTGACATGTAAGGTTTGTGTTCACAAGTCCTTATTTCTAAGGAGCTGGTCTGTGGCTGTTTCCCAGACTCACAACATGTTTCAGTAACAAATCTATAGCAAAAATCTCATAACTTCATATACAATGATGATTCACATTCCTGTTGAAATGTACGTAACAGATTATGACTTTTCCAGTGATACCTCACAAGACATACTTTGTTCAAGATTCATCAAAATTTTGAAAAAGTGGTGACCATAACAGTGGTCCAATCCCTGTAACAAACCCCGTTGCCTACTCTGTCCCCATATCTACTCTAGTGACACCATCAGAGGACCCAACCACATGCGTCACACCATTAGTGGCTCATTCACCTGCACATCTACTAATGTGATATATGCCATCATGTGCCAGCAATGCCCCTCTGCCATGTACATTGGCCAAACCGGACAGTCTCTATGTAAAAGAATAAATGGACACAAATCAGACATCAGGAATGGTAACATACAAAAGCCAGTAGGAGAGCACTTCAGTCTCCCTGGACATTCTATAACAGATTTAAAAGTAGCCATCCTTCAACAAAAACATTTCAAAAACAGACTTAAAAAAGAAACTGCAGAGCTACAATTCATTTGCAAATTTAACACCATTAATTTGGGCTTGAATAGGGGCTGGGAGTGGCTGGCTCATGACAGAAGCAATTTCCCTCTCTTAGTATTGACACCTCCTCCTCTATTATTGGGAGTGGACCACATCCACCCTAATTGAATTGGCCCTGTCAACACTGGTTCTCCACTTGTAAGGTGACCTTCTCTTCATGTATCAGTATATTTATGCCTGCATCTGTAATTTTCACTCCATGCATCTGAAGAAATGGGTTTTTTACCCACGAAAGCTTATGCCCAAATAAATCTGTTAGTCTTTAAGGTGCCACCGGACTCCTCGTTGTTTTTGTGGATACAGACTAACACGGCTACCCCTCTGATACTTAACAGTGTAGACTGTCACACTGGGGTACAGGGATGGCTCTCCCACAGAACTCTGTGGATCTGCACCCAGCCTGGCTTTAACACCCCTGCCCCATCTCATAGACTCTAAGGCCTGATGGGCCTATTGTGATCATCTAGCCTGACTTCCTTTATAATACAGGCCATGGAACTTCCCCAAAATATTCCTAGGGCAGATCTTTTAGGAGAACATCCAATCTTGATTTTAAAATGATCAGTGATGGAGACTCCACCATGACCCTCAGGAAGTTGTTCCCATGGTTACTTACTCTCACTGTTACAAATTTACACTTATTTCCAGTCTGAGTTTGTCTAACTCCAACTCCCAGCATGTAGATGGTGGTGTACCTTCCTCTGCTAGATCGAGGAGCAGAGCACCCAAGGGGGCTGGATGTGGGGGGAGAGAGCCAAGGCCACCCCAGGAAGGCAAAAGGCATTTGAGCCCTGTGACCCCTTTTACCCCACCAACTAAGCTCCCCTTGAGACTCTGACCCCAGTAACCTCCTGACCCGCAGGGAGTCCCTGTGCAACATGACCTCTGACCCCGGGGTGTCCCTGCACCCTGTGACCCCTGACCCCCGGGTGTCCCTGTAGCCTCTGACCCCCGGGTATCCCTGCACCCTGTGACCCCTGACCCCCGGGTGTCTCTGCAGCCTCTGACCCCAGGGTATCCCTGCACCCTGTGACCCCTGACCCCAGGGTGTCCCTGCACCCTGTGACCCCCTGGTATCCCTGCACCCTGTGACCCCTGACCCCGGGGTGTCCCTGCACCCCGTGACCCCTGACCCCCAGGTGTCCCTGCACC
>NW_020664587.1:18260070-18321366 GCF_002925995.2 Terrapene triunguis
GGTGTCCCTGCACCCCGTGACCCCTGACCCCCAGGTGTCCCTGCACCCCGTGACCCCCACGCCTCAGTTTGCGTTTGACAGGATAACTCGTCGGGACCCAGCGCCGGGGATGGGGGCGGGGCCTGCTCGGCGGCCCCGCCCCGTGTGGGATCTGCGGGTGCGCAGCTCGCGCTTCCTTCCCCCAACGTTACGGCCGCGGCAGCAGCAGCAGCAGGGAGCCCCCCCCCCCAGCGCCGGCCCGACCCAGCCGCGCCATGGCGGCCGCCTTCAAGAAAGCGGCCAAGGCCGGGCAGCGCGAGCACCGCGAGCGGGGACAGGTGAGGCCGAGACCCCCCGTCAGCCACGCAGCCCCCCTCCCCCCGCGCGCGAGGAAACGCCCCCCCTCCTACCCGGGGCCCCCCCGGACCCAGCCCCCCCTCGGTCTCTTCTACCCGGGCCCCCCCCCGGACCCAGCCCCCCCCCCGCGCGCGAGGAAACGCCCCCCCTTCTACCCGGGACCCCCCCGGACCCAGCCCCCCCGGCCCCTCCGCCGGCCGGCCGCGCCCCTCGCTCAGCCCCGGTTCTCGCTTTGCTTTTCCAGCCCCGGTCCCGCAGGCAGCTGGGCCTCCTGGAGAAGAAGCAGGATTACAAGCGCCGAGCCGAGTGAGTCCCGCTCCGCCCGAGGCGGGCCGCGTTCACCGGGCGGGGGCTGGCGAGTGACCGGCCTGTCTGCCCGCCCCCGCTCTCAGCCCGCCCGTGCGGCCGCCTCACCCCCACGGGAGACGGGAACACGAGTACACGTGTTGCCCTGTGACTTCCGTGAGGCCCTGCTCCTGAAACAGCTAAGCATGTGCCTAGCTTTACTCACCCGAGTATCCTCCTCGACATCAATAGGCCTTCCCGTTTGTGTCCATATGTGAATACTTGAGTGTCTGTGGTGTTGAGATTTAAGAGAGCCGAGAGATGGATGGAGAAGATCCCACTATTACAGTCACTCTTGTGACTACCACCACACTTAAAAACCAAAAATCCCACCTTTCTTTGATGGAGTTAGCGGCTGAGCTTCTTGCAGGTCTGCGGGTTCTGGTCTCAGTGAGACTTGTGTGGGGGGTGAGGGAGCCAAAGCTGCTACTTGTAGCACTGAACATGTGGAGATGATCATGTTGGCAGCTTGGTGCAAGGAATAAATCCAGTGGAGAAATGGTCTGTGGATTTCTGGTTCTATTTGTAATGCCTTTTTTGCTGCTGCAAATTTAGCATCATTATTGAGTATTTAGTGTTTCATTTGATGTGTGTGCACATATGAATGCAGGCGGTGTTAGATATATTGGCTTGTTTTTCAGTGACTATCACAAGAAACAGAATGTGCTCAAAGCACTTCGCAAGAAAGCTCTGGAGAAAAATCCTGATGAGTTTTATTTTAAAATGACCCGTGTGCAGCTCCAGGTGAGAATCTGGTTTGTTGTATTCAGACAGGGTGGCCTTATTCTGCTTTGGGTAATGGGTGCCTGGGTTTCCTCTGTCCCCCTCCCCCTGCCTCAGGATAGGTCAGTCAGCCTGCTTTCTCCCCTGTCCAGACACACCACTCTCCTCTCCCTCCCATCACATGCTTCAGTTGAAAAGCCACTGAAAATCTGCTAGGATGCCCCTTGAATAATGGGATTGAGAAACCTGCATCATGTGATGCTATACCTGCCTCACGAGGCATTGAAAACCCTTCCCAAAGCCCCCTGCGGCCTGTTGCATAGTGGGATAGCTACCACAGTGCACTTCTCTCTGTGTCGATGCAAGAGCTGTTAGTGTGGATGCATTCTGCTGACACAAAGAACTAGTATGGACATGCAACAGCGGTTTTAATTAAAGCGGCATAACTTTTGCTGACAGAATTTTATAGTGTAGACAAGGCCTTACTTTTAGGAGTGTGTTGATCTCTGCAGTTAATGTACTTTGTTTGCTTTTAGGATGGAGTTCATGTAATTAAGCAGCCAAAGGAAGAGGTGACCCAGGAACAGCTGAAGGTGATGAGGACACAGGATCTCAAATATGTAGAAATGAAAAGAGTGGCAGAGGCCAAGGTAATAGTCTTTACTGATCCTCTCGTTATTGTCTAGTTTGTTCATAATGAATACATTTTAACTTCATTTGTCCCATTGGCTGATAGGCATTTGTTTGATAATGTTAGATTTCAGTCATACAAGAAATGACAGAAGGAAATGTCGACACAGCTTAATTGTATGGGGGGGTCTTTGATTGAAACTGTGTCCTAGACTGCTCCGTTGCTTAGACAATGCATGGTATATTGGATAAACTATCGTAAAACATTATGTAGATTTTAGACATTAAATGCTTGGCCTTGTTTCTGACGTTTAGCATGAATTGAAGATTATTGATTCTGAAATAACTGTTTAGTTTTAAAGGGACGCAGTCAATTTAGATCAAGCTCTGTCTGAAAATGTTGTATCTGCTGCTGTTACAATAGCACCTAAGATCTCTGTAATGAGACTAGAGAAACAAAAGTATTTGTCACTTTGAGTTTGTTTCCTTTGTGTCTTTGCCAGTACTATGAGGATAGTCATTTCTAGTCTTTCCTATATGTGGTTAGTTTCCTCTTGTTTGTGTGGCTTTCTCATGCAGCAATCGGGAGAGAAAAATAGGAAAATGATTGTAAAATTACAAACCTAACCAAGGAGTTGGGGAGGAATAGTACTTAGAATTATTTTAAATTCTTCTTGAATTGACAAGGTTTTAAAGAGAGACAAATGTAAACAATGGACTAATCGCCTGGTTATCTGTTTACAAAAGAATTAATAGGAATGAAGAGTTTAGATATTGAGAGAATATTTGTTGCTGAGACACAAAGGAAGCATTGCCCACTGCTGAAGGCTGTTTTTGATCCTCCCCACAGAAAATCGAAAGGATGAAATCAGAGCTCCACCTGCTGGACGCTCAGGGGAAGCAATCAAATAAGCACGTGTTCTTTTTTGATACCAAAAAAGAAGGTAAGATTATGGCTTTATTTATTGAAAAAGGACATCCCTTCAGCATCTCTAGGCTGTGTCCAAATCTTTAAAATTGTGTGGTTGTTCCTTCACACCTTTCTCTTTGAGGGAGATCCTCTCTCAGAAATGGTGACTTGTCTGAGGCTCTGGGGGCTCATTATTGAACAGTGAAAGAGATGGATTGCTCCACTTGCTCAGGCAGTTGGGCAAAAGGTGACCTGGTACTCTCCATCTCATAGCAAGTATAAGCCACATATTTGGATGAAATGCTGAATCTATCACAAGAAATTTTCTGAACTCTCATTACTAATCTTAAATTCTTTTTAAAAAATATTTTTAGTTCAAGAATTTGATGTTGCAACTCACCTGAACACATCCCCAGAGCTAGTGGACAGAGTGTATAACCGACCTACCATTGAAACCCTGCAGAAGGAAACAGTAAAAGGAGCCACTCACCCTGCCCATTTAAAGGTAGACTATGTAGCCACCCTTTATGATTTAGCATTCAGTAGCAAATGGGGTCCTTACACTTCACTTTTTAAAATGTAATGGGCCCTAGGAAGAGTCCATTGGAGCGTTCTCTGGCTGAACAAGTTTGCTTTTATAGGCTATGACTTTTTGGTGGTGGTACCAGGGGTTGAGGGGTACAGTGGCTAAGAGTCAGGGTCTGATCGGCATCCGTCCTCATGGTGCCAGCTTTTCATATCTGGACTCCTGTAGTCAAATCTTCCCTAAGACCAGAAGCAGAAAAGCAGTTTAGTCACATCCTGGTCAATTAGGGACACTTGTCTGCACTGCAAAACAGTGGGCATGACTGGTATTCTTTCCTTACCAGAACAGGAGTAAGAAATGGTGCTGGAAATCAGGCTTGAGATGGATTGGCATAGCATGGGTGCACACTATGCTGCTGAGTGTGTCTCTTGCATAAGCTTCATTATCTTTTGATGGTTTTGCTCCCTAAAAGAGGCAGTTTCAATTGATGCTAAGGGCACTTGTGCTACATCTTACAAGTCCTGCATGGATGGTGAATTTTTTTTTCTTAGGAGTCTCTCTTCTTATGGCCCTGTTAGTTCTCTTCCACTGAGGCAGTCGTTAGTATCAACTCCAAAAGTGCTATAGGGAAGTACAGGTTGAAGTACGGGTAGAGCCATTGGTGACTCCATGTGCAGATTTGGTATTTTACTGCTGTCTCTGTTCCTTATAGAAATGTTGTTTAATTGGGTTTCCAGGATTTTAAGAAGCCCTGGTATGGGGAGACTTCATTCATTAGTTTGTTTTAGATATATATAAAAGAAGTGTAATAATGCTGTATCTGAGCACTTCAAAAAAAAAAAAAAAAAAAAAAAAAAAACCACCTTGTAGCCCTAAGTGGGGATATGGAGGAGCTTCCTGTGAAAGGGGTGGCTCTAGTAGATACAAATATACAGACTCTGCCTCTTTCCTTTGCACCTGGCAATCATCATACCCGGGATATATGCAGAGATTTCTCTCCTCTTATTTCTGTGGCTCTTGGTTAATAAATTTACACTTGGATTCTCTTTCCTTCTGTCTTTGAACACAGTGGGGTTTGTGATCCAGTACTCTGCCTTCTCTTCTTTCCTGTGAAGCTGTTTAGGCTGAAATCTCATTTCCTAGCTGTTCTTTAATTTAAAATATGTTTCACCCCGGCCTCTGTTCTCCAGCTTGAATTGCTTAGACAGCATCAGCTTTGCTCCTGATGTTTTAATTTCATAGCAGTTCGTTCTCTCTCTCTCTCTCTCTCAGAAGCAGCTAAGCATGGGTTTAGCAGTATAAATGCCTCCTAATTAGCTTGGATATATTGGGCAGTCTTGTAAGCTTGAGTCAGTATGTGCAATAAGGTAAAAATAAAGGTGTTTAAAATTGCTCATGATAAGATTGCAGCATGTTCTTCTTAAATCAGATGTTGGATAACGTTCCCCACTCCCCTCCCTCCTGCCAGCCCTCTCACTCTGGCTTGGCATTAAAGTGGTTGGACTAGTTTCAACTGATGGGTTTTCTCCTCTTCCAAAGACTCAGTCACATTGTAAACATGTTGGGATCTGTCCTGTTCAATGAAATTAACGAGGTCACACTTGCAGTCATACCACCTTGTGCTTTTGAGCCCATCAGCTCTCGCAAGTGAAGTAGAATCAGGTGGGTCACTGTTTGGCTGGGAGGTCTCCATGCAATGCCTTCATTTCAGGAACTGGTCTTGGTGACCCTTTTCACTCTGAATCAGTACAGAGCTAATGCCCAGCATGGTGCTAGAAGATTATCCAGTTCAAGATTAGCTTCTTTGCCTCAAGATCCATATAGTGGCTGAGTGTAAACTGCAGCAGACTCAGCAGGTATAGACTGTCATATCTTTCTCTGTATTGAACAAGCTCTGCCTTTCATTCAGAAAGGACTGCCGCTCATGCACCGGTGGTCTTAGACACAACTGCACTTACAAGCTGTAAAACTGTCAGCATCATGTTCAGTCACAAAGCAGCCAGGAGGTCCTTTGCTGCTGTGGTATATTGATTTTTTGGATGAGCTGTGAAACCAAGGTTTCAGCCACATATCATCGGAGAAGACCTAGAGGCCTGTTGTCCTAATTATCTTGCCTGTATTAACCCCTTAGGTCCCTGCTAGGATTATGGTATGTGCAAGGAAATCACAGCTCTCAGAGTCAAGGAGTTAAACAATGAGCCTTTTGGAAGCAACCACAAAATTGGTATTGGGTACTTTAATAGAACTCTTTGTTCGTGGAACTTGTGTGATTTTTTGTTTAATCAAAAACTCAGTTAGTCACCCTAAGTGTGATCCCTGGCAGCCTGGGATGAGTTGAGCGAGAGAATATATTTTTCTTGTTCTTTTGCTCTACTAAAAAATGCTCTTTTCCTCCTTCAGAAATTAGCCGAACAAAGGAAGCACCAGTACAGCCTCCTGAAACAGCGCATTGAGCGTGAAAAGAAGATGTTTGTTATTGCTCAGAAAATCCAGGCACGCAAAGATCTCTTGGTGAGGGAGCAAAGACTTAACTCTTGTTCTTTGGACTCTGCTTGTTGAGGGTCTTAGAGCTGAGAACAGGTTGTGTCTGTGTGTGCACACATTTCCTTACTTGTTGTGGAGTATTTCAGGTAGCTCCTTATAAAAGTTACCAAGAAACATTCCAGCTGTAATGATAGCACAGATAACTTGTTTCTATGATATTGTACCCATTTGGGCCTTTGGTCCATAAATTTAGGGCAGAGAGTCCGTTCTCTGTGTAGCCTATTCAGTCTATTGTAAAGTGCTGTGTAAATTTGAAGTTGGAGCTGTGGAGTAGCAGAAGGGAGGAACGAGGAGGTTGTGGTCTCTCTAGGTTAGGAACAGATCCTCAAAATTCCAGTGACTCTAAAGAGATTTCCTGTGTCAGTGGGGACTTGCCAGTCAAAGAACAGGTGGTGTGGCTAGCACCACAGTTAGAGATGAAAGAGCAGATGAAAATATCTTCTGCCCACTAAAGATGAGGAATTGCCCAGTTTCCACTGAACCTAATCTGCACCTCGAGTTCCACCAGCGCTTCCATTTTCTCCCCTTAGGATATGTTTCTCTTATCATTTGATGGGAAAGAAAATAATTGTTTGTTTCATTTCAGGACAAAACTTACAAAGTGAAGGTGAAGAAAGAAACTGTAAATAGCCCAGCTGTTTACAAATTCAAATTCCAACGGAAACGTTAATTTTTCTGTGAAATAGTTTTTGACGTCCTTGTGTAGATCTAGTTGACATAACGAATATCTTGCTTCTTGTGGAGAAGTGCTGGTATTTTGTCAGTATCAGGCTTATTTTCACTGCAGTTTAATGTTTTGTCAAAGTAAGCCTTATGGGTATTTGTAACTATAACACCTTCCATTTAATAAATCCAAGAAGATTTCTGCTTCAGTTTTGGTATTTACACATTGGAAACCCCAGAAGAAGTGTCCAGATACCTTGGTGAAAACCCTAAGAGAGAAATGCTGAGCTTGTAACTGCATTTTGTGTGCACAATACACAAACAAAGGGGAGACTGGGCCCTGACCAGGGAGAGGGGTAAAGTTTGTGGCTAGGGGATGGTGGTCTGCCTAGGTCTGGTGAAGGCTCCAGACCAGCTCTCTTGTCCTGTTGTTCTAGATGGTAAAAGTCTAGGATCAATCTCTAAGCATCTACTTTATCTGTTCCATTGCATCTCCTTCCATTTTTCCTCTCGCTTGACTTCTCTGTTCTGTCTATTCATATTTATTTTGCAGAACTATAACACTTGTGAGGGGCATTGCATAAGGGCATGTTATTAAATCAATACTCTTCCCTGGCTGCAGGCTTATACAGTGGGGTTAAGGAGGAGCGATGTAGTGTGAAGGCAGAAATAGGTGGGCTTATCCCTTTCTCTCTATATTCCCTGTAAATATCTGTACAGTCCCCAAGAAAGCCATAGGTGCTACATAACTGCACCTGGGTCACATGAACTTGCTGCCTTTTGTGTTTTGGTTTCGTGTATCTCATAACTTTCCAAAAGGGCACTGCCTGCTCTGAGGGAAATTCCCAAACTGACCCAGTGAGCCTAAGCATAGGCATTCCTCAGATTGATACGTAGAAGGGGAAGCCACTCAGCCCCAGAGGCAGGGCAGCAGGATATCTGTTCTGTGTATACTTTGCTCGTTGCTGTGGAGTCTGAGTACCTGGAGGGTGAATTCACATGGGGACAGTTAGTTGACATGTCCTTGGGAGCTGTGCCTGTGTGAGTACATTCGCTATCTCATGTCCCTTCAGCCTGAGCCTGTCTGACAACTGAGTGCACGTGAAGAGAACCCTTTGGATGCTCTTGGAGGAGAACTTACTTTGTTTCTTAGGCTGTAGTATAGACATAGCTTATGCTGGCAAAACTTATGACGCTCAGGGGTGTGACTATTCCACCCCCCTGAGCGATGAGTTACACTGACCTAAGTGTTCGTGTGCCCAGCGCTGTGTCTGCAGGAGAGCTGCTCCTGCCGACATAGCTTATGCCGCTCATGGAAGTGGTTATTTTATGCCAACGGGAGAGCTCTCTCCCATCGGTATAGATTGTCTTCACCAGATGCGCTGCAGCGGTGCAGCTGTCTCGGTTCAGCTGAGGCGCTGTATGTATAGACATACCTTAAGCTAGAATAAAACATTTTGGTGAAGGAGCAAGTGATGAATTACCTACATAAGAACAGCCATACAGGTTTAGACCAAAGGTCCATGTAGCCCAGTATCCTGTCTTCCAATGGTGGCCAATGGCAGATGCTTCAGAGGGAAAAGAACAGAACAGGTAATCATCAAGTGATCCATCCCCTGTCTCCCATTCCCAGCTTCTGCAAGTGTTCCTAGTCCCCAGGTGACCCGGGTCTGTCCTTTGCTCTATGTATGAACCTTTAAGGGAGGGTCCTAGTTTCCTTCTAAAAGCAGTTAGGTTATTGCATAAGGTTTTTTTTTTTTTTTTAAATCTACATAAGCAAGAATTAATCTCAGTATTTGTTAACAAAACTCTTCACTACACAAGAGCAAAGGGATGGTATGAATGGTACAGGGACACCAAATAGAGAGAAATGTGTTGTGTGTAAAGCAAATAGCAGTTTAAATAAAATGGAGTCCGTCACTTTACATCAACATAAGAATGGCCAGACTGGGTCAGACCAAAGGTCCATCTAGCTCAGTCTCCTATCTTCTGACAGTGGCCAATGCCAGGTGCTTCAGAGGGAAAAGAGAACAGGTAATCATTTAAGTGATCCATCCTGTCACCCATTCCCAGCTTCTAGCAAACAGAGGCTAGGGCCACCATTCCTGTCCATCCTGGCTGATGGGCTTATCCTCCATGAACTTACCTAGTTCTTTTTTGAACCCTGTTATAGTCTTAGCCTTCACAACATCTTTTGGCAAAGAGTTCCACAGACTGTGTGTTATGTGAAGAAATACTTCCTTTTGTTTGTTTTAAACCTGCTGCCTATTAATTTCATGTGGTGTGACCCCTACTTCTTTTGTTATGAGAAGGAGTAAATAACACTTTATTTACTTTCTCCACACCAGTCATGCTTTTATAGACCTCGATCATATCCCCATTCTTCGTCTCTTTTCCGAGCTGAAAAGCCTCAATCTTATTAATCTCTCCTTATACTGCAGCCGTTCTATACCCCTAATAATTTTTGTTGCCCTTTTCTGAACCTTTTCCAATTCCATTATATCTTTTTGAGCTGGGGTAACCACATCTGCATGCTGTATTCAAGATGTGGTCATACTATGAAGTTATATAGAGACAATATATTTTCTGTCTTATTATCTATCCCTTTCTTAATGACTCCCAACGTTCTGTTTGCTGTTTTGACTGCCGCTGCACATTGAGTGGATCTTTGCAGAGAACTATCCGGATTGACTCCCAAGATCTTTCTTGAATGGTAACAGCTCATTTAGACTCCATTTTATATGTATAATTGGGGTTTTCTAATGTGCATCACTTTGCATTTATCAACATTGAATCTCATCTGCCATTTTGTTGCCCAGTCACTGTTTTGTAGGAGAATAACACCCAGAGTGGATTGACATGAAGTCCTTGCTATAAAAATGTCCTGGGAGGCTGGACTGTTTGTCTGGTTCGTCTGCCGGAAAGGGGGGGGGGGGAGGAGGAAAAAACTCAGCAACAGTTGTCAGTCCAAATGTGTAGTAGAGATAATACTAGGCAGACAGATAAAACTGTCCTCAGATCTTTCTTCTCAGTGATGCTTTCGTGTGCAGAATCCAGGGCAGAAATGCTAATATGAATTCTGCATACTGTGCTGACTGCAAAATGTCTACTAATATTTAGTCCTGTACGTCATCAAAGCATGGTACAGATAAATGAATCTTCTCATCACTCCGCTGATGCATATAAGCCACTCTCATCTCTCTTCTGCAGAGAGCGAAATGGAGTCAGGCCAATATTTTCAGAGGTGGGGTGCCTGAACTTAGGATTCTGACTTTATATTGAGGCACCACAGTGAAAAGCAGGCCACTTCTAGAACTGCAGTGCCACTGAAATCAGAGCTCTAGGCGCTCCGTTTCTGAGAACCAGGCTGCTTTGAAAATGCCTTCCTACAGATTTAGGGCTGGGCTTTTGAAGACGCCTAGGGACTGAAGTGCCATGACATTTGAGCGCCCCGCTCCTTTGGCAACCCCAGCCAAAGTGCCTCACTTTAAGTGACTGTAAATTTTGCCAGTGTCCCATGTTCAAGAGCAGAGCCAGTTTTGGAACCTGACTTCTCCTGCATCACAGTCTCCATTAGAGCAAACTGCCTCCCCTCCAATAGCAGGTCATATTCTAAACCATACTGACTACATCAATAAGTAGCTGGAGCTAGTGACCCTCTTGCCAACCCTCCAGCCCCAGCATGAATGGACTTTGGCATGGCTGCTGTAGTTACAGGGAGAATTGGATTAAACGAAGGACAATTAAACTCTGCAGATGCAAGTCCCTCCTTAAATGGGTGTCTTTAGTGATCATCTGAAACATTGGCCCACAGACGTTTCCTTACTAAATGTGAATAAAACAGAAGAATATTTAAATAATGGATGAGCCAGCAGCACAAAGTATAATTTTATAGAATTCGTCCTACAAATGAGGGGCCCAGCAGATGGCAGTAGTGTTCCACAGCGTAGGGCTATGAGGCAGAGGACTAAGTGATGGGGTACAACTGCCATCCAAATCTCAGCCCTGGCTATGAGGTGCATTGCTGTGTGTGGAATGATGTCCAGGACTTGACTGAGAAGTACAGTCTGCTTGGTAAATAAAGCCATCCCTTTAATCTCCAAGACACCAGTCGCCAGAATACTTTGTAAAGGTCTTCAGGTTACTTTTTTAAAAACTTGGGCAGGATCAGAACTCAGGAATTCCATGTCTCCAAGCATTTCTAAATGTTGGTGACTTTTTCAGAAAGTACCACGTCGTTCAAATAAAACACTGTGATCTTGTAAACACACCTGCCAAGTTGCAAAGTGGGGTAAATTCATAAAAAGTTGCAGAATGTGATGTTCAGCCAAATGATTATATTTCTGGAATAAAATATTTGGCAAATCATTTTTTACCCTTTGCCCAAGTGCAGTCACAAATATGGTCGCACTGGAATTCACTTTTGAATTTGAAAACATAGTGGTGACGGATTTTCTGTTTTTTGCATTCGTCTCCTGCGTTGTTATTGAAAGCGGTGGGAGGCAGGGCAAGGTCCTGTAATTCCCACTGTTTTCAGCTGCACAGGGGGAGCTGTCCAGCACGTCCTGCCATTTTGTCTCTATAAATGTAAATTAATGCGTCCACCCTTCTCTACCCTGGGCATTGTGTAATCCTAGCTCTAGGTACATGTTTGAATGAAGCCCTGATAGTGATACATGCACTGCAGTACTTGGCCTGCGAACACGGCCATGCAGAGCAGCATGGTACCAGGACTTGTCTGAACATGAAGCAATAAAGCAAGTTGATGTCTGTCTGTAGCGTCTCCATTCAACTCCCAGCTGGCACTAGGGACATTCTCCAAGTGACATGCTCAGTCTCACCACGTTTGGCTCAGCGTTTCGCGCTTGGCCACAGCGTTCTGTAAGGCACCTTGCACAAGCTGGGTGGTTCTCCAGGGTGCACAGCGAGGGAAGTTACTGGAACCCAAATCAGCTTTCTTTATATTTATGAAAACAAGAAAATGTGGCACCACCTGCCTGTCTCTAATTTAATTAGGAGGTGCCACGTTCTTGTGCCTTGGCCAAGAGAACAGCTTAGCAGGTCCTCTAGGAGCCAGCTGCCTCTCACATGAAGCACCTTCGTATTCAATTCCAAGGGCCTCCAGGGCCTGACCATTCTGCTGAGGGCAGGCTTCTGGGGCTGCTGTCAGCGTAACTCCGGTCCAGCTGTTCTAAAACTTCCCCCAACAGGAACGTTTCCAGGATTCCAAGGGAAACAGCTCTTTGTTATTTTGTTAATTAATGTTTCCCTGGAGTGTTTGCAACTGAAACAATATGGTGGCAGAGATGGGCTAGTGTGTGAGAATTTAGCAAATCAGTCACTTTCACTTACAAAAGAGAAACTGAACTCTGTTTCCCAGTGTTACTAACTTTCAAATTTATCAAAAGTCTCACGATAATTGCTGTTTTCCTTAAAACTCCAGCTCCCGGAGTCAGGTGGTTACTAGAGACTCAGCTTTTTAAAAAAAGTGTTTCTTCCTGGCTATGGAGAAAAGCCTGAAATGTAACCTCTAGAGGCTCAGTAACCAGAATGCAAAGTGCACTTATTTTAAGCATCTCCTGATTGTTAAGGCAATCTGCTTGAATATTGAATGCTTGGGGTTGGCACTGGCAATATTCAGAAAAATGCAAAAAGCATAAGGTGTGAAAAGTCAATAAGATTTTTTAAAATTAATTTTCAATGAATTCTGGTGTAATATGTAATACAGAGTGGGAAATTCGTTTTAACAATCAATTGGGCTAAACTGTAAGATGTATTTTTATTCTTTAACATCAATATGAAGGGAGCTCAGTGTATTGCAGCAGTGACTTTTGGGGTGAAGCTTTCTTTGGGCTGAAATCAAAATGCATAAATAAGTATAATCTTCATCCTTGTGTAAATTCAGCTGAGTTGCAACAAATACTAGAAAGGGTGGAAGAGAAAACCAGAAATTCAAAGCCTCCGTGGAAGAAATCAAGGCAGTTATGAGTTGACACAGCCTGAGCTAGAACGGCTCATCAGTGTAGGGTTTGGAATGTCCAGTGTGCGTAATGTCTGAGGCAGGTGGCAAACACCTCACCATTGGCAAGTCAAGGCTGGTGATGGGCTAGTGACCTAACCCCTGGAAATGATCCAGCTATTCCCAATACCTTATACAAGGCAGGCTAGTAGGGGATGGAAGAGCTGATTGCACTCAGCTGGAGGTCTGTGGGGTTTCGAGCAGACATTGCTCTTCTATAGAAAGTGTATTTGAGCTCCAGCAGCTGTACAGACTCTGTAGGGGGAATGCAGTGCCTCTTGTAATTGTGCTGGCACAAGGAACTTCTCCCTCATTCAGCTTGCTCACCGGCAGCCTGGGTCTCTTGCCTGCGCTTAGGACACAAGCTCCTCCCCTGCAAACTAAAGGCAGATGCACAGGAGGGCAGGCTCCAGGTCCCTTCTCCATGGGAATTCTCCAAGTTCCTAGAGCACGGAAATAGTTGTCTTCACTGCATACATTCAAACAGCTCCTTTGCTGAGAAGGTGGTGTGGAGCCTCTGAACCCTCTGGCACCAGTTCAAATCCAGCCTGTGGCAGTAGTGACTGAATGTTTTTAGCATCTGATGGCAAATGAGGAATAAGTTGGGATAAGCTCCCCACCCAGAGCCCATGCTATAAAATGTGACTTACAAGCTTCAGCTGAGGGCCTCAGGATTCAATGGGCATTAGAGAGTGAATCCACCTGCCCCCGCTCCCTTGGATGTCAGGCCTGAGTCCTGCTCACTGCCCTGTGTTGCTGTGCTCAGCGGAGAACTCCTGGGTTGTCAGCACAGCATCTTTCACCAGCACAACATTCACACGCACTATTTCAAAGAGCTAAAGAAAGTGATGTTCCTGTATCTCCTTAGCACATCCATCTTTGTGTCTGTACGTCTCACAGCGTGGCCACTGCTCAACTTAGAGAGAAACATCCAGGTAATTAAATACTGGAAATGGTGTCACAGGTTAAACAAGGCCTCTTGGTGCCAGGAGCCTGTTCTCTGTGGTGCAGACGTGTGGGGCCAGCAGGAGAATTAAGAGCTGGGCACTTGCTGGAAAAGGGAAGGAGTTTTGGTTTTTCTTTATAGCCAAGTCAGTGAAGTTTCTGGTGTGTTTGGAGCACTGACATCCAGGGCCTGCTTGGCTTAATCAAAGGTGGGTGTTCGCTGGAGAAGATCTCAGGCCCCATTTTACCTGTGGAATCAGATTGGATGTCAGCTGACTGCCATGTATGACACATGTCCCTTCGGGAGTCACAGAAGCCAGCTTCCCCCCACAGTCTGCTCCCTGCATACAGAGACAATTAAATACATGTAGGGAAATAAAGAAAAGGAGGGGTTTTAGCATGACCATTTGCATCTCATTGTCTTGTCTTATCCCTTTGCTCTGTGTGTATGCGTGTGTGTGTGTGTGTGTCTAAGGGCAGCCAGATCTCTGCTGCAGATGTGCTCTGCACGCCCTTGTGCAAGGCTTTGTTAATTTCACACTTGGGCCAGAGTGCCCTAGTGGTTCAGTCCAGTGTTCTATGTGAGAACAGGAGTCAGGAATTCTGGACCCATCACCTCCTCTCTCTGGACTCTTGGGTAAGTCACAAAGGGCCAGATCCTGGCCTGATTTGCATGGGATTGCAGAAGGCAAAAAACAGGGCAAGGTCTTGCCCAAATTCCCTGCCTCAGTTTCCTCACCTATAAAGGGGGTGAGAGCGGCTGGGGCTGCATGGTGAGGAGTCAATGCTCAGCGATTGTCTGTAGAACACTGAAGATGGACAGTCCCTAGGAGACAGGAGCATGAGCAGTAGCTGTGTCATCTTGGCCACACGCCAAGTATACTGCATGTTGAGGGTGTCATTGACCTATGAGCTGGTGTAGGCTATAGAGAAGGGGAAATCAGTGGGTTCTTACATCCTCCAGCTGGTGCTTAAATGAACCTTGTGGGCCGGAGAGGAGAGTGTCTGCTTGCTGCTCTGCTACTAAAATTATCAGAACAATGACTGAACCAACAAGTTCCTTGGTGAGGAGATTCCCTGCAGCTTGCCGAATGCAGATATCAACATATCCCACAGATTCACGGCTTGGGTTTCAGGTGACTCTGAATAATATTCTGCCATATAACAATTTCATGTGATTCCTTGTTCAAGCTCAAGAACTCAATTGATAATGACTGCCTATAAAAGTTAATAGCAGGGTACATTAAAATGTTTGCAGGATTATCTCTAGGCAACTGCAGCCCTATATTACTAGCAGCAGAGTCAGAAGGCCGTAAGCATATCAGATGGGTTTCCTGTAGGCATCATTTTCAGAGGGAGCTTGATGCAGACGGCAGGTCAGCGCAACAGGCCTGGATTTCCCAGTCACTACTCAGAAATAGCCCTAGTGCCTGAAGGTTCAGCAGCAGCAGCACCAAAGCCCCTTCCCAGGGATATAACCACAAGCCCAGCCCCAAACAGGATCCTAGTTACCAGTGAAACCATCTCAGGGCCCAGCTGTGGCCCTGCCCTGCTGCCCAAAAGCCAGGAGCTCGCACTGGGGTAACGACACTGAGTGGGGCTTAGGAGATGTGGGTTTAATTCCTGGCTCTGCCACAGACTCCCTGAGTGACCTTGGCCAGGTCACTGAATCCCTCTGTACTCACTCTGAAATGCCCCACTGGGGCGGGGCTGTTGTTAGCAGTTCAAAGGCTATGGCCATTGAAATCATAGGCAGGAACAAGGCCTGGCTGGTGAAGTGCATTGCTGAGGGCCTTCCAGGGGCTCTGAGGGTGGCCCAGATGCTGATCTGATAGAACACACTGCTTCAAGCCTAGCTGCTCTTCCCAGACCAGCAGAAGCTTCCTAGCCCTTTCTCGTATTCTTAGGTGCGGTGATGTGTCCAGGGTCTCAGAGCAGTGGCAGGGCTCTTGGTTTCTAGCCCTGGCTTTGACAACTGCAAGGCAATTAATGTTCGCAGCACAGGGCAGTGATTAATTGTTATTAAACGTAGCAGGATAAAACCTTAAGTCCTCTGAGCTCCCAGGGTGGTTTGGATTCTCCCAGCTCCCCAAACTGGCCAACCCACAGGACAACAGGTATGGGCTGGGCCTTTGACATCTGGCCAATCGCAGGACAACAGTCAGCGTGGGACTCGCAGGAGATCCCAGGCTAGAAGCTTTCTTATCAAACTTGGGAGCAAAATTCAGTTTTTCCTTTCAGCCAAAAGCTCCTGGTGAAATGAACTTGAGGAGAGTTTCTAATAACTAAACAGACGATGCAGCCATGCGTCTTGGCAAAGCCAGCGCTGTCACAAAGTGCAAAATACCAAAATATTTATTCTGCTGTCTGTATAATGTTATGTACTAAAAGTTTTTAGCATAGGTAGAGATCTAAGGTGAATGGTGGGCTCTGAGCAGCTCGGAATCCATTATTTAGTGAGAACATGGTCCCAGGATGTTCCTGGCTTGGCAGACCTGCAGCCAGAAATAGTAAGTTAGTGAATATAGATCATCATTTACTTAAGCACCAGCCCTGATGCACCTTTCTAGGGAAGCTCTAATTTATTATGCATTGTCATTAGCTGCAGCAGGCAGCAGGGCTTTCATTAGAGCCGGAGTTAAGGTCTGTTTTGGCTGCCTCATCAGCATCAGTGAACTGCGTCCCTGTGAGGTTTGATACAATTTAATTAACCTAATTAAAAGCTCTGATTGCAGAGATGATTGGGGTAGAGCCAGCAGCAACTGCATATTTATAACGAGCTGGAAGGTGTGGGACTGGAGCCAAATGATATGCATCTCTAATGAGCTGGTGCTATTGAAGTGTGGATTTGGAACACTAACATTTATTTTTGGCAACAATGGCCAGTTTATCTTTACATAGAAGCAATCACGGCTTGATCAGATGGAACAGGCAGCTCAGTGCAGCGTTCCGTCCCTGGGTCTCCCCTACCCAGGTGAAAGCTTATGTCCAAGCAGACACACCGCACCGCCACCCCAATGTACATACACCCCTGCCCACCCTGCACGCGCATGCCCACAGTGACGCGTCCACACACACCCCACGCGCTAACAGTCGAGTGTCACTGCGAGGGACGGGGCCAGGGTGTTGCATGAGGAACACAACAGAAGTGATGGGTACATTGGCTGGGGAGCCCCTCCCCCCTTTGCTATCCACTCTCTTCCCTGAGCCAGACACATTCTCCCAAGGAGATGGCAGCAAGCCTGCGCTGGACCAGTCCAGGGCTCAGCCATGGGAAAAGGAGACCCAGACCCAGCTGCCTGGTGGGACCCTGAGGGACCGGGAAAAGCCCCATTTGGAAGGCAACAGGGACAGAGGGGTAATGAGCCTGGGGGACGTTGGAGTGAGGAGCTGGCCAGACCAGTTCTTGTTTTGCAAAAGAAACTCCCACAATGGCAGCTCCTCTTCCAACTTCCCCTCCAGCTCCAGACGATTCCACAGCTCCTGGCCCAGCCCATCTGCGCTCCCGCTTGCCACCCCAGCCCTTGGCTGTGTGAACACCGCGTTACCCACAGAGCTGGGCTGAGCCAGGACTGAGGTGCCACGCACAAGCAGCGAGTGTTTCCTCCGCCAGCAGCACAGCTCAGCGGTGACAATGGCCTCTCCATCTCACCCAGCAGCCTGCTGACCGCTTGTCCCGGGCCGGGATGTTCTCTTTCCTTACCAGGGCTGGGATTGCGGGCTCTACCCAACCAGTCCCTAGCACAGGGCAACCTGAGCCCCTGGTGGAAGGGAAGGGGCAGCAGCCCCTGAAGCCAGAGGGTGACCTGCCATGTGCAGTCAATCCTTTGTGTGCTGGGCGTTCAGTCACCCAGTGAATTATAGTAACTAGCTGTGCCATTCTGAATCCCCAGAAAGGCTCCTGGGACGAGATCAATCTGTTCTCGGAGATTCCATCTGACACGCCAGCGAGGCCCTGGCTTTATTTGAAACCAGCAATCTGTGCCAGCTCACTCCTTCAGCAGATGGTGGTGTCAGTACGGAGGTGTCAGAGGGGCTGTGGCCTCAGGGAGCGGCGGGGGAAGGAAGGTCTCGGGCTCCCCCACCCCCAAGGCAGTATCAGCACAGGGCATCAAGGGTGGCTAGCCAAGCATAGCCACGGGTCCTGCCTCCAGGAGCACGCAGCGACGATCAGACACGCGGCACATAGCAGGATCGGGACATGCGTCGGTATCAGCATGTGCAGGCCAAGGCCTGGGCTCTGGGCGTCTTGGGTTGGGGGGTCAGCTCTGAACCCCCTCACAGTATTGATTCCCACCCCCCAGTAAAGCACCCAGGGCCTGGTGGAATGCTGATACCAAGCAGGCTGGTAGAGGAGCCCCAGGGATCCAAGACATGGGCCCACATCGCAGCGGGTCCGCAGGGACAGAGCAGCCTCACCGTGACCCCAGCCTGAGCCGGCAGGGCTTCCTTCCCATCCTGTAGTGGGCGGAGAGCCGCTGAGAGCTGGTGCCAGCCCCACACAGCAGCAGGCGGGGTTTGGGACAAAGGCTGTGTGTGGGGGAGCAGAGAAGGGGCAAGGCAAGCTGGAGGGCTATGTTCGCAGAGCAAGTGCCCAGGGCAGGGGGGACAGGCTTTTCAGTCCCCTTCCCCCCCAGGTGCCCCACACAGCCACAGCTCAGATCGGGGAAGGGGCCCTTCCCACACCCCCACCCCACACTGCATGGGGCATGGCCTCCTCCTGCCCACTTGACAGCTGCTGCAGTGCCCCTCGCCACTGCCCACTCACTGCATCCCCAGGGGTGGCCGACGAGCTGCTCCCCCTGCATTGGCAGCTGCCTGCCCCGCTGTGCTGCTCCAGCGAGCGGTGGGATGGGGGAGCCGCAGGCAGACAGATGGGCGAGCCACCAGCCACTCTCGCCTGCTCTCTGCTGTGGGGCTAGGCTGTCTGGTCACCCTACGTGGGGCGGAGACTTGCCCTTAAAGGCTGCCTGGCCCCCTGGACCATGCACTAGGGTAATGGCTGGGAGGTGTCACAGCTGAATTCAGGCCTCAGCTCGGTACTGGGGGAGGGGACAATTCTTAGTTACTTTAACAACCCACCTGTGTTTCCTCTGCCAATGCTGTGGGGCCTGGAAGGTGGCTTACTGCTCGCTGTCTGTCCCCCCAGCTGCTTGGGACCCCAAGTGATGCTGTGCACCCCGAAGGAGAGCATCACACTGCCCTCCAGAACGGCCTGTCTGTCACAGATGTAATCAGTTGATTAGTCACAATCCCCTCTGACTCGGAGGCAGTGAGTGAGCTGGATAATCAGTGCCTGGTGAGGCTGCTCCTGCCAGGGGCTCCGTTACCTGAGCCCAGGGGGTCTTTGTGCTTCTGTAACACTGACAAATCCTGGTCGTCAGCAGGCAGGATCGAACCGGGGACCTCTGGAGCTTAGTGCATGAGCCTCTACCGCATGAGCTAAAAGCCAACTGGCTCTGAGCTAAGGTTGTCGAGCAGACCCATTTTAACTTTCTCTAAGTGGTCTTGGTGCCACTAGATGGGACAGACCCCCCCTGCCCCAGGAGATGTGTGGGTTACACTTCCTCCGCCCGTTGCAGGGCTATCCCACCCCGAACGCAGCTGGAGAGCGGGATGGAGTCAGGAGCCACTGGGGCTCAGTTCTCCCAGGCCGGAGGCTGTCTGCAAACATCAAGGGTACCTCGCCCTGAGCCACTCCTCCTCAGCGGCTCCCCAGCCCTGTGCAATAGTTGGGTCCTTGTGTCCCATGTAGCCCGCCAAGGCCCTGCCTTCCAGCTGGTTGTGCCGTGTCTCTCCCTGTATCCCTTTCCTGAGCTGTCCCCACTGAAGTTTGGGGCCATGTTAGTTCCCACCTCAGCTCTCAGCAGAGAGGGGGAAGCGGGAAATGCCAGGTGGAGAGGAGGTGGCATCAGACCATCTATCCTGGCCCAAGCCTCCTATGCAGCACAAGGGGCCACAGCTGGGAGGCTAAGCCTGCCTGGGAGACTCTAGCTGAAATAATTACACTAAAAAGAGCCCTTCTGATAATGAAGTTGAAAGGAAAGCGAAGATAATCTACATCTGCAAGTGCCATTAATCTTTAAAACTGGAACGATCCATGAAAGCGCTGCAGGGCGTATGAAGTAAGGTGTGATTCACGTCTGCTTCTTCCCAGCGCAGCCTTCTGAGCGGCTGATTTATTGGAACAAGGCAACTTTCCTGCATTGTTTCAACAGAGCAATGTTACATAATAAGGTAAACTGTTTTGCTTTCTTTATCAATCAAAGCCTCTCCTTCATGTTTTTAATCATCTCACAGTCGTTCTTCTACAGCCGGACTTGGAGAGCATCAGAAGGGACTGGAAGCTCTTTGAGATCCAGGGCCCTCACTCCGCAGGCATGCGGCCTGCAAGCGCAGAGTTTCGCTCCCACTTTGTCTCCAGAGACACTTGGGCCCTGCACAAATTAACCAACCTGGGCCCAGGGACTGCCAGTGTCAGCTCCCAACCGCACAGGAGGGCAGGTGGGAAGGAGGCGACCAAGTGGCCACGTAGTAATTTGACCTGACCAGGAAATGAGGGTCTCTAATGGATCCACAGACACACACGCTCTGAGAATGCTCCGAACCCCCCATTCAGGCTCAGCCTTGGGACGGTGAGCCAGGAAAGGCCCCCTGATCTCGGTTGCCTGGAGGAGACGGGAAGTGATAGACGGCCTGCAAGCGTTTGACTGAAACACTCCCTGAAAACTGCAGCTAGTCCCTGGAGACATGTCAGTGCCTCACTGCTGATAATCCCTTAGGGCTGGTCTACCCTGAAACGTCCATTGGCAAAGCTACGTCTCGCTGGGGTGTGGAAAGCACTATGCCAACCTAACCCCCGGTATAAACAGCGCTAAGCCAACAGAAGCATTCTTCCATCAGCCTAGCTCCTTCCACTTGGGGAGCTGGATTTACTACAGCGACCGGCGAACCCCTCCCATCGCTGCAGTGAGCGGTTTGAGTGTAGACGTACCCGCAGTAATCTACAGCTGCTAGGAGCAAGAGGGACACACTGTGTCTGAAAGCAAGGATGACACATAGACCAATGGCTTGAAACTATAGTGCGGGGCATTCTTTCACCCAGGCTGTCCAGCTCCCATCCCGTGGCAGACCCCTTGCTGTGCACTGGGCCCCTCTGTCTAGGGCTCTGTCACATGGGGGCCCATTGCTCATCAGGAAAAGCAGAGTGGCTGCTGCAGGGCTGAACATGCATCACCCTCTCCTTATGAGAGGCTTCTCCTGCCCTTGAAGCTATAGTTTGGGCATCCTCTGCTGCGCCAATGCCCCTGTATGCTGCAGGACGATGAGCCAAGGGGCACTGCAGGGAATAATTCTTATCCAAGGCTAGGGCTGGTGAGAGCTCCATGTTCTCCCCAGATGGCAGAACACAGCAGGCGTGGGTTCATGTTGGCCAAATAGTTTAGCAATGTGCCTGTGTCACTCAGGTGTACCCGCCCCATCCCTGTGCCGTCTCCATTCCCTGTGCCACTTGGGTCTACCCTCCGTCCCTGTGCCTTCTCCGTCCCTGAGCTACCCAAACATACTTACTCCATTTCCACTTTGGCTGCTTTCATTTTTTAAATAGCTCTCTCAGGAATGCATTTGCTTCTATTTTCATGGTGGACTGATTTGCTGAGGCGACCTTTTAACTGAATCTGAAGAGAGGTGGGTAGCTGCTTCCCATCCCAGCCCTGGAAATGCTCCTGACCTGTGACTTTGAACCAGTTCAAAGCTGCACTTGGCTCTGACTTTTGGCCATACCTCTCAATAGCTCCTAATTAATGGAATTTTCTCCCGCACACCCAGAGAAGACCTCAGAAAGGCATTTTCCCTCACAGTTTCCTTAACCGCCTGCACCGGCTTGTGGATTGATAATATATTCCACATTTTTTTTAGCCCTTTCAAAGCACGTGCTCCCTCTTTCAGCTCATTTGGAGGTAGCGGTGGCTGCTGGAGACAGGCTGCCTAAGTGGGCCTGGCCAGGCACAGAGCTCAGATGTGGGGAATGCTGGATCTGCCATTCAGGTTTTCTTCTGAACTGCGCTTCACCCCATTAAAGAGTTTTCTGTGCTGCCTCTGCACTGGGTCCTGGCTGCTTACTACAATAACCTCATTATAACAGGCAGCCAAGCAGCCGCTGAGACACCTCACTCACAACTACATGTGCTAATGGCTCCAGCAATGGTTCCTGGGAGCTTTAAAGAATACTTCCTCCAGGACGCTCATCCAGAGGAACCTAAATTCCTCAGTTATCAATACATTAGCAGCTCCACTAGCTGGATGTGGCTTTGTTATTTGTTGGGCCTCAAGCAACACAGCATCTACATGTCAATGTCGAGCCCAGTGCAGCCCTCGGTGACTCTTACTGTGATTGTGGGGAAAATGCCCTTTGCAGAGTTGCCAACTCTCGTGATTTTGTCATGAGTCTCACAATCATTATTATTTCCCTTAAAAGCCCCAGCTCCTGGAGGCAAGTGGATCTGAGATGATGTCAGCCTTCATTCTTACAGAAAAAGTAACTTTCTAGCCCTCGTGGCTGTGGAGAAAGCATCAAAATGTGACCCTAGTTCATCCTGAAGGCTCAAAAAAGCAGAAGGCAAATAAAAAGAACCCCACATTTATTCTTGTCACACAATCTCATGATTGTAAAGCCAATCTTGTGATTGTTGGAGAGCCTGACTCAAGATTTTTGGGCACCTGGGCTTGGCAATATGGAGGGATCTATAGGGACCACCCCCCCCCCCCAGCGTTTAACAGCACACAGCACTGCCCCTAGTGCCAGGGGCTGCCCTGCTGCAGCAGTTGGTGTTAGTTGATTCAGGTCACAGCCCCTCCAGTGCCACACTGGGACAAGCACGGCCTCCGAGTGCAAAGCACCTGAATGAGTCACCCCCACCAGGGGCTGCAAGGCTGAAGGGTTCCTCGGAAGTCTTCTAGCCAGATATTGAGCCAGCCCAGAGGGCGGAGCTTGTGAATTTAGAGAGGATCCTAGAACAAGAACATATGCTTGCAAAATTCTGGGCTGCAAAATTTACCAAAGCGTCTTATAGGAAAGCATGCAGGCCAGACATGGTATAATGATACTGTGAATATTTTTAATGCAAACCAACAAGAGACGAGGAGGACAGCTAGCATCAGGGAGTGTCTTTGAATTTGTAAATTTATTTGCATATATAAATCCATCAGTGCATTCCCTGTGCATAGCCATTCAACTGTCAAAACAAACCTACCCCCCAGAGGGATTCCCAGGGATTATTATCCCAGAGAAAGAAGTACAACGAGAAACCACATTTATCAGCAACTCTTCCCACGTGCAGGACTCAACACCTCTAGCAGTGAGTGGGGGATCCGCCCCCATCAACAGGTGGGGAGCTGGGGTGAGGTCAAATGGGTGCTTGGCCTGGGGTAGCCCCTCCTAAGAGGGCCAGCTCATGACACTGGGGTGAAGCACACAGCTGCTGGGAGGGTCACATTTTTCAGTGCCGTGTTGCCCTAGCAAACAAATGTCCCAGGATGCAGACAATAATGTTTTTATGAGACTCTAAATTTTAGACTCAAATGCTCTTTGTAGTGGACTAATAGCCAACACGTGCCTCTTCGTCTCATGCTGAACTTTCGTCGTCCTGCAGGGAAAGAAAAGGCCCTGGTGAGCCTGTACACTGAGCACTTTGTTCTCACGGATTTACAGAGCAAAGAGAATAATGTATTGAGACTCTCAGCCCGTGCCAGTTTGGCTTCACTTGCCCTTCTGAACTTGCCCTGAGAGATAATGTTTCCTTCTAATCTGCTGCCGTCCACCTACAGAAGGGACCTGATGAATAATTCTCCCAAACAAGCCTTTATTCTTAAGGCTATAGCTGGCCCTAACCCTTTCTCCCTCGTACAGAGTAATGGTTGTGTTCATTACATGATAATAGCCCGCGCTGTATTCCAGCCCACACTTGCCATGGCCACACAAACAAGGTTCAGGCTGCATTACGCTCCAGATAATGCTGCTCATTTGGCATTACTGAAAAGAATGTGCCATGGATCAAGGATCAGCTCTACTGCAGAGGCTCTGGTTTCCCTTCCCCGCAGGAGACAAGTGCAGCGTCCAAAGGGTTAAGGCTTTTAGCATCATCAATACATTTTAAAGGCGGCATTTCCCCTAGGTTCAGGTATAAACAGCAGTTAAGAGTTTCCTATTCATGTGTATTCTCTTCTTTCCAGGCTCTTATGCCACCCCCTCCCTGTGGTATTTGAATGTGTCCCTGGTGGCTTCAGCAATCGCCCCAGTTATATTTCTAGCAGGCAGGAATCTCCTGGGGATGAGAGATCTTTTCCTGTTTCTCTCGTACACAGATGTCAGAACTCGATGTTCAGGTTCCCAAGCCAAAGGGTAGCCTCTGTATCAAGGGAGGCCAGGTGATGGAAATCACCCTCCGGGTGATGAGTTGGGCACTCTGCCAGCCACCATACGAGTTATATTCTGCAACGCTGCCCCCCAGTAACAGCGTGGGGAGGAAAACAGGCCAAGCAGGTGCGTGGCTCTGACAGCTTTGGACAAGCAAGAGAGTTGCCTGCTGAGGCTGGTCCAGGATCTGCAATCAAGTGGCCAAGGATGCAGGTGCAGCGATGGACTCCTGAACGTACTTAGTGTGTTAGACTCACTTCCGCACTGAGGCTTCCACTTGGAGGACGTAATTTTCAGCTCCCTGGCAGCACAGGTTGGCCGTGCATGGAAAAGGGCCAGTGGAGCCTTGTCCAAGCATGAGTGAGCTGCCATAACAAAGCGGGGTTGAGAGATCAGCTGTGGTGTCAGGCTCTGGCCCGCAGGAGTGGGATGCCTCCCCTGAATATGAGCAGCCCTGTGAGTTGGTGCTGCATGCTTTGTCCTGCCTGAGAGTGGGGCATCAGTCAACCAGAGATCCCATAGGTTAGTCTCCAGTCAGACTGAACTGTAATGGCAGCTTGCGGAAGGCCTGGTGGAGCTCTGTACACCTGCACGTACAGACTGGAGGCTGGTGTATAATTCAAGCAGTCAATAATAATAGGGGTGACCGAATTGAGCTCTGGGTCAACACGCGCAGGGTGGCGACTGAAGCTCAGACACAGAGCAGTAGCCAGCTGGAGCAAACATCAGGCCATACACACATATGAAGGAGCAAAGGGTCTGTTCCCCGGGAGGTTTTTGTATCAAGGTGCGATGGGAAGAGATTGGGGAGCAAGTCTGTTGCCTTCACGCGGTGCCCTCCATCAGCAGCAAAAAGCGAAGCTAAAGTAGAGGAAATGCAGAATTGGAGCTCAAGTTTTTGTTGTAAAAAGCGAAAGACAAAGACAGCTAGAAGGGGGTGTCCAATGGGGTCCCTTTCAGGGCCAACATCACAAACCCTGACGATGGGCCAGCTCTCCAGGCACTGCACCTCAATAGCCAGGGAATCTCAGCGGCCAAGGAGGATATCCCCCTCCAGCTGGCCAGAGAACACAAAGCACACGTTGTCTTGCTTCAGGAAACACATGTTGCTACTGACACTCAACTAGCAAGGCCTGAGTTTGCTATTGTGTCTCAGGGGATGGGAGAGGTACACAATCAACACACTACACACTCGCTGGCTACTCTGGTTCTAGAAACTGTCCACCTAGCAATGGTGGAGATGACGACTTCTCTGAACATACACAGGGCAGCTACATCTGCAGCAGAGAAACATCAATAATTATCAGCACAGATTTTATGGAGCCTTTTAATAGAATAAAGCTAAGCTGAGGTCAGACAGTGTCGCCAGGCACTGACAGGGGCTCTCTTCCTAGCAGTAACTCCTGAGCTAAACAAACAGCTAAAGGTCACTCTGCGATATCACCTAGAAAGGCTAAAAAAACTCCTAGACCATCAGTTCTTACTGGTCTCTGCACTGAAGTTGGCTGAAAAAGTCTCTTTACCAAAGGGAAGTTACCAGGGCTGATTTTGACATATCATTGATGTAATTATTATTTACTGCTAAGTGACTGAATCTCTTCAGTGGCTGGGGTTTGCATTGTGTGTGTATTTTTGCATATGCCAATAGCTGGGTGTGTAGGGATGTGGTTGTGTGTGTGAGCCATGTGTGTGTTGAGTGGAGCTGCGCTGATTGTTTATCTCTGCCCAGTTTATGCTTGGAAGGGGATTTTCTCTCCAGGAAATGGAAGAAAAAGGAAAACACATATGCACATACACACACGTGTGAACACATGAACATACACATGACAAACCACACAAGTGCCTAACATACATACACAGAGTCAGGTGAACACACATGCATTATAGACACCAGGTTCCCTAATTCTCAATGAAGTGATGTAAAGAAGAAAAAGGACGGCTGATAGCAGCTTGGCTTCTTTCTTTCTTTCTCCGTCCTAGTGATTTACAATACAGCCTGTGGGTCCCATGCCACCCAGTCTGGGAACAGTTACATGGAACATGGTACCCCCAACAAATATTAGCTTCTCCCCTTTTCCAGAGGCCCCCAACAAAGCACTGAAATATTACGACACAGGACAACTTGTTCAGAGCAATCAGGAGCACTGAAAACCTGAGCAGGAACGGCAGTGTCCTTTGTGTATCATGAGGCTGGAATCCTGCCAAATTCCTCTGCACCCACAGCCTCTATTAAATGCGTCAATCATTTCTTGGCAAGCCAGGCCCCAGAGAAGAGCTGAGAAGCAACTTCAGACATTTCAGCTGCTTTCATTAAAAGGTGAAAAATACAGGCTTAGCGTGAGCTGGGGCTGTGCTGCAGCTGCACAGAGAGCTGGGAGCAGAGGGGCAGAGGATGAGAAAGTGTGGCAAGGGCCACAGGCTGAAGCCCCTGGAGCATCTCCCAAGTCTGTGAAGCGGCTCCCTTGGGTCTTCACTGTTGCAGTAGAACGCCGGGAGTGTCCCTGTGCCGGGCTCAGGTTCTTGCTGTGCCGATGGTGAAGTTAAGAGGGGGAGGTTGCAGCAGGGGTGGTTCAGGTGTGCAGAGGCGCCATTTCAGATTGCGGGGGGGCAACTTTAATTGTGATTCCGGGGGCTACTTAGGCACCTGAAAGCTCTAGGGTTTTTTGCAGATAATAACTTAGAAATTAACTGGCAGGAGCACTATATCTAATTCCTATGTAAAAAAAGAGGATTTAATAAATATTAGACCCACTCAGCTCTAATACTAACATGTTCTCACATCTTGTGTCAAGTCAATTAAGGGACACTGGTTAGGTTTAAAATTTTAATGTATATTCTTTGTTACTAACTCTTAAATACAGCAATTGAAACAACTGTAGAAAAAATCTAGATAACTTTCTATCACTTTTTTGCAGTTCATCAAGCTTGGACTAGATCATTTCACTTTGGAAACATCCTACTAGGGCAACCGCCCCCCGTGAGTTTATACGGCACCTGCCTGGGGCTCTAGAGGTGTTACCTCACTACAAATAATAGACTAGAAACTAACCTTACACAGGAGTGAAACTGACACTTCCAAGTCACTTTCACAGTATTGCCAATCCCAAATGTTCAAAAATCATGAATCAGACTCATCAAAAATCATGAGACCGGCTTTAAAATCATGAGATTATGTAAAAATAACAGCTCTGGGGTTCTTTTTATTTGCCTTCTGCGTTTTGAGCCTTTAGGGTGCACTGAGGTCATTTTGAAGCTTTCTCCACAGCCATGAGGACTAGAAACTTCATTTTTCTTTAAGAATGAAGGCTGAAATCATCACATATCACTTGACTCCAGGAGCTGGAGCTTTAAGGAAAACAATAATCATGAGACTCATGACAAAATCATGAGAGTTGGCAACACTGCTTTTACTTCTGTTTAAAGGCTAGTTACTTTCCAGAAGGCTCTTAAACACAACACTACAGCGATTGAGTTGCAGTTCTCACAGGAGAATATTTAAAACCAAACACCAAGAAAATGCTATATTTAAAGTTGAGAATAAAACAGACTTCTGAGGTATCTCAGGGCCACTGCAGGCAGGAAAGGCAAATAAACAGATACAGAAGCTCTGGGCAGCTCTTCCTTTAGAAAGAAAGTTGGAGGGTCAAATCTTCTAGTCCTTAATCAACTAAAACCTCTGTTGACATCAGTGCCTCCCCTCATAGATACAAACATCACAGTGACCATGTGATAACATGTGGGGTCAGTAACTATATACCTCATACTTAAATATCTGAGCCATCTTACCCAGAATCACACAGCTTAGATGCACTGGCTCAGGGACTGGATTTTCTGGCATATTCTGAACAGTGCTAAGCACACAGATAGTGCTCAGTGAATAATGCAAATCATGACAATAATCGTTGACTTTATGGACTCTGTAGATGCAGTTTCTGTCCTTTGTTCTGGAATTGGCCTGGATACAGCTGAAACCCCAAGAATTTGAGGCATAAACACGTCAGATACTCATACGACACTTTCTCATTCCTTCCTTTTCTCAAACTCAGAACAAAAAATGACTGAACAAATTGGTTCTCAGTTGAAATGTAAAATTGCCCAGCAGCCGTTGCTCTACAACCCAGCCTGGGGCAGAACCTGCCACCCCTTGGGAGTTGAGTGATCTCCTCTCATCTGACTCTCAGTCTCCAGCCTTCCTGACCTCTGTGCTGCTTTTCATGCTGTCAGCCATCACATCCATCCTGGGACCATTTGCTGGAGTCTCAGAGAACTGGCCGCCTTAGTTTTGCTCCCATCTATCAGAGTCCTCTTTTTTTGCCACATGCAGCAGAGAGAGAGGCTGGTCTGCTGGATAGGGAGCTTGCACTGAAAGACCTGGGTTCTACTCCCCCCATGGACTTTCTCTCTGACCCCAGGCCAATGCTTTAAGGACAGAATTTCAAAGGTTTTTAGGCACCCAAAGATGCAGCCAAGCATCTAGTGGGGTTTACAAAGCACCAAACCTTCTAGTGCATTTGAAAATCTCACTAGGGGCCTAAATACTTTTGAAAAACTGGCCTTTAGTCTGTGTGTGCCTGAGTGCCCCATCTGTACAATGGTCTAATTGGCTCCCTTGCAGGTGTGTAGGACAGCTGCCGAGCACTTTGCTCTTTCTCGCACTGATGCTGATCCATTTGTTGGGTGGCTGGACACATGCTTTGGAGCTGGATTTTCTGGGCGGTTTTACATGCAGAAGATTCCTGAGGAATCCAGGGACCCTCTGCTAAGAGGGACTGGAAATCTGAGGCCAGCTACACAGGCTGTGGGGAGGGAGCTGCAGGGATGGGGGCAGCTGCAGCAGCTCATAGTTATTCTGCTTTCACGAGTCTGTGCAAATTTCCCTGCAAACACTTCTACCAGCTCAGCTTTGGAGCAGAGAAGGAGCCTAAAACTGAAGCTTCCCTCCTCACTCAGAAATTCTGAGGCCAGTTGTAAAGTGGTCACCAGTGGACAAGCTAGGGTGGTAACTGCGGCATTCTTGCCAGCTAAGGAGACTGTTTTGCTGCCCCTCACTGGAGGTGGGGAAAAGGGATTAACAGAGAAGGACAATGGGAGAGGAAAAGACAATCCAGGGTGAAGGTGACTTCAAGATTCCTGACCTGGGGAGCAAAGGTAGATGTCAGTGAAGGAGGTTGGAGCAGAGTTAGGGACATGGGACACAGTGGGGCAGGAGCTAAGTCCGGTGGGGAGAAATGGCAGAATTAGAGGGGTTCAGAGACAGGCCAGGAGGATGAGCAGGTGCCTGGAAAACCCCCATAAGGGAAGTCAGTGATTGTTACCTTACAAAGGAGTCTGTCCAACAAGAGGGACATAATAAAAGTTGATGAAATAATGCCTGGTCTAGAGCTGCGAGATTCTGCGCTTCCCATCCCATAAGAACAAGGGGACATCCAATGACATTGAAAGGAGACAAATTCAGAACAGAAGGAAATCTTTTTGAGTGCAGCGTGTAATTGGTCCCTGGAACTCACTATCACAGGATGTCACTGAGCCCAAGAACTGAGCAAGATCCAAAGTGGGACTGGACATTTCTATACGTAGCAGGACTATCCAAAACCCATACTGTGTGATTGGCCCCAGGGCTGAGCGCCTCCCAGACAACCTGCCTCCCCTCTAGGCTGGAAGATTGAAGGAGTCCTGTAAATGAAGTACCAGCTGATACTGAAAATTGTCCCGTTTCCTTCCCCTCTGCTGGCAGGCCTGTTGGCCCCAGGAGCATTCCTGTATCCTGCACCCAGCTATTCCGGAGCCACAGCTGCAGAAATACACGGGGTGAGGTTAAACAGTGAAAAGGGAACAAAAACGACCCAAGACTTTGCTCCCCAATAGAGTAGGCTTTGACACAGTCTAAACATATGGGGTGGGGTTGGGTGCTAACTTGGCTGCCGTGAAGGAGGCAGGGTAGCACGGGGCATGATGAGGCAGGGCCCACAGCCAGCAGATGAACTCACTTCCAGAAAAGAGAGGGCTAGAAACTGATCAGGACACTGGTGCCACCTCTCACAGGTTTGCCTGGGGCACGGGGACTTGTTGTTTGCTACCAGCTCGTGTGGGAGGTGCTCAGTGCCTGCTGATCCCCGGGGCTCAGGCGTGTTCCCACTGAGCAGAGCAGAACCTTTGCTATTGATGTGGGCAGTGGGCCATTGGCTCCAGTGGGAGCTGTGGGCACCCAGCACCTCCCAGGATCAGGCCGGAAAGCACAGAAGGACCCTTTCTCCTTCGCTGGCTGCTGGAAGGGGAAGGGCAGGAAGTATTGGCTCTGATGATAATTAGGGAGATAAATGAGTTTGGGAATCCGAGCAGCCTCGCCCACTCTGCTCATTGTATCAACCAGGATGTTCCCACAGGCAGAAACACCTTCCAGCCTGTGCAAACCATGCCTGGGTTTGAAAGCAGTTCATTGTCCCCTCAGGCTTTCTGGCAGCCATCTTGGGAAGCTGTGGTGTGATCGCTGCGATTTAGGGACAGTGATGGTGGATCCCACGTCGGAGACAATAACATAAGAACGGCCAAAAGGTCCATCTAGCCCAGTATCCCGTTTTCCGACAATGGCCAGTGCCAGGTGCCCCAGAGGGCATGAACAGAACAGGTAATCATCCAGTGATCCATCTCCTGTTGCCCATTCCCAGCTTTGGCAAACAGAGGCTAGGGACACCATCCCAGCCCATCCTGGCTAATAGCCATTGATGGACCTATCCTCCATGAATGTATCTAGTTCTTTTTTGAACCCTGTTATAGTCTTGGCCTTCACAACATCCTCTAGCAAGGAGTTCCACAGGTTGACTGTGGATTGTGTGAATAAATACTTCCTTTTTTTTTTGTTTTAAACCTGCTGCCTATTAATTTTACTTGGTGACTCCTAGTTCTTGTGTTCTGAGAAGGAGTAAATAACACTTCCTTATTTACTTTCTCCACACCAATCATGATTTTATAGACCTCTATCATATTACCCCCTTAGTCATCTTTTTTCCAAGCTGAAAAGTCCCAATCTTATTAATCTCTTCTCATATGGAATCTGTTCCATACCCCTCATCATTTTTGTTGCCCTTTTCTGAATCTTTTCCAATTCCAATATATCTTTTTTGAGATGGGGCAACCACATCTGTATGCTGTATTCAAGATGTGGGCTTACCATGTATTTATATAGAGGCAATATGATATTTTCTGTCTTATTAGCTATCCCTTTCTTAATGATTCCCAACATTCTGTTGGATTTTTTGACTGCAGCTGCACACTGAGTGGATGTTTTCAGAGAACTATCCACAATGACTCCAAGATCTCTTTCGTGAGTGGTAACAGCTAATTTAGACCCCATCATTTTATATGTATAGTTGGGATTATGTTTTCCAATGTGCATCACTTTGCATTTATCAACATTGAATTTCATCTGCCAGTTTGTTGCCCAGTCACCCAGTTTTGTGAGATCCCTTTGTAACGCTTCGCAGTCTGCCTGGGACTTAACTATCTTGAGTAGTTTTGTATCATCTGCAAAGTTCACCACCTCACTGTTTACCCCTTTTTCCAGATCATTTATTTACTGCGGTTTGCAAGGGGACATGTTTTAATGCAGCCAGGGTTACTCAGACACCAGGTGCCTGAGCCAAAGCCCATGGGAGCTCTTCCACTGACTCCCACAGGATCTGGGCCAGGCCACACGTGACCTTGCTAAGCATTGCACAGAAATGGCCAGCCAAGGGTGAGCTCTGCCCTCAGGACGCCAGGGCTGCTGGCTGCTCACTGAAATCTCGCTGGCTTCCCAAGGGCATCATGGTCCAATCTGAAGCAGAACTAGTCACTGTGTGAAGGGCCCCTTCCAAGCACTCCCGAATATCGGGCCCTTCTGCCCACGCTCCCAGCACCCCCCTCGACTCCCTGGCTTCTGCTCTGTGCGCCCTGGCTTGGGCAGCCTGTGCCATCCCAGGTGTGTGCCCAGGGCCGGCTCTAGGCACCAGCAAAACAAGCTGGTGCTTGGGGCAGCACATTTTTAGGGGCGGCATGGCCGGCGCCAGAATGCCGGGAGGGGGAGAAGTGGCGCCCGCGCCGCTGCCACTTGGAGTCTCCCCCTCCCTCCCAGGCTCTCAAACCTGGGAGGGAGGGGGAGATCCCAAACGGCCGCGGCGCGGGCGCCGCTTCTCCCTGTCCCTCCTAAGCTTGAGAGCCTGGGGGGTGGAGGCAGGGAAGGGGCAGAGTTGAGGCGGGGCCGGGGGTGGGGTAATTAAAAAACGGGGGGGGGGGGGCGGCCAAAATTGTTTTTGCCTTGGGCAGCAAAAATCCTAGAGCCGGCCCTGTGTGCGCCTGGCCAGCTGGAGGAGCGCGTGGCCACAGGGTACTGCATGAGACTGAGAGAGAAGCCTGGGGTTCTGCCTGGGAGCCAAGCGGCACATCTTAGCTCCACTCCAGCCCACTTACTCCTGGTTCCACGCCAGCAATTCCCCCAAACCAGAGATTTCCGTGTGTGTGTGTGTGGGGGGGGTGGATTATTGGACTCAGCTGAATCAAATAAAAAAGGCTCCTGGAGCGTGGCTGGGGAGTCCACAGGAGACTCAGCTGGCTGTGGGGCGAGGAAACAGCCGTGAGGGCTGGGTCGGGTGACGAGGGAAAGCAGGAACCCAAGACCAGCCTCAGCCAGGGCCAGGCCACATCCCCCCCTGCTCTAGCCAGAGCAGAACCCCCAAGAGATCTGCCGTCGGCAGGCTGGGGAGGGCTCCCTGGCTTCCAGGAGCCTCCTGGGGAGAGCGGAACGTGCCCTGTCCCTCCCGCCTGCAGTGCTTGTGTTGCGTGGCTGCTGCGTGCCCACAAGCCCCGGTACATGACTCAATCCCAGACCCCCGGGGGCCGGGACCGCCATTGGAGCGGTCAATGAACACACATGTCCACACCACTAGCACAGCACGAACGTGCGACCTAGTCCATAGCCAGCAGGTAGCTCGCCCCCTCCCCACAGCTACCCCCAGCGTTCACGGTGCAAAGCTGCTACGGGGGTCTTCTGAGCGTGTGCGCAACGTGCCTCAGGGGCCGCACCGAATCTGGCCCACTGGTTGGATCATTCGCTTGCCCGGCCCGGCCGGGTACTGACCAGGAGTGCGATGTGACGCCGATCCAGGCCCCCGGGTTGGGGGGTGACGCCTGTGCATGCAGAATCAGAGGCTCATCCAAATACAGGGGGACTGTGGGTGTGGTAATGAAGTCCAGGGCCCCGGACAGCCACCCCTCTGACAGGCCTTGGCTGGATCCTCCCTTAGGTGCCTCCTCATCCTCCCTGTCACACCAGCGCCTGACTCACTGTGCCTCAGTGTCCCCGTCTGTAAAATGGGGATACTGACACTGCCCTCATCTATGACGTGATTGGAGATCTGTGCCTGGAGAGGGCAGTAGCAGAGCTGGGTGTCATTACCGGGCCAGCTAGGCATTATTCTGCCCCATGTCTACAAGTGGCTGGCTAGCCATGGCGAGATGGAGGAGGCAGGCATGGAGCATTTCTGTGTAATTCAAAGAAAGCCCGTGAAGGTGATGGGACCTGGTCTCACTGCACCCTCCTCTGTATGCCGCTCGCCTCCTTGCTTGTGGCTCTGCGGAGCAGAGACCATCTCCCTGCACATGGGCAGCGCTGGCACCAGAATCCCGTCAGTTATTAGTAACAGCAGGACCTCGCATGCACCGTACGCATGCCGACTAAGAAGGTCACGGCCTGCCTGATGTTAGAATCTCAGCTCAGGGCCTCCTTGGGTGCTGCAGGCCTAGCCCTGGCCTCATGGCCTGTAACACGTCACCCCCCATCGCAGTCTCACCTCGTCGGCCGTTTTCTTATACACAACCTTTATTATGTCCCTTTTGATGCTGATGCATATTGATGTCTGCAGTCCCTCGCAGCCTGACCCAGCTTCAGGATGCCATCTCCCTGGGGAGAAGAGCCCTGCCGGCTGGGGACAGCAATGCCAGGAGCCACGGAGTGGGGGATGGGTGTAGAGAAAGCCCTCACTCTGTTTTTACCCTCCTTTGTCTAGCGACCCCGAGAAGCCTCCCATGCAGCATTTGCTCCTGAAGCTGAGTTCTGCGCTGTTACCTGATGCAATATTAATGGGGCAGGAGCTGGAGCGGTGTTGGTGAATTTGTTACCCAGGGTCTGCAGCTGCTCCCTGCAAGGATTTCAGCTGACGCACCTGCAGCTTCCAAAGGACAAAGACACGGGGCGTTACAAGGCTGATTGTGTGGCTGGGAAGGACATAGCAAAGCTGACTGTATTCACGGCTCTGCCTGGGGGTGGGGGGGGTGCCCGGCAGGGCTCCCTCCAGAGGAGGTATCAACAGTGTCCCTGTTGGTGGCCACTCACTGCAGAATTCGCTTTCCATTTCCCAGTAACTCTAGAAGCAGACGAGATGCTCCTGCAGTGGGTGAGACAAGCGGGGAGGCACCTAGGGGCTTTGGCAGGAATCTGCCAACCTGCGGAATCCACCGTAGCAAGAAAACAGCCACGGTCCTTGGGGGTGGGTTGGGCACGACACGGGGAGCATCGTGCCCAGGACCCTGGTGCTGCTCCTGCTGTGGGGAGACCTGACTCCTCCCCCTCCCCCCATCCAAAAATCACCCCAAGCTTGTGTACCCTCATCAGAGAGTGAGCTCAGTGGGCAGGAGTCGGGCTCCAGGTCAGACGGAGAGAGGGAAAGAACTTGCTCTTGCAGCCCCTGAAAGAACAGCTTTTCCACTGAGCTCAACAGAGAAACAGAAACTGGGGCTTGGGCCCCTGCCACGCTCAGAGCGAATGCCTGGCACTGGCCCCGAAAATCAGGGGTGAGTCCTGATTCCCTGCACAGCCAGGACACATAGCTCTTCAGTTACATTCAGCATCATTGGCCCACTGGAACGCAGCCCAATTCACATAGCACCAGTGCACAGGGGAGTGCACAGCTCTGAGACTGGTGGGGCTGCCCCCTTGGGAGACAGCTGTGCTCTGTAGACATCCCTGGGCCCATGGGAGTGAAGGGCTAGGCATATACCATCCCCCTCGGTGGAAAGCAGGCTAAGGAGAGAGAGGATTTAAATACAAGAGCTGCTGCTGCTCCCAGGGCCGGTGCTACCATTAAGGCAAACTAGGCGGTTGCCTAGGGCGCTAAGGTTTGGGGGCACCAAAAAGCAGTGCCCCCAATTTTTTTTTTACAGCGTTCCTACACTCCCTCCCCGAGCATGCGGTCGCCGCTCCACTTCTCCCGCCTCCCAGGCTTGCAGCGCCAATCAGCTGTTTGGCGCCACAAGCCTGGGAGGGGAGGAGAATTAGAGCGGGGGGCGGCGTGCTTGGGGAGGAGGAGGAGCAGAGGTGAGCTGGGGTGGGGAGCTGCTGCACGGGGGGGGGGGCGCCTCAGGGCGGGGGGGGAGGGAGGAGCTGCCGCAGGGGGGGGGGGGGGCGCAAGGTGGAAGTTTCACCTAGGGCGCGAAACTTCCTTGCCCCGGCCCTGGCTGCTCCCCAAATCCTCTGGCTGCCGTCAGCAAGACGGAGCCCAGCTCAGAGGGGAGCACCAGAAGGCAAAGAACACAACCCATGGCCCCTGGAGATGTTGTCTCGTCAACAGCAAAGTCCCCAGCACCTGAACTGGCCACACTGGCCATGAGTTATGCCCTGAGAAAAGGGGGGCAGGGGAAGCTGGTTTCAGCAGCCTGGAGTCCAGACACATCCTGAGTTCTCCATGCACATACATCACGGCGAGAGCAGAGATTACTGGCCAGAGAGTCACGGCTCGTGCAGGGAGCTGTTTGTATTCCCAGCTGGGTGGATCTCTGCTCTCAGACTGCATGGGATCTGACAGGCATGACATGGCAAACTTCTCTGCATTGTGCAGGGTGCATTGCTGATTAAGGGCTAACTTAGAACCCCACCCCCTTGGGGCTCACAGTGCGAATTGGAAAGCTAAAAGCCTTGCCTGGGAGCACTGTCGGAGGGTGCAGAGACCCAGGTTACTTCCTGTGCTCAGGAAAGGGGAGAAGCAACTAGCAAGGGGAGCAGGGAGAGGAACGTGCTCCCATGGAAATTCCCAGCATCAGCCTTCACTTAGCACTTCTGGGCCTGAAATGGAAACACCCTTGTACAGAAAAATCAACCCTCATTTGCGCAGGCTCCACAGTTGGCCTGGTGAAAAGCCACCAGGACTCAGCAGGTGCCAGACAGTCCCTGGGACGAGCTCTGGTGACAAAGGACAAACTTCCTGGCACTTTCCCACAAAGTAACAAAGTGAGATTTACCAGCTGTGGCTTTGCCTGTGCGAGAGTGCGAGTGTGTATGAGAGTGCGTGTGTTTGAGAGAGCGAGTGTGTATGAGAGTGCGTGTGTTTGAGAGAGCGAGTGTGTGTGCACGAGAGAGCGTGAGCGAGCACGTGTGTGTCGTGCCTGCAAAGGGTGAGGACACACCTGCAGCTCCTAGGAGCCCAGGACTCCCCCGTGGCAGCACCGTTTGCTGTCACGGGGCCTGTGCAAGGCCGGCCTCAGTTCACCTTGTGCTTGTTTTCCTGACTTGGTTGCATACATGATGAGCTCAGCTTTGACAGCTCTGCAGAAGGAGGTGCATACTTTATTAACTCCGCTACTTTTTTTCTTCACTAATTAAAATCAAATTACATCCGATGCATGTTGCACACTCTGCAGCTTAAGCAACCTGCTTTCCCACTCTGCTCTCTTCAGCCTTCTCCGGTGAGCTGAGACCAGCCCAGATCCTTTGCTGAGGTCGCTCAGGGCCGGGAACGCTACTGATCACAAGCCCCCTGGAGACTGATGCTTTAGGTTAGACATTGGGCCTGGACCAGGCTCGCCGATCTTGAGGGTCTGTCCAGTGTTCTGAAGAACAGAACTCCATCATCCCCCTGCGAAACCCAACTGGTCCCTCAGAGAGGGGCAGGACGGGCCCAGCAGGCAGACAATGGTGGTACCACACTGGTTACCACACTGGTGGTACCACACTTCAGGAGTTTCCCACCCATTCACTGCACCCTCTGTCTATGTGGGAGACAAGCACCGTCCCCCCTGCATCCTGCGGACCATGTATGGCGCATATGACCAGCAGTAGCTTCAGCTCAAGGCTCAAAGTGGTACTTGCTCTTGCTAGAGCATCAGCTCAAAGCCACCTGGAGGAGTGAGCACAGGGCTGGGTCAGGCAGGGCTCAGCTGGATTCTCAGGCTTTCTGGGTGACCTGGGGCAAGTAATTTCCACTCTCCAAATCTCAGCTTCTCCCTCTACGAAGCGAGAACAGTAGCGCTTCCATCCGTCGCTGGGAGGATTCATCAGCTAATACCGGTGCCTTGCGTTGGACATTAGACGTGCTGTAGAACTGCACAGCGCTGTTAACTCTGATCGGCTGGCTCTTGTCACTTTGTGTTGCAGCACACAGCCGCTGTCAGAGGAATGTGGATTGTGAGTCAGTTTGTTCAGTGCTCTCCCGCCTGTTGTGTGTCACTAAGGTTTTAGTAACATGATGCAGGGCGCTAAATAAAAAGGTTGCTAAGAAGGATTTTCAATTTCCCGCTGCCGAGCTCGCCCATCTATTACCAGGCACATGTTCCATCTCACCACCGATCAGATATTTGGGCAGCTTCCCATCCATCGACAAATGAACCAGCACATGTAATTTGACAAATGAAGTAGCAAATGATGTTAACATCTGTCAATGTCCTGTAGCCAGGAAGAACGAGCCGGCACAGTTATGTTTATTTTACAGAACGGTTGCATGTCTGAGAAAAATGAGCTGATGTGGCTCTGAACCCAGGCTGAGCAGAGACTGAGCCAGCCCCACGGCAGCTTGGCTGTGTGGGGAAAGTGGGGCAGGGGATTGAGCCTCATAGAGAGAGGTTCAAGAGCTAGGGTTCATTTGGCTTCAGTTTCCCTGTTGGACTGGGGCTAAGGAATGGAAAGGCCCTTGGACAGCAGCATGTACAAAGGCAGAGACCCAACGCGGGGCTCACCCTCTTCCCAACTACGCCTGCATCCCCCCTCCCCACACATGCGCACTCAGGGGCACGCACAGCTCATGTGAGGAACCAGGCAGAGAGGAAAGGAAAACAAAGCTACACAACAGCTAAACCCCAGACCCAACCCCACCGGCTACAAAGCCTTCCTGGGCTCCACTGAACACGGCGTAGTGTGCCTGGGAGCCAGTCAGGGGCAGAGCAGCTCGCTCCCCCAGCCGGCCCTGAGCGAGCTGCCCCAGACAGCTGGCGGGTGTCAGCTCACTGGCCCAAGCACTGACTGGCATCACTATCACCTGGCTCAGAGAAAGGAACACACCTGCCTCAGGGAAACAGGCTACAGGATGGCAGCATCTCCAGGAACCAACCTGAGATGCCAGCGAGCTGGCAAATGACTGACTTCCCTCCAGAAAGTGGCAATAACGAGACAGCTCCAGAGCATCAAATTTTTGCCAGCCCCTGCTCCCCTTTGCAATTGGGGTACAGGTTGGGCCATGGCACAGAGATGGCTCCAATAGAACCATTGGATGATGTCCTCCTTATGGCTGTGCTCAGAGCCGCATTGCTTGGGTGCTCCTGCTTCTGCCTATGGTTTCTCTATTGCACATACCACTATCCACAGCCGTCCCTGAGCATCCATCCTCCTTTGCCTTGCCTTGCCTTCAGAATGGAAGCTGTCTGGGGCTCTGTGCTCTCTGCTAGTCCCCCATTAACTTCTGGTACCAGTTCATAGTCCTGATCTTAAATGCCAGAGCCCTGAATGGTCTGGGACCTGGGAGAGTGCCTCCCCATCCATGACCCACCAAGACAGCGGGGCCACAGAGACTGTTAGTGGCAAAGGCGTACTGCTGGGAGCCAGAGGCCAGGCATGCTCAGTTCTGGGCCCTAGACCCTAGGCGAGTGGGTCAGAATGAGGCTTGGTTTGTCTGAGCCCAGTGCATACACAGTGTCTCACTGAACCCTGCTCCCAGTTACAGGAGTAATTCGTGTAAATGGCTAACGCCTTGGCTGGCACGAGTGGAGCTGCCTCACCAATGGGTTTGACGCTTGTCTTTAAATTGTGTTAAATCACATTTCCTACCAAGATGCTGCAGCGAAAGGCAGCCTTTAAACACCCTCATGGCTTGACAGGTAAGAGGACCATGCGCATCACGGGGGGTTGGTGCAAGGGCCTGCCCTTTTAGTGCTGTGTCTCTGTGTCTAGTTTATTCACTGAAATCCTGACCTTTTTGGAGCCCAGACAGGTAGATTCTTCCACTCTCTGACAATCAGGAAACAGTTCCTACATAGGGCTCCGGGTCTTCTGCTAACGCACTCGACAATCGAGTGCCCCATCCTGTCCTCCCTTAGCCAAAATACAAACACTACCACAGTACTACAAGCAAACAAATATTAACACAACACTCAAACATACTTCAAAGTACAATGCTTTTGTAATATAAAATAGTTTCAACAATTATTCTAGGGTCCTGGCACTAACTTAAGAGTGTGCCCCATATTACATATTACCACTCTGAAACCTGTCCCCATAGTACAGGTATCATACAGAAAAACTAAACAACAACAACCCCAAGCCCCTCTACATTAAAGGAGTTAAAGTACCCATGCAATCCTGGTTCAGCCCCCTTGTGCATATGCATCATGATACAGTCTTTAATTATGTGAGCCCATATTAGTGGGTGATAGGGGATGGATCACTTGATGATAACCTGTCTGTTCATTCCCTTTGGGGCACCTGCCATTGGCCACTGTCGGAAGGCAGGATACTGGGCTAGATGGACCTTTGGTCTGAGCCAGTCTGGCCGATCTTACGTTCTTACTCTTTTCCCACACAGGGAGTCAGCAGGGTTTGGCTCGAGGACCTTCAGCCCAACCTCTTCCACTTGAGCTAAAGGAGTGACTGGTAGGAGCAGAAAGCTGTTATCCTCTGTGTACATTAGCCCACAGTGCAGGACACAGCACGCTTGGCCTATGGGTTACACAAGCCTTTGAGAGTGAGTTGTGGGCGTTTGGTAGGCAGGGTCCTGAGTGCTGTGCCTGGCTCTGGGGTCAGACTGTGGCCTAGTGATTACAGCTAGCTTAGCAAAGTCCATAGCCAGGGCACATTCAATCGGGAAAGCAGCATGGCCGAGATTTGGCTGCGTGGTGGCAAAAGCCTGGGTGTCAAGTCCTAGATCTGCTTGAGGTGACCTTGTGCCACCTCTCAGCTACCCTCGGTGTGAATGGGGGGCACGGCACTGGCCTGCCTGCTACAATGAGGGCACGAGGCCTTCGTCACCAGGACTGTTTCTGTGCAGTCAGCAGACGAGATAAACCCAGAGCTCCGGCTCCCGGGCCAGTGCGCTTCCCCCAGGCTGAAGTGTGGGAGGCCTGGGGAGGGCACATGGCAGGTGTGGCTGGGCTGCCAAATGCAGGACTCTTGGTCCCTTCTCCTTTTATATCCCCCACCCCTCGGGGAATCAGGTGACTGCTGCTGCCAGCGAGGTGCCCCAGCAGCCCAGAGCAGAGGGCAGGGGCAGCTGGCTGTGGGTGTTTAACCCTCTGCCTGCCAGAGCCACTTTGAGGTCCCATCACACTGTCACGCTGCCCTACAGACACTGCCATATTTTCTAGGCACATCCCGTGAGCCCCCCCAGGTTCCCAGGCCCCACAGCAGGCTGCTCAGCACAGAGCAAACATCATTTTCAAAGGCCCTGGGAGGGAGGCTGTGGGGCTCCAGGCCAGCCCGGCCTGGCCTCCCTTAATGAAGCCATTAGATTTGGACTTTTTCCTTAGGGGGAAGGGGAGAAAAATGCACAAAAGGAAAGCCTTTCCCAGTGGCCCTTGTGCCGGTGCTGGCAGGAGCCATGTTTGGAGCAATACATCATCAATGGGACAGTATCTAATGATGTATTGCCCTAATACATCACCATAGCAACACTGCTCTAATAATGTATTATTCTAATGTGTTACCCGAGCGCGCATTCTCCCCGATGATGTATGGCTGGGATCACAGTGCTTCGCAGAGCCCCAGACACAGCAAAGACTCTTCTGAGTCCAGACCACCAGGCTCAGGGCTGGGCACGCTGCCTAATGGGACCCACATCGCAGGCAGTGAACAGGGTCACCTGCTCGTCAGCTGCACTTGGGGACATTGCTGGAATCTCTTCGCTGTGTAATAAGCACCTTGTGCAGTCAAACGGGGCATTGGGGACTGGGTGGGCTATTTCAAACCCGTGAGTTGGGTAACCTTTCTAAGGGAGATGGGCTGGCTGGAGGGTGAGCAGGTGCTGTGCAAGTGGCCCCCTCCCCCCGCCCTTCCTCCACACAGCTCCGCTGAGGCACCTCAGCCCAGACCTACAGCACCCACAGCTTCTTCCAGGCCTGGGCTCTGCTGATGCCCCTCAGCCCTGACTTGCAGCCCTCCTGGCACTCCGCACCCTCCTGAGATGATTCACATTCTACCAAGGAGAGAGTCACACCCATGCCCCCTTCCGGAGGCCGATTAACCCCCATGCACCATGACTGGGTTCACACCTGTGCTGCCCACCGCCCAGGCTGGGTTAACCCTCGCTCCCACCCTTGAGGCAGAGCAGCAGGAAGGGGAAGATTTTCTTATTTGTGGAAATGTCAGTCTCAACTTGAAAAGAATTCCTCTCCTGGCATTTCCAAAGTTCAGAAGGGAAACTGACAGGCTGGCTTGTACATTTCCCCAGCCCCTTCCAAGGTATTCAGGGCTGCAGAGCGCTCCCAGCTTCAATTATTAACAGAGAAAATACCAGCTGGAATTCTCCTGGCTCTGCTGTCACAGGGAAAGCATTGTTTTCGATTCACACTATCTTTTTGACCATTCAAATGCCATTAATTCAGTCACCCCAATGCGTAGGACAGTTATCTGAAATGTTTTCCCAAACAGCTTAGTGACTATAGAGCAACAATTCATGGAATTGCTAGCGGACATCTGTGTAAAGCAATCCACAGCAAAGTGCTTGTAGGGCAGTGAATGCTTTCTGTGTGGACGCTGGATTCCAAAAAGGAACAGCGAAGCCGAGAGACAGAGAGACTGAATGAATGGCAGGAGAAATCATTTCATCTATGCAAATTCGTGCCAACCTCTATGCCCAGCTGTCGTCAGCACGGAGCTCTGCCCCTGCACACTGACATGTCAGAGGACTTTATTGTGGCTTAGACTTTCCTTCCACCAGAACAGAAACCATTTATGGCTCAGTGAAAGCGTCCACTCGACAGTCCATCCAGCAGGCTCCTGCCTTTAGCAAGTTTCCTAGGAGAGTCTCACCACCAGGCTTCTTCCTTATGGAAGGGCCCCACACGGTTAAATGCAGCATCAGGGCAAGAGACGGCTAGGAAGTGTTTGCAGCAAGGTCTCCTGGATGATACAGAGGCCATCTAACAAGGCAGCTCCTCCGCTTTGAGATACAGAGACCCCTGCTGGAAGCCATTGATAGTTTGAGCTCACTTTTAGAGCTTCTTTTGCTTATGGCTTATTGCTTCCTTGGCTGGGAAGGGAGCTGTAGAGAATCCTGCCTACCTGGAGCTGCATGAATCCCCATAGACATACTCACTGGTTAGCTGATTGCAACAGTGGAAAATAGAGCCAGCTGGGGTCCCAAATCGGATGTGCACAGCACTCCCTCCGCAAGAACGCCCTGAAGCCTGGGCAAGGAACAAGACTGGATGGGAACCTTTGTCAAGGGCAGTTTGCTGAGCTAGAGAACTGCTGCACAACCCTGGGATGTAATCATAGTGGGGGAGGCGACAGAGGCAAGCTGCCTCACGTTCTGAACTTTTATCCCCAAAGTCAAACCCCAGTGCGGTCAGAATCGGTCAAGGCGATGTGCCTCATCTCAGTATTTATTCTCTCTACTACAGCAGCACCCAGGAGCCCCAGTCAGAGATCACAGCCCCATTGGTCTAGGTGCTGTACAAACACACAGGCTAGCAGCTGTAGTGGCAGGAGTCAGAGGGGCGTGGCACGTGGGAGGATTCTGCTGAAACCCAGAATCATTTCCATGTTATAGCACATGGCGCTCACATGGTGACATCAGCCATGTTCAGAGAGGCCCTCGGAGAAGTTCACAGCTGCCCCAGGTGCAATTGGGCTGGGCAGAGCTTGACTCAGCCCTCCTCTGGGGAAACCGCTTAGCCACCTGTGACAGCATCACTGGCACTGGAGCATAACAGATTCCAGATCATTATCGCTCGATATCATGAGACGCCCACATAGTTCTTCAAAAAAGAACTAGAGAAGTTCGTGGAGGACAGGTCCATCAATGGCTATTAGCCAGGGTGGGCAGGGATGGTGTCCCTAGCCTCTGCTTGCCAGGGTGACAGGAGATGGATCACTTGATGATTACCTGTTTTCAATTCATTCCCTCTGGGGCACCTGGCCTTGGCCACTGTTGGAAGGCAGGATACTGGGCTAGATGGACCTTTGGTCTGACCCAGTCTGGCCGATCTTATGTTCTAATGCCAGGAGCCAGCAAGGGTCTGCTATGATCCAGCACATACCAAGCTGGCTGGATTTTATGGCCTCCACTGACAGGGAGAGATGTCAGGACCAACAGTGGCTCAGCAAGGTGAATTTTAAATGTAAATGCCATTGTGAGAAGCAACATTCAAAATGAAAGGCCTGATCTAAACCTGCCCCCCAGCAAGGAGCCCAGAGTAGTGCAGAAGCAGGCTCTTCCTCCCCCTGTGTCACAAGGCAGGGGTGGCCTTGTACCCTCCATAGGAAATGCTTTGCAAAGCACCAGCTTAGACACTGGCTGCAGGTAAAAGGCACCAGACACTCTGGGTTCAGTGATCTCCCAAGCACGGGACGGTGCAACCCGCTTTACTGAGAAGGGGGCTGTTGTCCAGGACACCAGGGTGACCCCCCTTCAGCTTTAATACCCTTCTACAATGTTCCCCCAGAGACGGGCAGAAGGGGCCTGGGTTCCAAAACCCTGTGTCAGGACGGCAGCCAATGCTGTACCACTGCATCCGCGGTGCTGGGCATGCACCTGAGAGGAGACTTAAACCTCCCACCTCCTGATCCTATGGCACAAATGCTGTTCTTGTGGACTAGCCTGGCAAGAACTCTGCCGTGCAGCCCCGTTTACCTGGCAGCCAGGGTGCCCAGGAATGCAGGGGTGCAGAGGAGAGCAGGAGTCCGTCCCAGCCCTTATATCTCCAGGACACCAGCTGGGCTCCTGTTCCCATCATGGTGGTTGCCATGCGGCTGTGGAGAGTTTTTGGAGATTGCCCAAGATGTGAATCCTGTTTGTTGCCACAATCATGCCAAGTTCCTGGAGCTGCTTCCCAAGTCGCATGGGCCCAGCCACATTTCCACCTTCTTCGTTCCAAGTGGTCATTCATTCTCAAGAGCCGTAAGTGGGGCTGGCTGCTCTGGAGCGGCGCCTGAGTGTACTTACAAGCAGTGACATTACTCTGTCTCCCCGGGGTCTGTGACAGAACTTTAGTGGGGTTGTATGAGAGCAGAGTGATTTCCAGCGTGTTACAGCCCTGTTCATAAGCGTTAGCTGTAACTAATGCAGGCCGCCTCCCTGAGCTGCATTTACAATGCTCCAGGAATCCACCTGGGCAGAGACTCCAATCTCTCACTGCTACAGGGGGACGGCAGTGACAAATTACAATGTCTGCAGCAGAGAAAAAGGGAAACGGAGGGACCCAAGGAGGAATGATTGCATTATCAATAACACTTCCAATAGCTGATGGATGAGGACACCCAAATGATTTTTAAGAGTTTCAATGGAAATCTTCCAAATGGCAGAGAGGGCGGTAGAGTGTATATTAATCCAAGTCCTGCTGAGGCTGTCCGGTGGGGCTGGGCATGCCAGAGCCACCCGCAGGCAGAATGTGTGCTTAGCATCACACTTTAGACAGCACATTTAATAGCAGAAAAGTGCTTGGCGTTCGAATGGTCGGGATAACACAGTTCATGTGTCCTCACTTCAGAGGGAGGTGGAGGTGGCGGGAGGGCGAGTTAAAACTCATGAAGCTCTTTGGCGAGGCTCAGCTGAAAAGCACTTGAATATATTGGTGCCCAGCTGCCAATGTGATTGGGGTATTGCAATCAATAGATAATATAGCGATAACAACGGTAAGACTAAAATCCCAGAATGTGCCTTGGCAATGGCTCCAAACACTCTAGCTGGAGAAACCCTCCATGAGCATGGCCCTCAGCCGCAGGGCCTGTCCACAGGAGAGCGAACAAAGGGGAAGGCGGATATGGCAGATTGGAAACACTTTAGAAACACACTTGCCAAAGGGCCCAAGTCCATCGCAGCAAAGGCACCATGGCCTGCCCCACCGAGTCACGTTAGCAGTAGCACTGAATGGAAGGGTTGTCTGGGCACAAGGACCCATAGGACAAGAATCGGGAGGAAGCCAGGGCCTTGTGCAGAAGGCATGACTTTGTCACTGTTACTTTTAGATACACCAGCATCCAGGGAGAGAGAGTGTGTGAGTGCGCGTGTGTCAGTCATGCCCCTAGGAGGAGAACGTATCGTTAGCAAGCAAGCATACCTGAAGTGCTCTTAATTCCTACAAAGTGGATTTAACCCACCTAGTCCCTTTCACACCAGCTCCATCCCCCACCCTTCAACAAGTGCCATATCAGTGTAGTTGGCCCATCTCCACACTCTGTAGGAGCCCCAGGTGTGTGTGTGGGGAGGGGCGGTGGGGGGGGGTGTTTTCCTGTGCCACAAATATTGTTACTTGCCAGAACAGCCCAGGAGGACCATTGGCAGCTGGGTGCAAGTTCGTTCAGCCATCAGGCACTCTAACCTGCCCCGAGGGCTGGGACGGCTGCCTTCACCCCACACTGCTCCGCCCCTTGTCATCAAGCCCTGTTCCCCATAGGCCCTAGCGCTGCAGTCTGTCCCACCTAGTGCAGTCTGCCTGTGAGTTCTCTGGCTGAAGGTATTTTCATGCACAGGCTCATGCTGGTGAAGTCACCAGCCCTCTCCTGTACCCAGCTGCAGAAAGGGAGTTCCCCAGTTTCTGTGAAGGAAGGAATCCCAAGAGCTTTCTGGGAAAGATAAGCACACAGAGAGGTTGTGCAATAGAATTCTGCTTGGTTTATGGGATTTTTTTCCCTTGGTCCCAGCGTGACTGTATATGGAAATACTTTCTGGAAATAAACAGTGTCTACTGTATTAGCTCTAGGTGGCATCTGATGACTGACAGTTTCATGTTAAAAATCAGGAGCTTAAAGGAGGAAAGGTTTCAGAGTAGCAGCCGTGTTAGTCTGTATCCGCAAAAAGAACAGGAGTACTTGTGGCACCTTAGAGACTAACAAATTTGTTAGTCTCTAAGGTGCCACAAGTACTCCTGTTCTTTTTAAAGGAGGAAATCATCTCTCATGGGGCAGAATTCACAGTGCAGCCTACCATCCCACTATAATTAAGTACAAGCATTTCCTTCAAAGTAGAGGGGTGTGTCCTCTCGTAATGCTTACATGGCATGATGTACAGTAGATAAGTGCTATGATGCCATACATTAGACACAGCCTAGTAAAGGCTACCATGGTGGAAATCTAGCAGCCAGCATTGTTTTGCATTGGAAACCAGCAAATCTCCAGGCTGAAGTTTCCAGGGATAATTTGTAAACTGAATGCTGATTAATATTATTGTTACTGGGAAAGGCTGTGCTAACTTTGCTTTCATGCCAAAGAAAAATGGCAACTCCAAAGAAGCTGAAATTTTCAGCATCCTTTCTCTTAAAAGCAGCTGACACCTTGTGGGAAAGTCTGAGCCCTCTTCTGCCCATGTCTGGTAGCTCTTTATTGCTTAGCACGTTTGCATAGACACAGGAACTTTATTTCTTCTAAAGTCCCATGGGTTCCTCCTGTGAAGGCATGAGCCCCTGGCATCCCACAACACTCAGCTGTGCTGCCATGATCAGAGGATTTGGATGTCAGGAGCAGACACAGATGGACCCGTTGGGCTGGGTGTGTTTTTTTAGGCCATTAACTCTTCGGGGCAAGGATGCTGCCTGGGAAGTAACTGGCATTTCCATAATCCAGATACTCCATAGCAAGGATGAGAATGTGGAATAGTGTGACATGGTCTTGCACATGGTGAATCTCTCACCGAGAGGCTGAAGCTTTATTTACAGAAGGAAAGAACTCCATTGTGTTTCCGTGGCAGGGACCCAGCACAGCCTGACATGGTGAATCAGAAAACTCTATAGCCTGGCGTTTGCGTGTGACCTCTTCACAGTACACGAGGGATGCCTGCCCCGCTCGCTGTCAGGCAGACGCACTCTTGAGCCACTTGGCAATGCACTGTGACCCATGATGATTTATGTGGCACTTGTGCAATTGATGTGCTTTGTGCCGGGGGACAGTTAAATGGTAGCGCTGTCATTAGTTTAAGAAGAGGTTAAAGGTGATCAGTAACAAGGGTTTCATGCCCAATTGATCATCCTTTGCGATTTATTTCTGGCTTTTGCCTTCCATCCCATGGTGCTTTTAGAAATAGTAATTAAAGACATAACAAATGTTCCACTAAGCAGCATATCAAACACTCAAAATACTGATTCAAGAGTTCCCCTCTTAATGACTCTGAACGGTGCAAGCGACATCTGTCTGTCTGTTCCCCAGCAGTGACGAGGCCCAGACAAGTGGGAGCAGTTATGGGTTTTCTCTGCTCTGATGTTCTGCCTTAACGAGCAGCCACCTCCATAAGAAGGCTGCTTCTAGCACAAGATGCTACAGGTGTCAGTGTTCAGACGCCATCATAGGAAATCAGCCAGCGAGCCAGTGTTTTGTTGGGGTTCATGCAGGGGGGTGGAAAGTGAAGGTAGGAAAGTATGAGGGGCCCAACATGTACAGAAAGCTTCTCTCCACACCAGGTTTTCAGCTTTCATTCTCCAGTCAGGCTGCAGCACAGACAGAGCTCCCCAAATCCGGCTACAAGACTATACCTCGGAGCCCCGGCTGGAGCCCTAGGCAATATACTGGCAGGCCTTAAAGCAGGTGCAGCTGGCACCAATTTATCCTTGGCTAGCTCAGAAGAAATTGGGCACTCAGCATGCCCAATGGCTAAGCAGAATAAGCCCGAGATTACCCCATGGGACAGAAGGGGTTAACTCGTGTAAGTAGTGCACAGTCCCCACATCACCTCCCCCTACACCTGTGAGAGACTGACCAAGGTGTCAGTCGGCTCTCACCTGGGCCTGGCCCTTACGGAGTCCCAGGCCAGCCTTCCACTGCCTTGAACTACAGCCCATCTGCCGGACTTGGCCTGACCCTCAGCACCGTCTGCCCACTCCATGGGGCTCCAGCACTGCAGAGCCAGCAGGAAGCCTGCAGACCTGCCCTGCTGAACTCAGCCCAGCTCTGCCACCTTGCTGTTGGGGTGTGGCCAGTGGAAAGAGGGCCCGACTGGCCTGCTCGTAGGCTCTGGCAATCTGGGGCCATGACCAGCCAGCCCAATTTAGAGCAGCACGAAGTCTCTTCTAATTTGTCCCTCCAGTGCAGCCTGGCACCCAGCAGCCTGGAGATGATGGAATAGGAGAATGCAGTCTCTGAGCAGTGCCCCCCAGTGCTACGGTAGTCCCTGCCTCAGTTTCCCTTCAAGTGTCAGAGTCTTTAACCAGAATTCTCCCTCTCCTGAGGGCTAATTTATTGCACATCTGGCAGTCAAAAGAGCTCCTCCAGCCTCCTCCCCCATTGGAGTTCAGGGCTCCACACTCCTTCTCAGGACAGTGGCTTGGCTTCCTCAGCCTGTAGATTCTCCCCTTCTAGTCAAGGTTTTCATAGCCTCCCCCTGGGGCTGCAACCTGGCTGTCCTTGATTTGGCTTGCAGCCTCCTTTGTGATTTACCGACCCAGTCACCTGCCCACTCCCTGACCCTCTGCAGTTGGGTCTAATAACCCCAAACACCTGTCTGAGCTGGCTGGGAGAAGGGAACCGGGCCCTGCCCTCTCTACAAGGATCCTGGTCCTGGGCTTTTAAAGGAACAATGGCCTGGATTTTCCTACTCCTTCCCCCTCCCCGACACTAACTACCCCCAGGGCTATCTTTCGCTCACCCCAGTCCTTCAACCTTGGAATGAGGTGACCGGCTTCCCAGTCTGCCTCCTCCAGACTTAAATGGCCAGTACCCCTTATGTGGCGTAAAGCCCCACGTCCAATAAGCTGCACTGGCCAGAGGGGCAGTCCTGAGGTTGCAATCCCAGTTGGTTATGTACAAGCTGTGACAGCTGCTGGTGATGGCAGGAGAGCGTCAGCTGAGCATCAGGAGACACATCCAACTGTGGGCTCCATTAAACTATTGCTGTTCAAGGGAGCCAGCCTTAGCAGGAACCTCGGGGATCCCACTGATTGGTCCTTTGAATATAAAGCACCTTCAAGGTCAAATTCACCCTTGGCATGAGCAAGTGTGACCTCAGGCGAGTTTCACCTTGTCGTTCTGGTGGAGAATTCGGAGCAATCTCTGGGCTGCAGGAGTGGGGGCTCCCGCGAGTTCTGCTCCAGTAGCTTAGAGAAGACTGTGTGCAACCCTGTGTGTGTGTGTGTGTGGGGGGGGCACTCCTGCAGTCCTTAGGCATGTGCGTAGGGGCTCAGAGGTTAGGATGTGCTATGGCCAGTAACCAGGACTCAGGCGGCAGGAGAATTACTGAGGAGCCGGTCAGCGTGCTGACAAAAACCAGGGAACATGCAGTTCCTCCCATAGGCAAATGCAGGACCTTTCAGGAGAAACAGTCCAGAAGCTCGCCAGCATTGGAAGCTGCAGGTGCTGCAAGTGATGAGTTCAGTGGTTTTTATAGTCTCTGTATGAAGACAAAATTGCATGTAGCTGTGGAGGATAAATGAAGCAATTTCAGGAAAACAAAGAGCCTAAGAATTCTGCAAGCTGGAATAAATCCCATGAGGTTTCAGTCCAGTTCCGAATGAGCTGGGAGCAGCATTGAGTGAGTCTCACCGGTACCCCAGCCCCAGCAAGGAGGCGACAGTGACAATTACTCCTGCACAACAAATCCACGGAGCGTCGTTTGCCCTGGTTGGCTGAAGAATCCAGGCTCCTGCTAGAGAAGGCTGGTTGGAGGGCGGGGAACCTGCCAGGTATTTTCACAGCGCTCACCAAGAGGCTTGTTTCTGTTTTGAGCAGTGGGGTTCTGGTGACTCCAGCTGCATTCACAAAGCTTATAAAGTTACCAAACCCGCCTCAGTGCCTCTATGGGCTGTACAGTATGATATGGGGGCTTATTTGGGATGGATTGTTTATTTAGATAGAGGACTGTGTGTTTGTTGTGTGTACAGCACCTAGCACAGTGGGATCCTGGTCCATGACTGGGCTCCCAGGCGCTAAGAACATGTCATAGCAACATAAGAGTGGCCATGCTGGGTCAGACCAATGTCCATCTAGTCCAGTATCCTGTCTTCTGACAGTGGCCAGAGCCAGGTGGTTCAGAGGGAGTGACCAGAATAGGGCACTTTATTGAGTGATCGCTCCCCTGTCGTCCAGTCCCAGCTTCTGGCAGTCAGAGGTTTAGGGCACCCAGAACATGGGGTTGTATCCCTGACTATCTTGGCTAATCACCATTGAGGGACCTATCCTCCATGAACTTATCTAGTTCTTTTTTGAAGCCAGTTATACTTTTGCCCTTCACAACATCCCCCTGGCAATGAGTTCCACATTGTGCTGTGTGAGGTGGACAAGGATTATGGCGTCATTTTAGTGCAGGGTTTGGAAGCAAAGAGAGAAGTGCTTTGCCCAAGATCACCCAGAAAGTTAATAGCAAAACTTGGAATAGAATCCAGAAGCCTTGATGCTCTGGTGATAGGCATGGTATAAAATTCAGATAGACTGCCAGTTTCTTGTTCCAAGCACTAGATCACACTTCTTTTCCATACCAGACTCCCTTCTGGGCCCCATACTTTTGTTGACTCATTTTAAAAGCCCTCCCTTGTTTTGTCTTTACTCTATTTGCTCCTTGATAATTGTGTTTGTGAAACAGAAAAAAAATCCACATTCTTTTAAACAAAATCTTTAATAATTATTCAATAGAAAAATAAGAAGCCCAATGCAATGGGCAGGCCATTTAAATTAATACAATGATCATCGTTATTGATATCAGGACAAAAGAATGCAAACATACAAGTCTATAGCTTCCATTTTCTTTCTTTCTTTTTTTTTTTTTATTTACCAGTATCAAATTAAAATTGAATGAGGGTTTTAAATGGCTCTTTATTCTCAGCCCCTAAATTGAGGAGGATTTTCAACCACATCTCCCAAAATTTGTGTCCCCTGCGTGGGTGAGAGAAATGAACATGAGGTGATGAAGAACCACAAACAGGCCAAATTTCCATGGAAACACTATGAAAAACTGAAAACTTCCATTGGCTTTGGAGCAAGCCCCCAGTGAGGAGAAGACCCTGTTCCAGATTAGCAGGTTGTATTTAAACACGTACAAATACGATGATATGTAGAAACAGAATTTTGTGCATTTACTCATTCATATAATTCAGACACACTCGGGATTAAGTGGTTCCAGCCGCTCGAGACAGGGCCCTGAGATACTAACCCTAATCTCATCCAAATTACTTGCAGAAAGGTCAGTTTTGAAAATGATAAAAGAAATACTATTCGGCGGCTGCAAAGATTATTGTCACAGAGCAGCTACTCTGTGGGGATTAAATAATAACAGAACTTTGAAGGATAATATGGGAAACGTTATCAGGAGTGAATCACTATCTGTAGAGTTCTGTGAAATCAATGAAGAAAATAGGACAGTTCATAAAAAGGCAAATGAATTGGGTGCTGAAGCTGGATCATAGGTGTCTTTATTCCCCAGAGGCCTCTGAAATGAAGATGCCAAATAGAAAAATGAAGAAAACATCTTAAAAGTATGATTTTTTAAAAATGTTGTGACATAGGCAGCACACTTCCCAATAGTATTCGCAGCAGTTTGTGAACCTATAGCACAAGTGTAAGTAACAAATGCCTCCTTTGCAGGGCTTACAAGAAATAACTGATTTTGACTAACACCAAAAACAATGTGATATCAAGCTGCATGAATTATTCATGGGGTCTCATTTAACATGAACATTATTTCTTGTGTACAATATCATATGCTTTAATGCTGCCTTTGCAACCTCATAATTCCCAGACCTGGCATGATTACTTACACAAAGAAGCCTGGTCTTATTAGTTCTAATTGAAACTACTGGGAACTTTCACAGGTAGAGTTTACATGAATCACAAAGGAAAACATTTGATTAGCTACAATTGGCTAAATTTAAGAGAGAGCGAGTCTGTGCGCATTTATATACCCCAACAAATGTTAAAAATCAGCCTGAGACACAGAGTTTGATCCTAGAGCTGTACCCCAACTTTGCAATGCTCTATGGGACTCTGGATCAAAGGTTTGGGATTTGTATCTCTCTGAATTTTTTATGTATATAATATGGCCCGATTTTAGTTCTTTTACACTGGAGTAAAGCCAGGGTAATCCTGTTGGCTTCAGTAGGATTATTTATGTGAATAGCGTTTGTTGGGTCAGGCCCTTGTGAGCAGAGAAGTTACCAAATCCAGACGTTCGAATTGCCTGGTGTACCTTTTAATTCTCTCTCACACACACACACACACACACACACAAAATCAGAGCTAATCTGCTGTCCTGTATTCTCTTCCCCTTCAAGGACCAATAGAGGGCAGTCAGCCTACATGGTATTCTCATGGCAGCAGGGAGGCACCAATGTGGTGGCAAAGAGATGCAGAGCACACGAGTGCCACAGCTGGACATGCATTGTTTCTCTAGCCCACATAACAAACTACAAGCAAAAGCAATTGAGTCTGTTGCTTATTATTACTTGCTAATTTCAATTTACATAATTGTAAAAAAAGAGGCAGATAAATTAAATGTTTTTATAATTACTGGCTTCAATTCTGATGCATGATCCCAGCACAATCCTGGAAAATTATAAGGACTCAACTACAGGGTATAATCCAGCTTCTATTGAACAATGGAAGTTTTGCCATCAATTGCCACAGAATTTACTGATGGAAAAAAAGACCCATAAAATTAGCCATTCTGTGCCCTAGATCAGGGGCTCTCAGCCTTTCCAGACCACTGTATCCCTTTCAGGAGTCTGATTTGTCTTGCATACCCCCAAGTTACACCTTACTTAAAATCTACTTGCTTACAAAATCAGACATAAAAATACAAAAGTGTCACAGCACACTATTACTGAACAACTGCGTACTTTCTCATTTTTACCATATAAAATAAATCAATTGGAATATAAATATCGCACTTACATTTCAGTGTATAGTATATAGAGCAGTATAAAGTTATTGTCTGTATGAAATTTTAGTTTGAACTGACTTTGCTAGTGCATTTTATGTAGCCTGTTGTAAAACTAGGCAAATATCTAGATGAGTTGTCATACTCCCGAAAGACCTCTGTATACCCCAAGGGGTACGCATCCCCCTGGTTGAGAACCACTGCCCCAATAATACAGAGTTAAATGTATATCCAGTCACGCACAGCCTAATCCTTCAATGGGAGCCGGAGTGGGCCAATGGAGGAACTGTCATTCACTCCTTCAAAGTTTCATACCAGGGCTGAATTGACCCACGCAGGGATTATGTTGCTACTGCTGCTGCTTTAGTTTGCCGAGAGGCAGCTCGTTCTACCAAGAGCTTAGCAGGATCAGGCCCCATTGTGCACTGGATCTAGGCGGGACCTACAGTTAGTGGCATAGCAGGACTCTGTTGCTAAGATAAAAAAGGTTTCTGGGGCATCAATAACTAAGAGTGTCTAATAAGGCAAATTTCCCCGTGTTGCAACACTCTCCAGTCACTTCCCTGGCTGTGTGCGTGCGATTAGCACAGGACAGATTTATTCCTCACAGACAAGGTCTTCCTCCCTTTGCAGGTTGCTGCCATAACATTCTTAGACAGGAATCCTGAGTAAGATGATGTTGTTCTTGACGCCCCCTGACCTTTGGCTAGACAGGCAGGCGGGCAAAGCATCCCTTGTCACCAGCAGGCTCTCCCATCAGTTTCCTACCTTATTAAAGACAGAAGAGAAAACACGCACCACTCTGCTGGAAATTTCCCCTGCCTCACAGAACAGAGCCCGTCTCTCTCCCTGAAATCTCTGGTAACAAGATCTAGGGCAACGGCTTTTGGGAACCACTTCCCCCTCCACGCTGGCTAGATAATCATGGCAGGTTATTCCGCTCACAGACGAGCGTGACCTTCCCTCCTGGCTCATCAGGCTCCCTGCACTGCTGTGCACTGAGCAGCATGAAGGCTGGGGAAGGGGTGGGCTGGTGACCAGGACATATTCACTTGGCTCCAACTGTCCCAGCTGGCAAGTGGCACTGAGGGATTGTGGCTACAACTTCAGCCCCTGGGTGAGCCACTGGATTTTACCTCCCGGCCCCACCACCCCTTGGCTGCACAGAGCCCCATTACTCTGGCTTTCACCCACTGGGGCTACGCCTGTGAGCAAGGCAAGATGGATTAGGCCTTTACTCCTCTGAAACCAAACAACCTGGAGCTCCAACGCAAGGACTGATTCCTTGGTGAATTGGGGAATTTCTCATAATGCAGTTTCATGTTAATTAAAAGCCTGACTAGTCCTAGTGATGAGCACCAGGGGGGCTGGAACAATTTGTATAGTGGGGATGCTGCTGATAGAAACCAGGTATTTGGTGTTTTTTATTATTACTTCAAGCCAGGGTGTGCGGCAGCCCCCCAGACCTCCTAGTTCCAGCACCACTGATGAGCGCAGTAGACAAACCTATGTAGACTGGAACCAATTTGAATGCAGGTGCAATGCAAACCCCTTCTGTTTTCTGGGCATGTACTGGGCCCAACCACTGCCTCTGGGAGCAGAGTCTAAGTTCCCTTTATACCTCGTGGTAGAGGACAGTGTTCTCACAATTGTACTTTTTCTGACCTACTAAAACTACCTCCCCATCTTTACCGGTGTTATGTCCATGTAACAGACTGAATGCTCATGTTAACACACACACTGGAGGCTAAAAATAAAACCAAAAACAAAACAAAAACACCTCCACAAAAATCCCCCAACACCAAATTGTTATTTACTCCTGGCCTGAGAAAAGTAACTGTTCTTCTAAACGAGGCAAACCCTGCAGTATTTGGTTTTTAAAAGGATTGAGCATTATAGAATTGCACAAATAAAGCGTCTTTTATTTTTGCTGTGCAATAGCATGAGAGCGCTAATGCAGTGGGGCTGCAAGTGCCTGATATATTCTGACAAACCAAACAACCCAAGGGTGTTCGTCCTCAGCAGAACTCACTTCACATCTTATCCATTATGGGAATGAAATGTGAAAATTGACCCCTCTTTTTTAAATAGCAATGTAATACTGTTTGCTACATAGTCTCTCTTCTTTTAACTAGCCTATCGAAATTGCTCCTGATATACACAGGTGCTGGCTTCAATTCTGTACTGTTAATCCCCAAATGCAAACGGGAAAGACTTCCCGCAAGTACACAGGGGAGTTTCTCTCTGTCTTTTACTTATCTCTTTCTTTTCCTTTATGACTTAAAAAAAAAAACTGACTAGGTATCACCAAAAGGTTTCTAAAAATGGCCCCAGTGCTACAAATACCAAAAGTAAAAGCAAGTGTCTGGGGGTGAAACAGAGAAAAAATAAAAGCCATAAAAGGATTTGAAATTTGGAAATGTTTCCATAGATTCATAATGTATTTTGGATGATAACCTGGTTTGCATGCATTTATAATTATTGTTACTTTATTTTTGATGAGCGTACACTATCCAATCCATTGCATACGCTCAGCAAATTCTAAATTTATAAACACACACAAAAATTTTTTGTATTCAGAATTCCACACCCCATTTCATGTTGCTGAGCTTCAAGTCCCTGCATTTTTGTGAAACAGTCACATAAGCAGAAAGAAATTAAGAACATGAGCATGTAATCAAAGCTGACAAAATGCTTTATTAATCATGTGTGCTGAATCTTTTAAACAATATTGTGTTATGTTGTTGCTATAGAGGAGTTATTAGTATGGTCTTCTGCAGTGTTTGCCAGCTTATTTGTACTGCAAGGTGAACCCATTTGCTGGTGTGCTAACTTATGGGTGTCAAACATGATATTTAGTCTGATAATGGTCCACCAGCGTGACTTTTTTAAATTAAAAAAAATCCAAAGAAACAGTTGATAAGAGTAGGAAAGCTGTAGCTATTAATATCCTTTGTATTAGCCACTACACAATAACTACATTTTTGAAAGTGACAGAGAAAATAGGATAATTAATTTATAGTAACATGGCTGATTATGACATTTGCCTGAGCAATAATGCATTTGCAAACAAAACACTGAAGGCACAAAAATACAATAAAACCAAGCAGAAGATTTTTGTGGAAAACAGAAAGATTTTTCATGTTGGGTGCAAACTGCATTATTCACACCTAAAAAAATAAATCTGTGAACTGACATACAGTAATGCCCGATCGTCAACAAAAATTCCCTTTACATCCGCTGTTTCACAAAATGTATCCAGAGTCAAGAAGCAATGTGTCAAATATTATAGACTGTGGCTAGGAAGTTTTCTAGCAAATTAAATTAAGTATCTGACATTTTACCCACTTTATGCGATTAAACATTTCTCCAGTGTGTGAGTTCCACAGACACAGGCTTCAAAAGTTCTCTCAACATACAAATACTGCTGGAAACAAAAGATCTGTGAAAGTGAAAAGAATCCACTTATGTGACTTTTCCTCACAAATTCTGAGAGAAAGCAGACTTAAAAAAGATACAAGTTAATTCTTCTAGAAATACAGAGAATGAAATAAGTAAGTATTCTCTAGACCCTGGTATAGGCATAAATATTAGGATGTGATACTATATAGAAGGATCTGGTGACATCAAAAACCATGAGAGCACAGCTTGAGTGCTAAGATGGACTTTTCTTGTATTACATTGTTGCATATTTATTATTTTCAGTAATGTAAGGTGAGAAAATTCTTTAAAAAACATTTTCTGTTCGTATTTTATATTCCAAAAAGGCATATTAATCTCAATGGACTATCATAGCACCCCAAATACAATTTATGCTATTTTCACTGGTATTATACATTTTAAAGCTCTGCATGTGTACATATAAGTGTATGCAGACACACAATATAAATGCCTAAGCCATGAAGATGGAGTTTCCCAGAAGTGTAATTAACAGGAATAGTGAATGTTGATGAACAGTATTTGTAACAATTGTAAACAAGGGTGAGTAATAGATTGTTCACATGTTTGAGTTATCTGAAAGCAAAGATAATATTAAACAGGACAAAAAATTAGAAAGCTGAATCTGAAAATAAAATTACAGGTCTTTTACTTCTAAAATAAATTAATAATGAACGTTCAGATTTAAGTCTCTGATAAATGAAAAATAAGGAGAAGTTTTTTCTCCTTTTTCAGGTAAAATGTACATTACTAGACTAGTGGCTTCCGCTTCAAAAAACCAAAGGCGGGTTTCCCTTTCTCTCTCAGGTAACACGGGCATATTTGGCCCTTTCTGCACATCTCTCTCACTGCACTAACTGCGAATATGATGGGGAAGATATTTGCAAGACACATTTTTTTGTAATTCTACCTTCTGTATAGGGAACCCTTTGGAATGAAAAAAAAAACCCTGAAAAAATGCAGTGTATGAAGAACAAATTAGATCAGATTCTTTCCCCGAAGCTGGGGGCATGTGATACATATTGCAGCACAGGATTTATACTTTTCCTGAGATCCCTGCGGACAGCTCATCTCTTCCAGAGACCCTTGTAAGTTTAAGAGCTTCCACACATTTGTTTAAAAGATCTTGATTTTACATTTACCTATTTATGGAGTCCACAGCTCCTGTAGTATCAATAGCAAGTGGCACACACTGCAGAATGGAGAAGACTTTTGGCAAAACGCTGCCTATAAGTCGTAGCAGTTACGGGATGTGATGGATAAGATTTTAGAAGGATGCAGCCAGTAAACATGGACTCTGAATCTCAAATGTGCCACATTCCCCTTGGACCAAAAGTGAACACCCGAAGTCATGATTTAGGATTAAATTCCCCACACGGAATCAGCGGCTCTCCCCTACAATTTTAAATGCCAAGCGATCAGCCCGGCAGGTGCCCGGGTCCCGCAGGTGCCCTGCCCCGAGTGGAGTTTATTTGCCTTTGTTTAAACATTCGCAGTCCCGGTCTCTCTGAAGCTGTCCCGTTGTCATGCAGGGAGAGCACGGGACGCCCTTGCTGCTGGGAACAGGGGCTTGGTTCCTACAGAGCCAGGCGAGGCGGTGGGAACGGCCCTTGCAAAGGAAAATCCCAACTTGCCTCAAACTTTCTACGGGGATGAAAAAAAAAAAGAAAAGAAAAAAGTCAGCGGAAGCGACGGAGCCCACCTTGCCCGGACTGAAGCAACGGGCAGCTCCGCCTGGCCTGGGCTGCAGGACAAGGGAGTGTCCTGCCTGCTGGGGCCACTTCCCTGCCCCCCCTGGCCCCGGCCCTGGCGGGGGTTGGTGCCCAACCCAGCTCCCCTAACTCCAAGCCCTCGCCAGCTCCCCGCGCGGGCAGGGTCCGAGCTGACTCCGGCAGCCTGCAAAGACGACACGAGACCGGTTCCTGGGGGAATGGTTTATGTACGTAATAAAAATATTTACTATAAACATAAATAGAAACGTAACTTCGCGGGCTACATATTTTTTTGCGATTAAAAAATAAAACAAACCTCCGAACCCAACGCTGCGGAATGAGCCGAACGCGGTTAGAAATAAATAGAGACGGGACGGGAAACAATAGTAAAATAGCCTCTCGGGGTCAGTCCGTGTAAAAAACCGGCTGGGGCAGGAGCGGGGACCCGGGGCGGCGGACACGTGTGTACATATCTCACATATTTACAGCCGGGCTGGGGAAGTGACCGCAACTCCCGCCCCCCTCCGGCTCCCCAGCGTCCCTCCCAGGCCCCGCAGGGCCGGGCCCGGGGCGTGGGGAGCCGGGGACACTCCTGTCCCTCTGGGGCGAGCCCTGGGGAAACTCCCCGCTCTCCGGGAAGCCGAGCCCGCAGTCTCCACCGGGCGGTCTGGGGCCCCGGGCACGGGGGGCGCAGCAGCCCCCCAGGAGGAGGGGGAGATAAGTGCCATCGGAACCGGTCCAGGGGCCCGCGGTGGGTGGGTGCGGGGGGAGCTTCGGCCCTCCCCGACCCGTCCCAGCCTGAAGCGGCGGGTGGGGGGCCGGGCCGGGGAGCTCCCCCCGCAGACAGTGTCAGTGACACGGGAGCAAAGGAAGAATAAATTAGATCTCAAACCTTTGGCTAGTTCTCCTCTCGCGGCGTTTGCAGAGCCGCGGGGCTCTGGAGCGCGCGGTATTTTTGGAAGTCAAATAAATACAGCGAGTTAAATTAGAGACAAATTCAGGTGCGAACCAGTCTGAGGAATAAATTAACGAGCGTTTTCCACGCGCCGCCCGGCGAGTCTCGGCATCCAGGGCCCGAAACCAAGCGGCAGAAACTAAGTCCCGAGCGCGGCTTCCCGCCGGGCAGGGACTGGGGGCCGCTGGCGGGGATCGGGCCCCCTGGCCGGGCCCGGCCGGTCCCTCGCTCCTGGGCCCCCACTGTAAACTCCAGCGCTGCCCCTGCCCCTGCCCGGCGCCCTCAGCCCCCGGCCCCGCCGCCCAGTCATTGCACCGAGCTCTGCAGCGGGTGGTGCAGCGGCGAGGTCTCCGCCGGCGCGTAAACATCCTCCATGGGCGGGTGCGGGACCCCGGCCGGCGTCATGCGCTTCTCCTTCTGCCGCCTGTTGCAGAACCAGACCCGCACCACCTCCTTCTCCAGCTGCAGACTGTCCGCCAGCGAGGTGATCTCGTGGGCCGAGGGCTTGGGGCACTTGAGGAAGTGGTTCTCCAGGGCGCCCTTCACGCCCACCTCAATGGAGGTGCGCTTCTTGCGCTTGCGGCCCTGCGCCGCGATCTTGTCCAGGTTGGTGGGGCTGCCCGTGCTGGAGTCGGTCTCCTCCAGCCATTTGTTGAGCAGGGGCTTGAGCTTGCACATGTTCTTGAAGCTGAGCTGCAGCGCCTCGAACCGGCAGATGGTGGTCTGCGAGAAGACGTTCCCGTAGAGGGTGCCCAGGGCCAGGCCCACGTCCGCCTGGGTGAAGCCCAGCTTGATCCGCCGCTGCTTGAACTGCTTGGCGAACTGCTCCAGGTCGTCGGAGCTGGGCGCGTCCTCGTCCGAGTGCTCCTGCGGGTGGCCCAGGTGCTGCGGGGAGCCCTCCAGCTGGGGGTCGTGCAGCCCGGCCGCCTCCTCGTGGCCCAGGGGGTCCCGCAGGCCGTGGTGCAGGGCCGGCGCCTGGGGGCCCAGCATGCCGTTCAGGTTCGTGTAGGCGGACTGGGCGTAGAGCAGCGGCTGGTGGCTGCTGGGCGTGGGGGACATGGGCGCCAGGTGGTGCCCGCTGCCCTGCGCCCAGGCGCCCGGGTGGCCGCCGGGCGCCTGCTGGTGCACCAGGTGGGAGCGGGGGTGGAAGGCGCCGGGCAGCTCCTCCCGGGCCGCCCCCGGCCCGCTGCCCTTGCCGTGCTCGGCCTGGCCCAGGTGGGAGCCGCTGCCCCAGTCGGTGCCGGCGCTGGGCAGCCACTGGGGGTGGCCGAGGCTCATGGGGTGGCCGGAGCCGGCCAAGCCCTGCAGGTACTCGTGGTGCATCATCTTCTGCACCTCGCGGTAGGTGGTGCCCTGGGGCAGGCGCTCGGAGTCGGGGTGCAGCAAGGGGCTGCCGCGGGGCAGGTACTGAGCTGCGGCGGCCATGGCTCCCCGAGCTCACTGCGGGCCCGGCGCGGAGCGCGGCGCTTTAGAGCCAGGCTTCGGGGCGCCGGTGGGTGCCGGGCTCCCGGCCACTCCCCCCCGCGCCCCATTGGCTCCGCTGCCCGGGACTGGCAGCCGGCTCCGCGCCTTCATAGGGCGCCCCCGGCTCGGGGACCTGCCGCACGCCTCCCTCCCCGATTGGAGGACGGGGTGCGGGCGGCTCCCCGGGATTGGCCGGGGGAGGCGCTCGGGCTGGGGAGCCCGCGTGCTCCTGGCACCGGGACGGGCTCTGATTGGCGGGAGGCGGTTCATTCATGCCGGTTTGCAGTCGCCACGTGGGGAGGGGGCTTCGGGGGGCACCTGCGGCGGGGCTCTGTGCCCCGGGCGCGGCGGGGCTGGGCCGGGTCCAGGGCCCCTGCCCGTGGGGAGCGGAGCGGGGGCGTCGGGCTGCGGGCGCCGGGGGGCTGGGCCGGGTCC
>NW_020664587.1:18321376-18345423 GCF_002925995.2 Terrapene triunguis
GGGCGCCGGGGGGCTGGGCCGGGTCCAGGGTCCCTGCCCGTGGGGAGCGGAGCGGAGCGGAGCGGGGTCGTCGGGCTGCGGGCGCTGGGGGGCTGGGCCGGGTCCAGGGTCTCTGCCCGTGGGGAGGGGAGCGGGGGCGTCGGGCTGCGGGCGCGGCGGGGCTGGGCCGGGTCCAGGGTCTCTGCCCGTGGGGAGCGGAGCGGGGGCGTCGGGCTGCGGGCGCTGCGGGGCTGGAGACTCGCCCTGCCCCGGCCGTCGGGCTCAGGTCCCGCCCGCAGGCCGGTTGAAGGGAGATTCCCGCTCCGCGGGCTGGCAGGCGAAGGACGGGACGAGCAGCTCCCGGGGCAGGCCGGGGAGTGTCCAACACCCCCGGACAACTCGGCCAGGGCAGCGCGCTGGGCTCCCCGCGGCCCCTCCTGCCGGGTGCCCGGCCCGGGCTGGAGCCGCTCCTGTCCCCCCGGCTCCAGATTCGCTGGTCACCCAGCGCCGGCCGGGGGTTCCCTTCCCCGGGGAGGGTCAGGCAGGGCGGGCTCGGTCGGGGCTGGCAGAGATCCTGTGCCAGGGAAAATACCGGTTCAGACTCGGGAGTCCCCACAGGCCCTGTTCGCTCGGCACTGGCGGGCAGGCGACGAGCAAACCTCAGGCCGGGGGGAACCCAGCGAGCTCCGGGCGCCTGGCGCCCAGCACGGCGCCCAGCAGGGAGAAGGCCCCGGTACTTCGGTGACTCGTTCACAGCTTCCCCCGAAGGCACCCGGGGCTGGCCGGGCCCGGCAGTAAAGCTGGTTAAAGTGGCCAGATGCTGCCTTTTGTGAGGCCTGTGGCCTTGTGTGGCGCTGGGGCATTTTCACCAGGATGCTGCCGGTTGCCATGGAGAGGGCACTCCAGGGATCACAGAGCCCCATTGAAGAGGGGAAAGAAAGGCCTCGGTTTAACTTTCAGTCTCCAGCTTCCCCAACCTCCTCCGCCTCTTCCAGCAGCAGCCGGGGCGCCGCCAGGGGCCCCTGGCTGCCTTTCTTCCCTCCGCGGAGCCTGCAGGAGGGACCCCGCCGCTCGGGCCCAAGCAAGGGGGTCCCCGCGGCTGGGCCTGAGCTTGCTAAAGCGGGTCCCGGCTGGAGCAGGCTTGGGCGCCCTGCTCTGCTGCTGCGCCCTTTGCCGGAACGGGCCCTGCCTGGGCGCTCTGCGGTGCGGGGGGCTGGCGGGGGGAGGTGGCACCGCCCCCCCGAGCTTTGGGGCTGACCCCCGCAATCCAGGGGCCCACCCAGAGTCTGACCGCCCGGGGCAGCCCCTCTTGTCCCGTAGCCGAGGCGGGTCCTGGCCCGACACACGGAGGTGCGGGCCCGTCGCGGTGCAGGAGGCTGCTCCGAGCCGTGTAGGGCGGGGGGGGGGTTCTACAGCCCCCGGCTAATGGAGCTGGTGGCACTAACAGGAATAGCGGAGTAGGGGGCGGAGGGCTGCGGGGGGGGGCTCCTGGAGCTGGGGCTCCCCCCCCATTGAGGAGAGGCGGGTGTCAGGCTGCTGGGCGGGGGTGCAGGGCTCGGGGCTCGCTCTCAGCCCCAGCACGGCGGTGGCTGTTTCCCGCAGGGCGAGTCCCAGCCCAGAGCGGCCCGCGGGCCTGGGCAGAGGCCGAACTGTCCGGATGAAGCGCAAGAGCCTCTTTGAACCCCACAGCCCCGGGGGAGTCGAGTCCCAGGGAGCCTGGGAACACCAGGAGCCAGAGGCGCAGGAACAATTGGTCTAGTGGGTGCCCAGAGCCACTGAACCAAACCGTGAACCCTGCGTAGGATGGACACGGCTGGTCCCACATCTCAGCGCAGGCAGCAGGGCTGGTACACAGGGCCTGGCAGGGCACCGGGCTGACACTGAACTTAGCTGCGGGGTCTGCTGGGTGCGCCTTGCCTCGCAGGCGGTGCCCGCGGTCCGTGTCAATGTCCCCGCAGTTAAGGCCAGTCTGAGCCCGGAGACTGGCTCCCCGCGTGCCTCCATCCAGGCCTCGTCCGGAGCCGGGAGCAGAGCCCAGACCCGGGCGCACAGGGCGGTGGTAGCGCCTGTCACTGTCAGCCCGGGACCTGCGGGCTCCGGGCTCAGCTGCCCGCTGCAGTGCGCACCAGGCGGGCTCCGGGCTCAGCTGCCCGCTGCAGTGCGCACCAGGCGGGCGCAGGAGCCCACCTGGCTGGCACGCCCAGCAGGGAAGCCCCGCGGGGCGGGGGCTGCGGCTCCAGAGGGCCGGGGATGCTGCGGCGGGTTTGAATGAGAAAGTTCCTGCGCTCTGCGCGCCTGAGCCGGGGAGCGCCGTGGGGCAGGATTGTCAGGGGCGGGTTTGCACAGCCCCCGGTGCTTCCCCGATACACGGTCAATAGTCGCAGACGTGCACAGGCCAGGGGTTGGGGCTGGTTGACCCTGGCAAAGCCAAGACCCTGGAATCGCCCAGCCTGTTCTCTGCAGCTCCGTGTCCCCTCGGCTCTCTTCGTTGCCCCGGGGACTGAGCGCCCCCCGGCAGGGCAGTGAGCAGGGCGCCCAGCAAGTCCCACGCCCGTCCCTCTCTGCGGTTCTCCCCGGGGCTTGACAGCTCAGCGAGCGGGGTGTTTGACCGGGTTTTAGTAACTGTGCAGGTGTCTCTGGGCTGTATTACCCAAAGCAAAGTGAACACAAGTGCGCCCAGCGTCTGGAACAGAATTGGGGGAGGGTTGAGGCCTTTCGCCTCCCCCGCCGTGTCCCGCTCCCACGCACCTGGCAGGAAGAGACAGGTGTCTACAGTGCAGTTGTTGCAGGCTGGGGCCACGACCCTGGAACCTGTCACTGTCGCTGCGCCCAAGGTGAGAGCAGGTCTGTGGAGAGGTGGGAATGTCGCTTTAAGCCGCTGGCTGTTGACAGGGTTAATTTAATCTAGCCGGGATCTGGCCACAGCGGCTGGAAGGATGGTGGGGAAAATCCATCGCCAGTGAAAAGCACGTGTTCAGCAAGCTTTGTTCATGACCCCTGTGTGTTAACTTCCTGCAAACATTCAGGGTCCCAAGTTTTACTAGCACCAATACTTGTGAGAAATGAATTTGAAACTGGACTTTTCAATGGGAATGAATTTTGAATTGTTTATTTGGATACAGTAACTGAAATTCACAGCGAAGGCTGTTAGGTACAGAAATCATCCAGTCAAGAAACAGAAGCAATTCCATATGATTTACCTAACTAGCCTATCAGAGTCGAATTTTTGAAGCTTGAATTTTGAATATTTGCAATGAACACTTCTATGAATTGCTATTTGTACAGGGGAAAATATGCAAAGAAATTTATAAATAATTTTCCATTATGAATGTCATTTTGCTTTCCGACCTTCACAACAACCGCAACTCCCTAAAAAACACAACCCAGAAATTCTACTCCAGGCAGAGGCTTTATTATCACCTGCAAAGGTAGAAGAGCCGGAACACCAGGGCGGCCAAGAGACTTTGCCATCACCTCTCTAGTTTGCACAGATGCCCAGATACTAGTGATGGGCAGCAGCACGAAGTCCTAAGGTAGGATTTTGCTGTCTGATGGGAAATAGAAAAAGGAACCTAACATAAGAACGGCCCTACTGGGTCAGACCAAAGGTCCATCCACCCCAGTATCCTGTCTTCCAACAGTGGCCAATGCCAGGTGCCCCAGGGGAATGAACAGAGCAGGGAATCATCAAGTGATCCATCCCCTGTCGCCCCTTCCCAGCTTCTGGCAAACAGAGGCCAGGGACACCACAAACATGATGTATGTGAGTGTTTCACTGAGCTCTGCATTTCACATCCTGTCACACCTTCCAGGCCCTGTCCATTGAAAATAACTATAAACATATACAAGGGCTGGCTACTGCTCTCCAGCCACATGTACAACTCTCACTGCTGCCAGCTGGCTTTAGGTCTTGTGCCTGAGTAAGGACAGCAGGATTTACCTCCTGTGTCTTTTCCCTACTCCCCTCCCACTGCCTGGCTCCTGCCTAACGCTGCAGCAGCTCTGCCAGGCTCTCTCCCCCTCTCTGGGTACATTTTTGTTTCTGCTGTGTTGCTATGGCACTTAGTGTTGCATTCATCCATTGAATTTCATATATACCTGTGGGAAAGAATTAGTGTAATTGCTTTATACACCACATGGCAGTTACAGGTATAGTTTTTGCACTATTTCTCATTAGATTTTATACATTGACATGAAAATGACATGAGATATGAAATCTCTTTTTCCTTTATTTGTGCGTTTATTGATATGTTATTTATATAAAAATAAAGAAGCTTGTGTACATGGGAGCATTCCTTCACACCCTGTCTCCTGTGTAATCATTTTAGTAGCTTTCAGCTGAGCCAGGTACATCACACGTTAAACCTTATACAGAGATATGCAAATAAAAGAGGTTTCCTGATGCGTACATTTAGAGTCCAGGCTGTGAACACAGGCTCAAACCGAAACACGCTGCACGGGGCAAGCGAAGCCTATTTTTTCTTTTAGTTGAGGAATCCCTAGTCGTTAAATAGCTGTCAGCCATTCGGAGCTGTGGGGATGACCCCAGCCCTGGTTTACTTCGTGTCATTGTATTAATAATGTAATTTCAATATTTCTGGGCACTGTGTAATTATAGGGCAAATGCCTTTTCATACTACTATATCTAAGCCAGTGGTTCTCAACCCAAGGCCAGCATGCAGTTTGTGGCCCAATCTGCACACAGCTGCAGCCCAGGTGACATCCTTAGGGCCATACAGGAGGTATATATATTGGGTGGATGCGGTCCACATAACACACAGAGAGCTACATATGTGGCCCACAATGGTAGGTTGAGAACCACTGGGCTAAGCAGATATCTCAATATGACAAAACATCACACACTTCCTTCTATTCTGGAGTCTTAGACTGTAGCCCCTGCTGTCGCAGTTACATTTTGCTACAAGAGCGAAACCGTTTTTTACTTATGAAGGTTTGTTGGCACCACTTGTAGAATATGGCATTTATCTTGAAATAAGACTGGCCTTCAAGTGAACACTGACATACAGTGAATGCTTCCAACACCACCGCCAACCCCCACAGTCCTTAATGGCAGTTTTGTCATCTAATACCATCCATATGAGGCCTGTGCTCAGAGGTCTGGATCCGGCTCAGAGTCCTGCTGTGCTGGGTGCTGTACAAACAGAGGAAGATCCAGCTGCTTCCCTAAGGAGCTCACACTCGAAGCAATGCCAAGGTTACAGGAGAGGCAGCCCATCCAGTCGATAGATTTTAATTTTAACAGATACAAAATAGCCGAATGGAATTTGCTGGCCCCAGTTGCCGCTCAGCCTCATCCCAAAATCCTAGCTGAGCTCTTGTGGGTGCTGTGGGAGCAGCGAGCCTTGAGGAGGAGAGGGGATCCAGTCTGAGAGGGTGTTCGCTGTACCCGGGCTGGTGTGGGAGGGTATCAGCAGCAGCTGGCTCGCCTGGCAGAGCGGAAGGTGCGGGGCAAGGCAGCTGGAGCCAGGGGTGGATAGTTAGGGAGGTGCATGGCGGGGAGGACAAGAAGGGTCAGTGTGATGTGGAGGAGAAGGGGGCTGGTGTGCTGGGAGTGGCAGAGGAAGTGGCTGCAGCTGGGTTTTGTGTGGAGCCATGCAGAATGAGCTGGGCACGGGGCGGGGAGGAGGCTAGCACTGGAGACGGGAGGGGATGCTGGGTTGGGTGTGAGTTTTAGCTACAGGGACAGAGAGAAAAGCTCTCATTGACTTTAACTGGGACTATGGGGCACTGGGGGTGCTGCAGCACCCCCGGTTTGAAGTGGTTTCCATTATATCCAGGGTTTACAATTTGATTCAATGGCTCTCAGCACCCCCACTCTACAAATTGTTCCAGCACCCCTGACTATGGGTGGTCAGTGCCAGGGGCGGCTCTATGTTTTTTGCCGCCCCAAGCATGGCAGTCAGGCGGCCTTTGGTGGCATGTCTGCGGGTGATCCGCTGGTCACGTGGATTTGGCGGCGTGTCTGCGGGTGATCTGCCGGTCCCGCGGCTTCGGCATGCCCGCCGCCGAATTGCTGTCGAAGCCGCGGGACCGGCGGACCTCCCGCAGGCACGCCGCTGAAGGCTGCCTGACTGCTGCCCTCACAGCGACCGGCAGGCTGCCCCCCGCGGCTTGCCGCCCCAGGCATGCGCTTGCTGCGCTGGTGCCTGGAGCCGCCCCTAGTCAGTGCCCCTGAAAAATCAGGCCCAACGTGTCCCAAGCCAAGCCTGGCACCTGAACTCACTGGTCACTTCTGAAGAGTAACCGCTGTGCCGCAGCATCCCAGCGGCAAGGCCGGGGCAATGCCACTGACTGCCTCTGCAGAGCTCTGTGTATCAGTACTGGAGCAGGGGCTCCTTTGCGGGACATTTCAATAGCTCGATAATAGATATTAGCCATCTATGGGGCAGAGACCCCATACGGGGATCAGCCTGTTCCCTTACACCTAGCACCGACACTGCCTTCCCGTTCCTGAAGTGCGTCACTTAGAAAATAGCCCAGATACCTGCTCCTAGTAAAGCTGCGTTTTGGGTCCAGCTCACCGTTGCCCTGCACCTTAGGCACATAGGAATTGCCAGAGTAGATCAGACCTGAGGACTATCTAGTGCAACATCCTGACTGATGGTGGCCAGGTGCTTCCCAGCAAGGTGTAAGCACCCTGCAGCCTTCCAGTGGCAATGAGTTCCACAGCCTCATAACCTCGTATCCTCATTTACACCTCTGTAAAATGAAGCTGAAGCTGAATGGCAATTTTCACAGCCACTTTGCACCGCCTTTGCCTGAGAGCGAATGACACCAGGTGTAAGGCAATGGTGACTCAGGCGCCTTGTGTTTACATTGGGGCTGGCTAGGATGTGGAAGTTGGGCCCAGATGTGAACAAAGGCACTGTCTCTGTCTGCCTCAGTGCACACATTCGCACACGGAGACCATTCAGATCACCCAGTGTGGCTGTTCATGTGTCCCATGCCTTCACACTTGAACCGCTACTTCCCCTGGCCTTGTGAGCAGCTTTTACAAACAGCTCACACCAATTTGGAAACGTCTGTCTTTTCCCTGAGTAGGTTTGAATGGACGGTAGCCTATCAGGATTAGAAGAGGCAGAAATCACCTCTGTCCCCTAACGGCTACAGGCAAAAATGTGGGAGGCTAGGACTGATTGGGCCCTTTTCAGAGTCCTGAATATTGTGTCCCATGACTGGGGAGTTGCTAGCTCGTTTCACTGAATCACAGGATAAACAGTTACAAAAGCGACGTACCTTGCTGCTGGCAGTCTTTAGCTTTGCACTCTCCTTCTTGCCAAGTTTGGGTTTGAACATGTATATTTTTGGCTGCAGGATGCTATGTAATTCATTCCCACCACGGACCCCAGTTTCTGCTCTTAGGTTGGCAGCCCCAGAAAGAGGCCAGAGTTTGCAGAGGGAGAGATGGGCTTCATAGATCACCACGGAACATATTTCATTTGGAAAATAATGCTCTGTGTTTCCCCTGAAGAATCCTTTGCAAACGCTGCATACATCTGTAATGAATATAAACCTTTCAGATGACTCAGTAACATGCTGTAAAATATCATAGTTGGATAAGCATTTCCTATATATATTTTTTCTCTGACCCAGTCTCATATTCATGTCAACTTTCCATGATGCAGTGGCTTAATATTCAAATTTTGGATGGCCAATTGCTTTTGATATTTATATCCATTTTTAGGGGAATTGCGATGAATGAATGTCCCTGGCTCTAACTTTATGCAGAATAAGCTCTCTGCAAATCAGTATATCATTCATAGAAATTAATCACTTCTAAAGGCTGAGGACGGACTGGATTTCATGTAAAACTTTTATCTGTATGGTTTCAGAATGCACCAAAGAAGAAAACAGATCATCTGTGATAATTTAAGATCCTGTCACCATCTTTTTAGACAGTTATATGGGTTTATGTTTGATCAAATGATATTTTCAAAATGAATTATTGCTCAAAAAAGTTTACAGGGGCCTCGTTTACTTAGTATCAGTTAAATTTAAGGAACAGAGAGAGCAAAACACAGGGAAAGATCAGGAACCCTCCCCCAGGAAACCCTGTCTTTTAAGAACTGAGAGCTGGGTTGCAAATTAGCTCATTTGCAAAACCTTGTGATGGAGGTGAAACCAAAGGAGCATATTGAGTCGCAGTAAAGCTGCAAGGGAGGGGGAAAGATTTCTGCATATACACAGTAGTTTCAAACGTTACATTTTCATGTGCCCAGTGTCCCCGCACCGGCCGGGGCTTTGGCTCAAGGAGGTGGTGTTGTTCCATAGGTCCCTGTCCATTTTTCAGTGCCTTGAAAGTTTTTCTTTTTAAAAATGTACAGTGCTCCTTTACTGCCAGACCATCCAGCTAATTCTTCTAGGAGGGTATTCAAGTCTTCTAGCAAAAACAGGTTCCTTCATTACATCCTGCCAGTAATACTGGCATGCAGGCCATTCACTGTACAACCAAGCCCATGGGCAATATTCAAAATGATTCATTTTCTGTGTGACTGACAGCATCAAACCTGCCTTATGTAACCAGGCTGAGGGTTGGTGGGACAACAAAACTAATGAGGTGAGCACAGTGTACAAAAGAGCTAAGCCTGCATCATGTGCCACCAACCCGGCAGGCAGTGACACACTGACTGTAGCCCACATGTTGTATTCTACAGGGTGGCATCCGGAGGAAGGACATGGACCAGGCAACTCATCACTTCTGAAGATGGACGATCTGCTACAAAGATGCCATTCAAGGCAATTAGGCCAATGTTTTCAGGAGGGTCAGGGCACCCACAGTGGGGAGCAGATTTTCAAAGAACCAAGCGCCCAGTTGGTCTCATGAAGAACCTGGCCGCTTTATTGAAGTGCCTCCCCAGGAGCTTGCCCTCGATGTGATAAAGCACAGCAGGTGTTTTACAGGCAGCCTTTCCTCAGAGCAAACCGCAGTGTATGTTATCAAAGAGCATGAATAGAAGAATTCCTCCTGGAAACTTGCACTCAGGTGCCCTACTCTTCCCTCTGGTCCATGGGTCAATGCTAAGCTGCAATGTTGCAGGGATGCATAACCACAGACATGTGACGCCGGGTAGTGGGCAGCCATACAGGCGGGTTACTCCCGGCCACAGCGTGTTCTATTAGGCAGGAGCTTAGCCCCTCTCTGCTCCACCTCTCCACAGAAGAGCCTGGAGGTTCAGCTCCCTAAGCCCAGACGTCAGGGGGCAGCTAGTTGGGCTCTTACAGGAATTGCTCTGCCAGAGGCTCCTCCAACCGCCGCTGGGCCAGAGCCCTCCTCGGGGCAGTTCCACAGCACAGTGGGGGAAGCCGCACAAGTTACTGCAGATTCTGGGTCCGATTCTCCTCTCCAGGCTCTGACCCTGGCACAACAGCCACCAGCTGCTCTAGCAGTTGCTCCTTGCTCCCTCCAGTGTAAGAGAAAGGGGGTTGCCCATCAGTTCTGTGCAAGAGACTGCAGTGAAGGCCTGCCCCCAAACCTTGCTCCCCGACACTGCCCCCGTCGCCACACTGGGGCTAGAGATTTGGGGGATAGAGAGGGAGCAGCATCCGCTCTGCCCCGCCTCCACAAGCCAGATCTGCTGGTTACCCTGGTAGCCAAGGCATGGGCTGAGCTGGCAGTTTTGCCCTTCACCAGTTGACTGCCTCTGTGGTGCAGTGAGCATCCTGCGCATGTGCCACGTGCTCAGTACACATGGGCTGGCAGCTTTTTCTCCAAGTAACGGTGGACATTCTGCCCTACGTCAGGCTAGGATGTCCTTCGCCCTAGGAGCCTCTCCCATCATTCCTGGACCTTTCCGGAGTTCATTTCTGCGCCTCACTCCCTGGCAATCTCTTACCTGTGGCACTGAGAGGCAACGGAAAAACAAAATTCAGATTCCTTCCAAATTAAAGGGGGTTTTCATAAGCGGCACCGAGTTTTATTCAATGGAGTCAATGGCATATCATTAGGCAGAGCCCCAGTCAGTGGGTCACATCACTCCATGTGACAAAACAGCTCGTTCATTGTGGCATTGTCCTGACATTAAACCTGAGTTCTCACCCACTGGGGCCAATTCCAACTTGACTCCGATCCAGAGCCTTCAGCCCAATATGAGTGGAGTTCTATAGGATGTAAATTGGGCCAGATTTGGCCCTGTCTTCTTCTATGCTGTATCTGCCAGTGAAAACACCACTGTGTCAACCTGCAGGTTACTGAGACAACTCCTCTCCCCCCAGTATAAAGCAAAAAGGAAGCAGAGAAGAAAGGCTGTAACTGGTCTCTGCTAATGGGCAAAGGATGGGTCCATGAGTTACTTGTCACTGGAAAATAACAGCCGGGGGGGGGGGGGGGGGGCTCCATAGCTCTGCTGATGGGCAGTGGAAGCCAGTCCTGCAAGCTGTGCACTTGTGTATTTTCTGTGTAACCTTCATTGGTTACCAAAGTCCCCGTTTTGGAGTGGAAGCTCTTTGCAGTCGGGACTGCATCACTACCTCTGATGTTTGCACAGCTCTGAGCACATTGCGAGGGAAGAGAGAGAGGGGTTCGATATTACTGATACGTCGTCTATTGGCACCCGGCTTTTGCATGACCTCTAAACCAGTGCCTTGGCTTTGGGCCTTCCCAGGCTTGGTGCCGTGTGTAAAGCAGCTGCTGTTCCTGACGGGGCTTTCATGTCAGGTGGCAAACCAAACCATTGGGTCAGATGTCAGAGCGGCGGCCTGAAGCTACAGATATTGTCTCCTGAGATCCTAAAGTCCAGTATTTCCAATTCACCTCTCAAGATTGTCAGCTGAAAGGTGGTGTTGCCTAGGGGTTATAGCATTTCATTTCATTTATAGCAATGCTGGAACCTGGCATTCAGGAGTGCAGATCTCACACTCATTCAGAAAAATCTGCCTCTTCTTAGAGAACCATGTAAAATGTTTTTCCATTATTGGTAAAATATTCTCTTTATTGTGCTGATGTAAACACTGAAACATGCTCTTAATTTAGCAAGTGAAAATTAGCAAGTTATTAGCCCAGAAAGTAGCACAGTCACTTGCAAAATTAGACAGTCAGAGACTGAATTTGGAGAGTAGCTAATATGAATGTGGATGGGCAGCTATCCCATGATTAGCGTTTCTTATTACATACAGTAACATATGATTTGAAAATTGTCTAAAAATATCTTTTCACAATAGGCCAGAATAAATGCAAAAATTGCTGCTATGATCTAGTACTGAATCAAGGATATGCAGAATAGACAGTCACTAAATTCCTATTTACACAATAGACCTTAATGGCTCCAAAGGAAGCACTGAAATGTATTTGGCAAATAATCCCCATTTATGAAAGCCCCATAATATGTATTTACATAATCCCCACTCTAAAAAGCTCTATCAGCTCTAAAAGTTTCTCACTTTGGAGATTTGCCCCCAAGGAATTAAAAATACCAAACCACACAAAGGAAAGTCACACACAAACCAAGGTTAAGCCTAACACAAACTTTCTAAAGGCAGTAAAGAGTGACACCCCAGCCTGCTTCATCCCCTTCCCCACTTTGTGCCCTGGTATTGATGCGATCTGGGATGAGAGCTTGATGCTACAGTGTCACAGTGGCCAGCAAACCACGCTTGGGTTTTGTTAGTTGGTGTCATAAATGTTATTTAAACTGTGCGTGCCCCGATGTCAGACACAAACCAACCATTTGTATCAGTGTCCTGAGAGGTGTTGATTTCGTCAGCAGCAGACTTGGCCTGAAGCCAGCGGGTCACAGGTTTTCTTCCTACTCAAGAACACTTGACACGTGTTAATATTCCCAGGTGATGGATGGGGCGTTTTGCTGTTGGAGGTGCTGTCCTTGAGATAAGAACTATGACAGGGTGTATCCCTGCACTGAGCATGTTAATGTCCTGAAAGAGTTTGAATCAAAAAGCTGCTCTTTATTGTGGAAAACAGGCTCTAAAATATCTGGCTGGTCCCTGAAAACTCAGTTGTTGGAAAGAAAAATGCAACTTTCAGATGTACTGATTTCTTGTATAATTTCATCCCAGATGGGATTAGTGGCTGCCCCTTTGTTTAGTAACAAAATGCTGTGACCCTGTGTATGGCCCTCTGTATGGTGCAACAGTTCCAGACAGCGATTTATTCCAGCTGGTGCATGTTTCTGTCTGCTGGGTACAGCACAGGCCAAGATCTCTCAGACCAAGGTACAGGAAACAGTGCAAGCTCCAGAGAGAGAATTCAGCTGCCAGCACTTCCTTAAAGGAGTCAGTCTTTGCTCTAGCCCGCTCTCTCCTTGGTGTGACTTTAACAGAGTTACACCCGTAGAGGCTTTGTGCAGCTGAGCAAGGGCCGAAGAGTAGAAACGCTGCTGTCTACCCTTGAATTACGGCAACATCCTGGGGTTTAGCATTATTACTGCAGCCAATGCCCTGGAATCCAGTGGAATCTACAGGCTGATTATCCAAATGGCTAAGGCCCCTGCTCAGCCTTGACTGCAGCTCTTGTGCTGGGAGACCCCACCACAGTCTCTTGTTGACCTACGGATACTAGGGTTTCTCCCAGACCCTATTCCACATCTCCAGCCGTGGTAGAGATGGCCGACATGCCTGTTTCAGCTTAATACACAGGCCCCAGGCCTGCTCCACCTGGAGTCAATGGGATTTTTCCATTGGTTTGATTGGGGGCAGGGTAGTACCAATGCTGCTGCATGCAGCCTTCTGTCTTAGGAGACTGCCTGAGACCAGCCCACACTGGGACAGAGCCCACACCCAGCAAGCCCCTCGGCAGTGTTCAGCTCACACTCCTGGGCTCTTCTCGTCCACTCCCTGCACCCCTCTCGTGTACATACCGTTCAGGAAAGAATCCCAACCCCAGAACAAGAGCCACCCAATAGATTCCAGACTCCTTCAGTGGCATCAGAGAGACTCTTTATTAGCAGTCTGCAGAGTCCTTTGGTTCCACCCAGACTAGTTTTTAGTGATAAAAGGCCCAGTTCTTCACCACTAAAACTGGGGGCCATTTTGCCACTGACTCCAAAGTGAGCCTCTGCGAAGTGCCCAGTGCTTCCAGAGAGATGCTGAAAGGCCACCGCACTCAGCAGGAGCCGCGGGTGCTCAGCGCTGCACTGGATAAGGCACCTAAGGCACTAAACTCCACTGCCCCAAATAGAACTCACCAGCCTAGTACTTTCACAAAGCAGCCCTGGGTGGCCTGAATTCAGTGCCACCTTAACAAGGCAGCTCATGAGTTAAGGTTTCCATTTAATGAGGATCTTTACAGTTTACATAAAACAACCACATGAATAAATACTGAGTCTTGAAAAGCTAAGACCTGAGGATGAGTTTGGCTGGCGTTCAGCAGGGAGGATTATGCGCTGAGCAAATAGAAGTGTCTCTACAATTGTGCTGTTACTTGCTCTTGTCAATCTAACATTCGCTCTAATAAGGAGAAGAAGCCATTATTACACCAGGGTGCGATGAGTGACAGGAGACCCAGGAATCACCACACTCAGAGTTTGCCAAAATTCATCAGCGCTCATATAATTATTTCCCACACTGACTAAGCAGAGATTACAGCTGGAGTTTAGCAAACTGCAGAGCTGGATTGTCGAGGAACTCAGAATGCAGCAAGTGCTATTTTATTTTCATTCTCTGAAGAGATCTGGCACAAGACGTAAATTCCTGCATCCTCCCCAAGCTCTCTGGGTTATTCTAACCAGGCATGATTCCAGTGGGCGCCTTTCAACATTGACGGGCTATGACTTGATCGTTACCTACATTTCCAGGTTCATTTTTGTCTCTTGGCTACCAAAACAGATTCAGTTTGGAAGGTTTTGAAAATGCCCAGAACAGGTGACTCCCTCTGAGCTGAGTTCCTGGGAACAGTGAATGAATCAGCACCCCCTATGCTCATTGTTTGCTGAGGAGTTTGACTTCCTGACACTGATGCCAAATCCAGAACATCTCCACACACTTGGTCGCAGATGCTCCAGATTGACAGTGGTGTGTCCAATCCCGGTATCCTCCCTCACCCCTGCTGGCCTGGAGCTGAACTATCACTTTTTGCGATTATCTGCTGGCTGCTGTGGCCGAGGTTTGTAATAATTCAGGCGGAGAGCTGTGGCTCAGAGGGACGAAGAACAGCGGTTTCTAAAGTAACTCACTTCTCATGAGAATCTCCAATGGACATTGGCTAGAGGTGCCTCTTCTCATCCTTATTCAGGCAAGTTTTATATAGGTCAGGTCAGTGTCACTGAGTAGAGGAGCAGACGATGTATTTAACTCAAACGAAATCCACTTTCTGGTGAGGTAGATACTGAGGAAAATCCCAGCCGCAAAGGGAGGGGGATCTGCTTTTGGACTTTCTCCCTGATCATTCTCTTGGGGATGGAGGGGTCCCTCACAAAATAGGCCATGAGACCCACCCAACGCAGCCTGGTGGATCCAGGGGAGGCCTGCATGGAGTCTCCATGCCTCCTTACGATCTAGGTCCCCAGCAGAATCCCAGTCCTTGGAGTGTTCCTCCTGGCAGCAGCTCCAGGGAGAGTGATAAGGCAGCCCCCAGCTCTAATATCTTCTCAGGATTTTTAAGGCCTGCTGGGAGGGAGAGAGCGTGGGATGAAGGATGTACATTCCCTCCAGCCTGCCCACTCCTCCCCACTGCCCCTGCCTCCTCCTGCTGCAGGAACCACAGATCTGTAGAGAGCCCTCGACAAGATCTGCAGGGGGCAGTGCCATGAAGCACACATGGTCCCCTCCACATGTGAATGGGTAGGGCACAATCCAGGCCCTGCCAGATAGACATGCAAGCAGCTTCTTTGTTTAAGCACGTATTACTGAACTGCTGGAAAGGAGCAGACCCTGTGAGGCAGAAACCCTTCCATACATGATTCTGGACCAATATTTACTGTTCCCCAAAGCCTGTTTGGAGAGGAGGGGCTGAGAACCAGGATTCTGCTCCATGTTCTGGCAGGATGCTCAACACCTCTGAGTCACAGCTCTACTGAGCAGGGCCAGGGTGTGCACACTGGAGCTGTGCCAGCCAGACAAGCTTTGCTTTTATTAACTCTTTCTTACAAGAGAAGCAGGAGTCAATTCATGATGCTTGAGACTTGATGCCATCACTTAGGGGAGCAGCGTGCAGATTCTCCTGCTGCTAGTGAGGTCACTGCAAAATTCCCAGTCTCGGATGGGAGCAGGAGCAGGTGTGTCCCTTGGGAGATGGACATGCTAGTTCATCTCCAGGGTATTGTCCCTCCTGGATACAATGCCCTGATCACCAGCAGAGGTGATGATGTCAAAGCAGGGCCATCTCCACTAGACCAGAGTGAGGCACTATGGGCGTTCTCATAGGAGCCAATATATGGTGGGTACCATTAAAACCTGTACACATGCCTTCACAGGTAACAGGCAGCACCGCTGTGCCCCCGGGGCATCCCCTACACTGAGAAACACTAGCTACATGAAAAGGCAATGCTGTATTGCTTTGCAGGGGGCAGGGGTAGAACCTAGGAAGCAGTGTTTCCATCAGCAGGGCTTGCTTCACCATCCTCATCTGGGAAAATGATGCTTTCTCTGATAGAAACCTGGGAGTTTGTACAAACGCCTGTTTATCCACCCACATCCACCTCTCTCCCAACAAAGTTTCATTGGTTCAGGAGGGGCTGGAGCCTGCAAACCTCTAGCACACACAATGCTTCAGTCATTTAAGAATGACGTAAAAATACAGCAGAGAGCCATGCTCCTAACTAGGGCACTGACAGACAATGGCCCATTGTCCTTATTAAGAGGCTGGTTAAAGAAGTCTGAGAAGACGCCATAAAATATTGTACTGAAGAGAAATAAAAGGTTAAACAACAGTCACTGATTTTTATCTTTATTTCTTTTTTCTATCCATCTTTTTGTGGCAAATTCTGTCCCAGGAGTCCACGGTTTGGCCTTTCAGAACTGTTTAAATCCCTGGCTGAGTAAAACACTGCAGGAGGGTTGTTTAATATTCCAAGTCAGATGTCCAAAGGCGCCTCAGCTCAGCTTTGGTTGTTTGTGCACAACTTTGAGCTTGCAGATAAACTTATAGGTGCAAAACTCATTTGTGCTTGATTTCCAATTCTGTCAGGTTCATGCACTAGTGCCAGTGCACAAAAATTGAGCACACAAGTGATTATATGTGCAAAATTGCATGTGCACAAATAGCGGCTACCTTCTGAAAATGTCTCTCTTAGCAGTCAGATGCAAAAGGAACTGGTGCACAATTTAAACATCCCCTTCCTACCATGAGTTCATACAATAATCTGTGTGTTTCACCATGCATCTCCTGGAGCCTTTGCTTGTGTCTCATAATGCACCACAGCCCACTTATGCATCACCGCCTGTTTACAAAGGCCCTGCTCCTAATACCCAAGTACATTTTTGTTGTTGCAAACAGATTGTATGATTTCTCAGATGCTTACTTCTTCCAGATGTGCATATTACTGCTGACACTTTGGCAGACAAACCACACATGTATTTGAAACAAACAAGGTCGGACTCAGGATTTAGTGAAACGCAACAAAATTGGTTATGAAAAAGTCCCATAAAGAACCTTCAGCCTAAGGGTTTTCATCCTTCTGTCCCTGAACCAGTTTGACTGATCTGATCCGAAACTTATTTTAAATACTTATTGTATCAGAACTGTATATACCTCCTCTCCAAGGGGCCGTGTAACGAACACTCGACAAGAGATATGTGGAACTAAGCTTTAAAACTACCAAAGTCCAATTCCTCTAAACCTCTCTGGTATTATAAGTTTGGCTTCGAGCACTGTGAGGCTCTGCTGTACACACGGACCAAGGGGCAGTATGGACTCTGACGGGCAGTTATTGGCATAATGAGCCCTGTGCTGCATCTTTCTGCCGTGCAAAACCCTGCGGCCGTGCCTCTGTTTTCACTTAGTCCTTTCTCAGGCAAACTCCCAGAAGCGCCAGTTTGAGCCAGGCCTGATACAAGCTAAAAGAAAGGATGCCATTGTTCACGTGAAGTTGTGAGAGAAGGATCCTCCCAGCGATAGCAGGGGATTAGGCAGCAGAATGAGAGACTGGCTCTCCTCCCACTTACCCCATCAGGAGTAACTCGGTTGGTGTCAGTTGGTACAAATGAGAGGAGGATGGTGCCCTGGAGATTGAAAGGGATAGAATCCTAATTTTCTTCACACTGTCCAGACCTCTAGTGACCCAAACAGCTCCAAGCCAAGAATTACTTGGCCACAGAGCCTTAATTTTTAACTCCTGATGCTCTTCCTCTCCCTCGTATGGTCGTAGAGGGTTGAACACAATCTAGTCTGTAATCGTGTGTGTGTGAGGAGACCAATTAAAACAACAAAGGCCTGTGTTCCGTTCTGTCTCTCTCCGGTGGGTGTGCACTGCTCTGACAGCCTAATGAGATGGGACAGCTAGAAATGCAGTGCTAGGAAATGTGACATTGTAGGCTTAGCTGGCTGCACTTATTGAAACGGAGAAGGCTGGCAAGACATGAAGAAGAGGGGCTGTAAAATGCGGTCGGGTCAACGCAAAGAGTCTGAGTGCAAGTGGGGAGAGGAAAGCAGCACAGAAAACAATCAGAGAAACAGAGAGCATGAGAGAGAGAAAGAGACCTTAGAGAAGAGACGAAGTTAAGCTGGGAGAGATGCCCTGATGCCACTTACAGCAGAGATAGAACAGATATTTGGTCTCTTAGGGCTGAGGTCTTCTTAGAAGAAGCCCTCACCTGATCTGATCATCATTTTGATTTCAGTACTGTTAACTCTGTGATTCAGGGTCCTCTTGTGGAACTAGGTCATTGTCCACTGCTAGGGATACCCCCACCCTAACTTTAATTGAAATTAAAACAAAACAAAAGGTGTAGTCGCTTCTCTCTTCAGTGTGTTGGAATTTGCATGTGTCTTGAGCAGGCACACACCTCTTCCAGGTAGAGTATTTATCTAAATGTTGGTTAGTGTTCAAAGGTTGTAACAGAAATACAGCCTCCCCAAAGTGTAACATGGATGATTGTTGGACCAGCTTTAAGCACCTGCCTGTACTTCACAAGAACTGTGGGATTAGTCGGCCCTGTTTTTTCCTGGGAGCACAGGAAATACATTTCCTAAAAGGATTAATTATAATCAGGTATGGTGCGTGCCTGCCAGTTGTTACAAGCTGGAGACACACAAACTGTCTGAGACCCCACTGTTAGCTCTGCACACATGGACAGAGCTATGTGCATTTTTTTTTATTTGGGTGAAACATGGCCAGTTAAATGCTAACACTTGCAATTACAAATTTAACCGTCTGGGGGAAAACATCAAGCATTCTGCCCCAAGACAGGCATCCTGTGCAGATGAATAGGTGGTGTATTGATAAGATTCACAGGGGAACTGCCTTCTAGCATCAGGTACTGAAAACACCCTTGGGTGTTGGCACTTAATTCCTCATGCGATTTTTAAATTCCTGCCCCTAGCATCTGGTCTGAACTTGCCGTGTAACCTGCAGAAAGTGGAATGGCCTCAGGAGTTGCAGAAGCTCGGAAGGGTTGTATGCCCCCTCTGTCTGCATCATTTAAGCGCTACGAACCTCTGTCTCCTGCACTAGGTCCCATTTCCACTAGATACCTGACTTCTGGTTTTGATTTAATAACTGATAGAATCAGACTGCAATGTCTTCGCATCCCTAGGGGCAGAAATCCTTTTCCAAATAGGACTAAGCCTGATGTGGTTCATTACCTCAGCTGTATTGTTTTAATACAAGACATCTGGATGGCAAGAAGTTATGGAACCCGCTTTAGTCAGTTGACATACAGAATACCTTTGTAAGAGGTATTTTAGGCTCAGGAAGAGGGCATCTGGCCCAACATTCCCCTCCTCCTCTCATCCATCTCAGCACATGTCCTTTGCTTTGGCTGATTAAAATATCCCAGGTTTTCACTCACTTGTTGAATATGGGATTTCCAGCTCTTTGTTCTACCTGTGGGGATAATATATTCCCCATGATTGTTACAAAGCAATGCATTCTGGGATTCCTGGGAGTAATTAATGTTTGCAAGGTGCTTTGAAGATGAAAAATTCTGCTTCAGCACACAAATACGATCTATTGGCATTATTGCTATTTGTTAGTGCATTTTCCAGAGCCAATGTAATTCACATAGAAACAAACAAAGGGGCACACGGGCAATCTTGGAGGGCACAATGTGTGCTCAGATTTACAGACACATTTCCTTTTGCGAGTGTAAGGCTGAACATCTGCATCCAGTCCATGGGTGCAAATTCATCCGCAGGTGCAAAAAGGGAGGCTTCCCCTTTGAAAAGATGTACCCAAATGCATGAACTTGCCTCTGTTTCTCCAGGTTTGTCTGACCCACTGAGCAAAGAGCCCAGGCAGCCCCCAGAGGAGAAGTGCCACATTTAATCCTACAACAGAATGCTACATGCAAATAGATGGGCCCAGTTTATGGAGGTGTGTTGGCAGATGTTTAAAGGCAGTGAAGGTTGTGGGTCTTGTGTCAGAGTCACACCTAGGGTAGGTGTATATGATGCAATCCAAGCCAGGGGGTGTAAATAACCTTCTACATAAAACCTGACGGGCAGTAACTGGAGATGGAGGGATGATTATGAAGAAGAAGAGAAGGAGCAGGAATGTCTCTCAAAATCCTTCTATCCAGAAAGACAAGTCCAAGGATTGGCTTCCTATCTGCTTTCTACAGGTAGGTCCCAGGGAAACAGGCTCAGTTCCAGTCTCTCAGACTCAAAACCCTACTTTTTTTCTTTTTCTAGGTCAAAAGGTGACTGATGGTTGGATTATCTCCTGGGTACTTTTCTTTCCTTGTAACTTTCACACAGAAGCATGAAATATAACTGGATGAATTTCAGGCAAGACAATGGATTACCTTGTACAGACTTGCAGGCCCAAGGTGTCTATTATTTATAGTTCTCATTTTCTTGTAGTAGATTTGCATAGATGAATGCCTGGTGGCTGACAGGCCTAAAGCTGAGAGGCTCACAAGTCAATTCAGATACTGGCGAGTAGGATAATTTAGCAGCCAGACATCATCTTGTGTTACATTACATCACGGACTCACACAGTGTGACCTATTGGAACGGCACCAGCCAGACCTCAAACCCAAGGGAAAGGGGCAGAGGATGGTTTTCCCAGAAAGACGGTTAAAGGTATTTGGGATTTAACAGAAACAAATATCCTTCCACTATACATTGCCTTTCAATCTGTTCTGGTGGGGAAATGTAGCTATTCCTCCTCATGTCACCTAGTTGTTACAAATGCTTAGCAGACGGAGTATAAACACTCCCGTACCTGTGAGCTGTATCTCTTCACTGCGTTGAGAGGGATTCAGACTCCTGTCAAAGCGCTGGCAGCATCTCTCATTTATACATTGTCACTAGGAGTAACTTCCAGCAATGACACGTCTTTCAGGCTGAGAGAAAGCAAACCGCCTTTGGAAAGTTTGAAACCGAAAAACTGTTGCATGTCAGCGGGGTGAATCTTTTCCTGTTGTCATCAAATAAAATAGAACTGTGCATCTGTCAGGACATCAGCACCACATGCTTAATGGAGACTTTCCCCCAGCACTTCAAAACCTGCAGTTTCCAGCGGGCAGGCCATGGGCTCGTATAGCAGGAGAAGATCCCATTGGTGCCAGGACCTGTTGCCCCAGTCTTCAGCTCAGCCCTGGGAAATGAGGGAAGAGAGCGTTAAAACAGCCACGAGTTCTCTTGGGCCTCACTCAGGGAAGAGTTTTTAAAATTCAGCCCAGAGGAGAGAGGGGCCATTGCTGCAGGGGCTTATGGGGCCAAAGGAGAAGGAGATTTCATAAGCCGCCTGCCGGAGAATGTTAGTTAGCAGTTAGGTATAAATGATTCATCACCATTAAATAGCTGTAAGAATAAATACTGAGTTGTGAATAGAAGTTTGGGGAGGGAACTGACTAACTCTCCTAAAGCAACTCCGTGTTTTGGGTTTTTTTGTAATGCTAAAATACGACAACTCACCCAGAGCCCACTGGCATGTTGCAATATTTCTAATCTACTCCCAACCACTAGTTCATTCTGCCAACTCCCCCGCCACTCCCGGACTGAAATGTGCTTCTCTGGCTCCTGTTAGCATCAAGCTCTAAATGACCAGTAAAACTATGGTCTGTAATGGGCTTCTCACTCCCACCAAGGCTTTTAGAGCCAGAATTACTCCTCAGCCGAGGAGTTTTACACACCCACCAACCCACCATGTGATGCTTGAGTCCTGCTGTTCCCTGCTGACTTGGCTTGCCTCAGGCAGGTGTGAGTGTTGCACACTGCGTTTGAAAGGACCAATGGTTTTGGAGCGATTGTCTTGACAATAAGGCATTTGCTTCCCCCCACTTTGCACATTTCTGCACCCAGAAATATAGCAGATTTACATGTCAACTTTCACCTTTACATTCTTTTACAGACATTATTCTAAACCATTCTGCAGTGAATAAATAATAAATTGTGGTCTTGGAGGCCTGGAACGTAAATTCATCACAGATTAATGTTGCAGGCAAACAGCACTTTTAACACTGCTGAAGAAGTCACTATGCCCATAGGAAAATAACCACTGGCAAACATCCAGCTGTTGTCAGTGGCTGTTGGACTGTTGCCAGATATGGCTTCTGTAGCAATAAAATTTCTTATTGATGCTGATTTTCTAGATTTTCCATAGTAAACAAACAATCACAGATTTCAAATAGAGCTATTTGGTCTCAATTCAATAATCTTTAAATTCAGCGGAAGAGAAGAAAATCCTGGGGAACTATGTTATATTATATCCTAAACTACATGAGTCTCAGTCACTGCTTAACTAAGCACCATGAGTCGGATAAACCATAAAGAACTATTTTGCAAGGATTAGAGAGCTCAAGCCACCCAAATCTAAATAGAGTCGCAAATATAAGGATTGATCTGTGCAGATGGAGTCGCATTTTTCCTCCCAATCTGACTGAGGTTATAATTGCACATTGATCGGATTCTTTGGCAGAGCCCGAACTTGGTTCCTCAGAAATATTCTTGTCAGCAAACATGAATAGTCCCAGAAACTTCCTGGTTTAGCTCTCAAATTTGTGGCAATGGTGAGCAGTGGTTATAGTTTGGAGAAGGTATTGGGGACGGAATTGGCACTGAGAAGTTCAAAAGAATAGAGAGAAAATGTAAAGCTAAATTTAAATGAGAGCAGAGCTTAATTTAAACAGACTAAGTTGTTAAATTCACCAAAAAGCAAGATAGATTATACCGAAGTCTCTATTCATACATCAGGCATTTTCTACCTTCAGAATGATTAAACACAGGTGCAGACTAGAATATTAGTTGCAACTATTTCTCATCTTTTGTCCTTTCCCTGGCATTTCTAGCCAACATGAATACAGCCTTGCACGTGTGAAGAACTCCAGAGAGACCTAAACAAGCTAGGTGAACGACCAACATGATGGCAAGTGAAATTCAATGTCAATAAAAGTAAAGTAATGGATGTTGGAGGGGAAAAAAATTAACTATTCTAACAAGGTTCTAAATTAACTGTATCAGCTCAGAAAAGGGACCTGGGCATCAATATAGACAACTCAGTGAAGGTCTCTGAAATGTGCTGCTGTGGCCAAAAAAGCAAACAAATGTTGGGTTGCATATGGAATGGGATGGAGAATAATATGGAAATTAGTATAATGCCATTGTATCAGTCAGTGGTGCAGCTTCATCTGAACTAGTGTGCAGTACCAGTCACCCCGTTTGGGATTGGGTACTTTAAAAACGAGATGAATAAGAAGGGACATGATAAAAGTATGTAAAATAATGACTGGTATTGGGAACGTCTGCTCTGCCTGGCCCATAACACATGAACAAGGGAACATTCAATGATTAAAAGGTGGGAAATTCTAAGCTGATCAAAGTTTCACACAAAGTGTGAAAGTAATTAGACTGTGGAACTGAATGCCAAAGGAAACTGGTGAGGCAAAGACCTAAACAAGAGCCAAAAAGGGATTGGATATTGATACGGATAACAACATGCAGAATTATAATAACTACTTATAACACATTTTATGGTAGAGGGATAATAAATCTCTTGCTTCTAACTATTAGTGACCAGGATGAGACCTACTGCGGAGTGGGGGGGGGCAGATTATCTCACATCTGCTACCGCAGGGGTCTGACACCTCCCTTTGAAGCACCTGCTGATGGCCACTGTCAGAGCCAGGACATGGGACTAGACTGACAGAGCCAGGCTGGCAATTCCTGTGTTCCTCTGACTCCAGCTTAGCCAATGTGATACATTTGCAATGAGAAAAACAAAGCATTAATTTAGGAAGAAAATACAACAATGGAATAAAAAAGTCAGGTACTGAACGTACATTAAATAAAAGATGTATATGTGCAGCCGCCCACCTACCATTGTGCATGTGTGTAAATAAAACAAGCAAACCAAAGAGAAAACTTATTCTAAAAAGAATAAAGGTTAAACCTAAAAGAAAAAGCTATGAGAAAGAAAATTAGGAAAAAATCACAGAGAATAAACGTTTTAAAAAAGAAAAGCAAATGTCACTAGAGAGAAAAAGAGAGAGAAACAGCAACGAATGAAAAATATCCCCTGGGAGAAGCAGAAGGGACCACAAGCAAGAAACTAAGGGATGAAAGACAAATTGGAAGAAAAGTCAAGGGAAATATCATAAAAATGCCCAAAACAGGAAATGCCACGTTTGGTGTAATGGACAAAGAAACCTTCTCTCTACACTGAGAAGGGTGGGGAGAGATAATTAGTGTAGTTGATTGCTTGTATTACCACAGCACCTGGAGCCCCAGGCAAGGACCAGGCCCCCATTGTGCTAGGCGCTGTACAAACACAGAACAAACTGTCCTTGCCCCAGGAGCGTACAATGTAAATATAAAGACAAGAGGCAACAGATGGGAGAGTACAAGGAAACAATGAGACAACATCATTCAGCTGAACAGGTGGTGATCCCTGCACACCAACAGTCATGAGGCCATAAGAATATAAGAAAGACCATACTGGATCAGACCAAAGGTCCATCTAGCCCAGTATCCTGTCTTCCGAGAGTGGCCAATGGCA